>NC_033794.1:76188138-76199417 GCF_001876935.1 Asparagus officinalis | reverse complement strand
CCCCCATCATCATGCCTCTCCAGCCCCTTCTGCTACCTTAGGGGCCTCTGAATACAATCGGGTTCACAGACCGATCGCGAAAGCCATTAGGATGAACACCCCTCTTTCTGATGATCTTATGAATACCCCATGTGAGAAGTTCAAGATAACTCATGTGGAAAAGTATAAGGGAAAGGGAGACCCCTCCAAGCATGTTCAGATCTACTATGATGTGATGAGCATGCTCCAAGCATCAAAAGCGGTCATATGTCGATGCTTCCTCCTCACTCTTTCGATGAGTGTCAAGCTCTGGTGGAACGCTCTTGAGAAGAAATTCATCAGCAGCTTCCAACAACTCAGTTGGAAGTTCATCCACCACATCCTGGATGACACCAAATAGAAGCTACCTCCTTATGTGTTGATCCAGATAAGGTAAGGGCCGGGAGAGAGCCTTCGAACCTACTTCAAGAGGTTCCAGGAGAAGAGGCTGGAGGTCAACGATCTAGGGAGTGCAGTCTCTACGTCCGTACGTCCGCTCTTGTGGCCGGCTTGCAGAGCAACAAGTTGGCTGACTCACTTGCTAAGATGTCAGTCGCCAACTATGAGTAGTTGATGACCAAAGCTTATGGATACATGGACATGGCGAGCCTACAAGGTGGTAGTCAAGGCCACAGAGACCTCCACTATAACAATTTTAGCAGCAGCACTAGCGCCACCTGCTTTGTCAGCACTAGCAGCAGCACTGGTGACAGCATCGACACCAGAGTCAGCTAGAGGCCTCTTGTGAGACAGGAGTGGCCGACAGACCCCCCCGATAGTCGACTCTCGCTCTAATCGGTCCAACAGGAGGGACCGACAGAGGGACTCGACACTAAAATCTACTCTCACTATCTTTAACACCTCCCTCACCAGAACTTTCGTCATGGTCCAAAAGGAGGGACACCTCAAGGAGCATGTTCCTCATATGAGGTCGAATCTACGTAACCGAAACACCAGGTAGTTCTCCTGTTACCACAAATATCACAGCCACCTCACCAATGACTGTCGTATCCTGAAGAGGAACATCGAAGATCTGATCGAGAGATGGTACTTGAAGAACCTCATCTCTCAAAGAGGCCGTAAGGAAGCAGTCCTAGCCAAGGAGGATAGGAGACCCCGCTCACGGTCGCCTTATCCTCGGCCGCGCAAAGATACCCGACCCCAGAGCCCAGCCATAAGGGGGTCATCAACATGATCAGTTTTTAATAATTTTGTATAAAGTTTTATTTAATATTAATGAAAATATTATTTAAAACTAGCTCATGTTTCACACTCTCATAGTGCCCAATCTATGTAGGAATTCGCCTTCTTAGGGTAAACCCAAAGCACACTCACCATATGGTCGACTCTCACATTTGCCACTCGACCATTATGGCAGGGCCAAAAGACTCAAGTATCTATGTAAGTGTTGGGCACCCAACCTCAGGGTTGTTAATTTGCCAAAAATATCCAGGCGTCTACGTAAATCCTAGGCACCCAATCTTCGGGTTATTATTTTGTTGTTTTGTCATTAGGATAGCCCTCAGTAGGGCGATAAGACCCAGACGTCTATGCAAGTCCTGGGAACCCAACCTATGGGTTGTCATTTTTGTAATTTTTCCATCAAGGCGGCACTCAGTAAGGTGATAAGACTCAGGCATCTACATAAGTTCTGGGCACCCAACCTTCGGGTTGTCATTTGTCGTTTAGCCATCAGGACGGCCCTCAGTAGGGCTATAAGACCCCAAGCATCTACGTAAGTCCCGGGCACCCAACCTTATGATTATCAATTTATCAAAAAGACCCAGGCATCTACGTAAGTCCTGTGTACCCAACATCAGGGTTGTCACTTTATCAAAAAGATTATGGTGCCCTCACTAAGTCCAAGGCACATACCCTAAAACTTTTGTGTCATCATGAGTAAACCCAATGCATGGAGTTCAATCGTTCAGTCGTCTTCGGCAAAAAGACCTAGGCACTTCAACTTTCTAGTCTTCATCGACAAAAAGACCCAGACATCTCGCCAACAAAAGGCATAAAATGAGCCACTCGTCTCAACCCTTCAACACTCGGGGTGTTCTAGCATGACCGACTCACAACAATCACTCGCTTCTCTCAAATCAAAACATCTATAAGCTAACAGAGCAGACACAATGAATAAATGAAGGCAGACTCCAGAATGAGATCAAAGTCTAAATCTTTATCCAAACCTCAAACTTTATTACAAGCTTTATTACAAATTTTATTACAATATCCATGTTAATATTTACAAAAGGCATGTCGATATTTACAAAAAGAAAAGAAAAAGATACAAGCCCTCTGATCTCTTGACCAGAACCGGGAGTAGGGCTCGGGAGGTCCTATGCAAGGGCTTCGGGACAGGAGTAGTAGAAGAGGAAGCAGGAGGATCTTCTCTAGGGACGTCCTCCGACTCCTCGTCATCGTCATCCAACGCTAGTTCCAACCCCACCTTGATCTCCTTTAGGAGGTCAAAGCAGCAAGAGACTCGGGGTGGATAAAGACGGTTGGGCGCCAAACGAGAGGTAGGGGGAGCGGTGAGGCTAGGTAGTCGACTCCAGCCTTGCAAGCCAAGACCACCTCAGTTTTACCCAAGGGGCCCTAGCTCTAGTCGTCGACCACTTTCGCCCGGTCATGCTCCGAGTCTAGGCGAGTGAGCCGATCATCTAGGTCCTCGACTATTATTACGGATGTGTGATGAGTTGACAACTCCTCCTCGAGGTCTTGCCTCATTTGCTCGACCGAAAGACGACTCAATCAAACATCCTCCTCGACTGTCACCTTAAGGCGCCTCTCGGACTCAAGCTCTTCCTCCAGAGTAGCCAGGTAGCCATCCCGCTCGGAGATTCCCTACTAGAGGCGGCCGACCTCTCCCTTCAGCTAGGCTACCTCACTTTGGAACTTCTCAATGGACGCTGCTTGCTTGGCGCTATGGGATTGGAACCCCTTAAGGAGCTTTTCCCTTGTATCCACCTCTGGCGCCACCTGCCCTCGATACTGTTAAGCTCGGCCTCCAAGGCGGCGACCCTCTTCTCAGCCTCCTCCCTGACTGATTTCTCGCTAGCCAACTCTACCAACTCAGGAGGGGAGTTGTGCATATAGGAGAGTCGGTTAAACAGCTCCGACTCCGGCAGCACCCCCTGGACAAAGTAACTCTTGAGGGCTAAGTGCAAACCGATGCAAGGCATCTGATAATCATATTTTATTATAATTTTATACCCTTATTATCTATTTTTAATGAATAAATATACCACTAATAAATGTTTTTATCTTTAATTACAGGTTAATGAAGAATAAAGCCTAAAAATCCCAAAAGCCCATTGATTAAATGAAGAACTCAAGCATGAGCCAAAAAGCCTAAGCCCAAAGCCAAAAAAAGAAGAAGAAGAAATGTCCAAAGAACCTAAGCCCAAGAACAAATACAAGAGCAATCTTCGGAAAACAACCAGAGAGAAGCAAGCATCGATGCCAGCATTGATGCCCGTATCGATGCTAGTATCGATGCCCGTATCGATGCTAGTATCGATGTCTGTATCGATGCAAGCATCGATACCCCTATCGATGCTAGTATCGATACCATCGGCAGGCAGTTACAAATCTAAGGCTGAAATTCATGGTTTTTGGATAAGATTTCAATCCAAGGGTTCTCATTCACTTATGTTTACTATAAATAGGGGTAGAGAGTAAAGGGTTAAGGGTGTGAAAATTTTTGTAACTCCATTTGGAGAGGAGGGTTACTCTTAATTGAGAAGACCTTCTAAAATTATAACTTTTTGTTACAATCAATAAAAGAATTTTTTTTGCCTCTTCATATTTTTCTTTTCTTCTCTTTGTTTGATAATCAAGATGAAGATGTGATGAAGATGAAGATCAAAAGTGAGGTTTGCTTTCATCTTGAGGCTAGAACCTTCTTGGGTGGTAAATTTCCTCTTTGTTAATATTTTTATCTTTTTATTTTCTTGCTTAAATAGCCAAGAGGCTAGAACCCTCTTGCCTTAGATTTATTTCATACTTATAGAGTAGATTTATTTCATGCTTATAGTGTAGATTTATTTTCTCGCATTTAATTCTTATAATTTATTTTGTAATTTAGTTTTTGTAATTTATTTTGTAGTTATATTTTATTTTCTTGCACTATTCACCTTGAGGCTAGAACCCTCTTGGGATTATGTTTTATTTTCTTTTATGTTCATATTCTTTGATTCGCCTTGAGGCTAGAATCCTCTAGGGAATTACCTTTTCTTTTGATGTGGTTTTAATTCTAGATTCCTCAAATCTTTAATTGAACCCTCGTTCTTTTCTTTCTTTATTTTTCCTTTTCTTTTATTTTCTTGATTTTTATTTCCTTCATCTTCCTTTCTTTCCTTGTGATTTCATTTATTCTTTATCTATCACTCTCAATATCATTTTCTACACACAATCATTCTCATTCTCTCCATCTCTCCATAATCACATATATCATCACTCCTAATTGTCACGCACACAACATACAAACCGATTCTAGTAATTTCCTACAAACACATTTCTCGTGGGATCGATAACTTTTTATACTATAACTTGATTAATTATGCACTTATAATTTTTGGTATATGTTTATGCCGCATCAAGTTTTTGGCGCCGTTGCCGGGGAACGATGCTAAGTAGGATTTTATTATTTTGATTCTTTAACTTGTGTGTTTTCTAGTGAAGGAACCGCTTGGAATTTAAAAATCTTGGATTGGAGATCAAGAACTTGAAGAATTGCTTTCGGGTAACTCTTCTTTCTAGAATTTTTAATTCCACCATTTAGCTACTTCTTCATATTTAGAGACAATTAAGACTTAAAAAATTATTTTTGTCGACCATAATAAAATCCACCCTCCACTTTGACATTTACTAATAAGATAATAAATTAAAACAATATTCTCCATTCTCACAATTGTTTGATTGTTAACCCTCATTAAAAAAAGAGATTTTTTTTCATCCTTTTTAGTTGCTTTTAATTCATAGGGTTTCATTGCATATAGTTAGTAGGAATTCACCAAAGTGATTTGAGCATCTTGATTTGGCACACACTTAAAAATATTTTTAAGGGCAAAACCGCATAATTAAGATAAGGTGAGGGATTTCATCACCCTTTCCTTACCCCCACAAATCATTAATTCCTCACCACACAAGCCAAAGCCTTCTTAAAACTCATTAGACGTTGACCCCTAAGGACTCGAGCTCAATAAGAAACAAGTAATCCCTAAGTGAACCGGTTAAAGTTTTCTTGGATTAGTTGGTTTCTAAGATAAGGTTTAGGGGTTGCGTAAAGCGCTCCGCAAGGAACAAGGTACTTAATTGATCTCTGATCATCCTCTAGTACTATCCTATCGGGCTTACCCATAAATTCTATCACAACTTGGAAGGAATTTATCACTGTTTTTCTCAAGAAAATTTTCCCAATTCATAAAACGGTTAAGCTTAGAAATAGGATTCAAAATTTTAAAATTGTCACAGGGAGCCATTCTGTAAGTATTTTGATAGGTTTAAAGATTTTCTCATCCAATATCCTCATCATGGTCTAGAAAAATGGCGATTATGCCAAATCATCTATGAAGGATTGGATTATTCTTTAAAGACTTTCTTAGAATCGATGTGCCAAGGGGATTTCATGAAGAAAAATACTGATGAAGTTTGGGAGTTTTTAGAGAGTCTATCTGAGAAAACCATGTAGTGGGAACATTGTGATGACAGGGTTTCATCAGTTTCCCAACCTAAGTCTAGTGGTTTTTCCTTAGAGTTGAATATTGCCTCTGAAGCAAAGATGGCGACAATTCTGCGAAGGTTAGAAGCCTTAGAAATTAAGGAACGAGCTCCAGCTCAAATTAATCAAGTTTCTGCCCCAGTTTGTCATAACTATCAGTCTCTTGCCCACGTTTCAGAGGAATGCCCTCTCGTAGGAAACATCCATTCATTAGAACAGATGAACGTTGTATTCCAGCGTCTAATGAATGATCCATTTTCTCCAACCTACAATCCAGGTTGAAGAAATAATCCTAATTTCACATGGAATCAAGGAAGTCTCCAAGGGAATAAAAATTTCACTCCCACTTCAAACCAACACTTTCCTAGGGGAACACAGTGCTTTTTAATTCTCATCCATAATTTCAATAACCCAATCTTCCATATCAAAATTAGTCTCCTCGTCATCAAGCTGTAACTCACACTCATCACAATCCAGATCAGGATAAACGACTTAATGTCTTAAAAATTGGTTTAGAAACCATAATTAAGGCCTCCACTCAAACCACAAATATGTTGACTCAAACATTCAGCACTCTGAATTCCTTCATGCAATCAACCGAATAAATACTTAATTCCAACACTCAAGCCATAGCTAGATTAGAATCTCAACTTGGTCAACTAGCTAGTGTCGTGAGTGAAAAAGAGAGAGGAAAATTTCCGAGTCAACCTGTGGTCAACCCTAAGGACACAGGATGCAGTTCATCCTATGAAGCTCAAGTGAATGCAATCCATTCACTTCGGTCAGGTAGACAGGTCGATAATCAAGTGAGAACTCCTCCAAGTCAAACTTTTGATCCAGTACAAATTTCTTCTCCTTCTCCTTCTGATGAATCTATTCAGTCAAACTTTTGATCCAGTACAAATTTCTTCTCCTTCTCCTTCTGATGAATCTATTCAACAATCACCCCTCTCAGATGACCAAGAATCTGAACCTGAACCTAAGCATGTTTTTGATAGGTTTAGACTAGTTGCTTCCTTTCGAGATAGATTCAGGCCTAGGAAACACTCCCCTCAAGAGGAGAAGATCCTAGAAACATTCAAGCATATTAAGGTCAACATCTTCTCTTAGATGTAATTGAACAAATTCCATCTTATGCTAAATTTTTAAAAGAATTATGCACTAAGAAGAAGAGAATAAATATTCCAAAAAAAGTCTTTTTGTTCGCCAATATCAGTGATATGCTCTTAAATCTCATACCTTTGAAACGTAAAGATCTAGGTTTCCCTATCATTTCAGGTATTATTGGTAATACTCACATTGATAAGGCACTTTTAGACTTAGGGGCCAGTGTCAATTTGCTTCCATATTCAGTCTACCAGCAATTGGGTTTATGAGTACTGAACCCAACCTGCTGCACCTTGCAGTTAGCTGATAGATCTGTCAAGGTCACTATGGGTGAGTTAGAGGATGTTTTGATTAAGGTTGGAGATTTTATTTTTCCAGTAGATTTTATAGTTTTGGAAACACAGCCTGTTTTCAATCCCAAAGGACAGACACATGTTATCTTAGGATAACCATTCTTAGCCACTTCTAATGCTCTTATCAATTGTAGAACTGGTCAAATAAAGTTGTTCTTTGGGAATTTAACTGCTGATCTTAACATTTTCAATCCAGGGGACCAACCAAATAATCATCCTTTAGAAATAAATTACATTCAGGAAAGATCAGAAGAAGATGAAGAAGAAGTGTCAGGTTTGAGTTTTGAGGAAATTTTTGGTGAGGAGTTGGAGTTTTTAGAAAAAGCATATCAAGTCCTTGAGAATAATAAAATTGTGTTAAACATTTGTTGTTTTGAATTAAATTGTGAAGAACTCTTTCTTAATGAACTTAGATTTTGGAAAATAAACAACAACCAAATTTTCATACCTCAACCTTGAATCTTGAGGTTGAGGAAGTTGTTAAAGAAGAATTGGTTTCTAGAATACAAAACTTCACAAATCAAGAGTCTAAGTTCATTAAGAAATTCAAAATGCATGACACCAATAATATCTACCTTACATTGTTACAAGAATCATTGAACACTCTGGAGTGTTTGGAATTTCGGCATATTGTTGATTATATCATTTTAAATTTATTTAAAATCTGAGGAAGAATTTTCAATAATAAGGTAGGATTCAATGTAGAATACAAGCTTTTCATGTTGAACACTTCATTCTACATTGTTTGTTTTGTTTATTTCAGAGTAATAAAAAGAATTTATTCTTCTCTCGTTTGAGAGTTTCTTGCTCAGCTGTAAAAAAAGAGAGAGAAAAAAAAGAAAAAAATTCAAAAAAAAGAAGAATAATAAAATTTTGATTTTATCCTCCTCAGACCAAAGGTAATTATAGATTTTTATCAGCCGACCAAATATAAGTGCTTCACTTATTATCTGTTTTACTTTATGTATCATAGAGTTTGCATTGAGGACAATGTAAAATTTAGATGTGGGGGTGGGAATTAGTTTTTTTCCTCTTTATTTTACCTTTTAGTTTCATTTTTTATATTTTTTTTCTTTCTTCTTTTTCAAAAAAAAAAATTTGTCACTTGCTAAATTGATAGAGTTAAGTAATAATTAAGTTATTTGATAAATTTTAAATTTTATAATCCCTAGTTTATTATTTACTTAAGTTCACCTTTTATGATAACTCTAAATAAATTTCTTAAGAAATAATTTTTAAAGTAGTTCAAAAGAACCCGTTCTACTCTCGAGGAGCGAATCCAGAAGCGTCGCGCCTTGCGTGCGCATGCCCGAGCTCTAGTCCAAAAAGCACGAGAAATGCTAAAGGGAGAGGCAGTTAAGAGATCGTCGAAATCCGAACGAGTTTGGATGCCAAAGGCCGAATCAACGCCTAAGGTAAAAGCAGGTAATATTGCTCTTTAAGTTCACCTTTTATGATAACTCTAAATAAATTTCTTAAGAAATAATTTTTAAAGTAGTATACTTTATTTAAGCCTTAACTTAGACTTTTATTTAAAATAATGAAATTTCTTCATGCTTAGCTTAGAGTTGAAAATAATTTTTCAAAGTGTCTTGATTTACATATTTTTCAGAGTATATATACATATACATATATAAAAAACTAACATTGTAAAAGAAGAGTGTGGAAAATGGGTACCAAAAAACTCTTGAATTTAAGGTGATTCTATCTTATAAAGCCTAAGTTAACCGAGTAATTAAGCCCAATGAGTATTTCCATACTTAATAACCTAAGCCCAATTGGATTGGGATCCATTGGCCCAAAACTCGTTAAATGGTCACTTAGAAAGCCCGTTAAAGTAGAAAAATCACCACTATATATATATATAGTATATATGGCCTTGAAAAATATTTCTGATCAAGAAACTTGAATATTATTTTAAACAAAGAGTTAGCATGTACTTTCAAAACTTTTAAATTAAATTTCTAAGTTTGGGTTGGTTTTGTATTGCAATAATGAGAAGATTTTCTAGGAAATTCAATTTGGAGTTATATATAAAAATGTTTTTTTGAGTAATAACTAGCTTCAATTAGATTGTCTAATTTTATCAAGTAATTTTAGTTATTTACTAGCCTCTTTAAATTGGTAAGTTGGCCGAATTTTATGGGTATATTCACTACAAACCCTCACGAGTCTACAACTCGTCCTCTAGGGTAACCTAGGGGTTTAAAGGCTTGTTGTATGCGCTAAATACAACCACAATTCCTGCGAGGATTTTCTTTCTTTGCTAGAGGACTAGCAAAAGTTTAGGTGTGGGTATATTTGATAATCATATTTTATTATAATTTTATACCCTCATTATCTATTTTTAATGAATAAATATACTACTAATAATTGTTTTTATCTTTAATTACAGGTTAATGAAGAATAAAGCCCAAAAATCCTAAAAGCCCATTGATTAAATGAAGAACTCAAGCATGAGCCAAAAAGCCTAAGCCCAATGCCAAAAAAAAAAAAGAAGAAATGTCCAAAGAACCCAAGCCCAAGAACAAATACAAGAACAATCTTCAGATAACAACCAGAGAGAAGCAAGTATCGATGCCTATATCGATGCCAGGATCGATACCCCTATCGATGCTGGAATCGATACTATCGGCATGCAGTTACGAATCTAAAGCTGAAATTCATGGTTTTTGGATAAGATTTTAATCCATGGGCTCTCATTCACTGATGTTTACTATAAATAGGGGTAGAGAGTGAGGGGTTAAGGGTGTGAAAAATTTTATAACTCTATTTGGAGAGGAAAGTTACTCTTAAGTGAGAAGACCTTCCAAAATTATAACTTTTTGTTACAATCAATAAAAGAATTTTTTTTTTCACCTCTTCATATTTTTCTTTTCTTCTCTTTGTTTGATGATCAAGATGAAGATGTGATGAAGATGAAGATCAAGAGTGTGATTTGCTTTCATCTTGAGGCTAGAACCCTCTTGGGTGGTAAATTTTCTTTTTGTTAATATTTTATCTTTTTATTTTCTTACTTAAATAGCCAAGAGGCTAGAACCCTCTTGCCTTAGATTTATTTCATGCTTATAGAGTAGATTAATTTCATACTTATAGAATAGATTTATTTTCTTGCATTTAATTTTTGTAATTTATTTTGTAGTTTAGTTTTTGTAATTTATTTTATAGTTATATTTTATTTTCTTGTACTATTGACCTTGAGGCTAGAACCCTCTTGGAATTAGTTTTTATTTTTATTTATTTTCATATTTTTTGATTCGCCTTGAGGCTAGAACCCTCTAGGGAATTGTCTTTTCTTTTGAGGTGTGTTTAATTCTAGATTCCTCATATCTTTAATTGAACACTCGTTCTTTTCTTTCTTTATTTTTCCTTTTCTTTTATTTTCTTAATTTTTATTTCTTTCATCTTCCTTTCTTTCCTTTTGATTTCATTTATTATTTATCTATCACTCTCAATATCATTTTTTACAACAATCATTCTCATTCTCTCTATCTCTCCACAATCACATTTATCATCACTCCTAATTGTCACGCACACAACATACAAACCAATTCTAGTAATTTCCTACAAACACTTTCCTCGTGGGATCGATAACTTTTTATACTATAACTTGATTAATTGTGCACTTGTAATTTTTAGTATATGTTTATGTCACATCAGCATCTCCCATAAAAACCCCTCATCCTTTGGAAGGGCAAACTGTTAGACAACCCGAACTTGGGTAGTTGTTGACCCCAAGACCGAGCTCTCTTTGTCGAGAGGCTGCTCTGCGACAAACCGGGCGCCCTCTGGCAACCCCCTCCAGGGAGAACAAGGACACGGTGCGTTCTCCCACCCGCAGGACCTGGACTTCTCCCAGACTTGGGGATCAAGCTCCGAAATCTAATAGCGGAAAGGTCATCGGCTATCCTCTTACCCCTCACCAGCCTCTCCCGCCAAAGATTGAAGAAGGGGGACTGGTTGCTCTTTGCCGCCTTCTAAAGTCCCTGTAGGCTTCTTGTCTAGCCTGCGGGACAGTCCTGGTCCAGGGCTTAGGTCGCCTGTCTCCTCAACAGGGGCCATAACTTTAGCAGTCG
>NC_033794.1:76170302-76188132 GCF_001876935.1 Asparagus officinalis | reverse complement strand
CGCCAACTGGGCAGCGATCTCAGCCACTCACGACCTTAGGCCGTCAACCTCCTCAGGATCGAGATTTCCCCTCAACCTCTTTCGGAGCCTTGAGGCCGAGTTCGACTACTCGCCTCTCGAATTTATCTTAGGGATTTATTCAAGAGGGAGGGCCAATAGACTCATCCTCACCTTGTTGGCCTTAGTAGGAGGGACCATTGAGACCCACGCCGCCCGGAGAGATGTCATCGTGAAGAGATTCCCTCTCTCTTGAGACCCAACGTAAGAGCGGATCTTCTCTAACTGCCACCTCTCCCCAGTGGTAAGGACGCACGGCTTCAATGTGTCCTTGTTGATCTTAGGCCAGTTGGGGCAGGAGAGGATGTCGTCAGCGCCGAAGACCCACACGAACCGCTCCTTCCATTCTTGGTTTGACTTCAGAGCGTCCAAAACAAATTTACAACCTCCAGTATAATGGAGGAAGTAGTGGGGTCCCTTCTCGTCTACTTGATGCCGACCAGGCTCCCCAAAAGTAGCATGCTTGGCAGCACACCGACCTGGTTGCAGATCACGATGAAGCCTACCAGAACCCCAATTACATTCGGGGTGAATTGAAAGGAGGAAACCCCAGAGCAACACATACATCCCTAATGAAGGGATTGAATGGTAGCCAAAGCCCATACTAGAGATGGGCGAGATACAATGGCGTCTTATTCTAGCCATGGGATACACCGACTTATCCCCACTTGCCTGCGAGTGTAAAAGCTTTGAGGAGATCGTAGAGCTCGTAGTACTGTTCGAGCTCTCCTATGCTTATCTTCGAGCGAATCGGTTGGAGAAGAGCGATCTTATCCTCATTGTGGCCAGCGGTGGAAGTTTGAGAAACCATAGAAGATGATTGCAAGGAGATTTGGGAAAGTTAAGAGAAACACGCGCTGAAGATTTAGAGCAGAAATTGTGAAGAAAATTCCTCTTCACCTCCAGTGGACTACTTACAGTGCCTCAGAGGGGACACGTGGAATTATCTAGACGGTCAGATTGTTTCAAAATGAATGGATGAAATACACATAAAAATCTCAAACGGTTCACACGAAACTCGAAGCACAGCTCCCTTTCACTCCATGCCTCTTCGCTCAAAAATCAAAGCGACACCATACCTCTCTGACATCTAACAGCATCATCATGTTGTTTCAAATAGTGATGTTTCACCTACCTAATAAAGGTTTCTGGAAACTCACTAAATGACATCTATTCAGTAAATAGTCGACCAGACCTAGTCGGCTCTAAATTGCCGACAACAGAATTCAAAGAACTATCAGGCACTCACCCAAAAAAATTTAGATGCCAAATAGTATAAAGCTAGTCAAGTCGAAACTTAGACAAAACAGACACATCAGAAACAACTGCTCAAGTTCGAGATGTGTCTCCTTAACAAAGAACGAGTTCCCTCGAGTCAACAGTCAAGTTCAAGTCTATGATGGAGATGAGTCATTCAAAAGGCACGAATTGAGATTGCACAACACAAAGAGAGCAATTTCGAGCTTAAAAATATTTCTTTATTCATTTATAAAGAATATTTAACAGATATATGTGTACATATATACAACAAAAGCAAGAAACAGGAAAGTCCTAGGAGACTACGAGAGGTCTGTTCGCGGTGAAAATTGCCTTCATTGAATTCATTATTATCTCAAGTAATTGCTTTTTGGTTACAAAAGATCCGGTCTTTTTTAGATCCGGTTACAACAAAATCAAAGAAAAAGAAAAAGATTACAACTTTCCTTTCGAACGAATCACGAGCTCCTGTTTTGCGGTCGCTCGCTTGTGTGGGTTCTTTGCCGACGCCGGGGTTAATCCGTGGACCACCGCGCGATCTAGATCCGGTCGGATCTACACGATTTGACGGGTATTATTTCGCGAAGGAAATAATAGCCGGGGGGGATTAATTCACCAAGGAAATAATCGCCCTTAGTTCTCGGGATCAAAGGCCAAGCTTTGATCCGGAGTATGATCTCGTGTAGATCTCAGATCTGATCCCTCTCTCTCTCGAACTCCTGTCTTTTGTGACGTGGATGCTCGCCGAGAACCAGATCTGAATGTCTCGGCCTTGGCCGAGCCCCCCTTAGGCGTTGGGTTTCGTCGTTTTGCATTTTCGGTTCAGTCCGTGATCCGGTTTTGTGGTTGATTTATCTGGACTCGATTCGTTGACCTGATTTGGCAGTAAATTCGATTCCTGATTTGGCAGTAAATCCACTTCTAAGTTCAAGTCTGAAACTGATCTTGATTCGATCGTGATTCATCCGAGTCCGCCCTTGGTTGGATGACTCGTTGGCTCTTCGAACCCTTGTCTTGATTCCACACGCGAATGGATGTATTCCGTTGCTTGCGTGCGATTCGTTAACCACGTCGCCTCGTTAATCCGCTTCGTTGCGTGTCACTTGGCTTTGGCTTTTTGGACTGACGCTCGTGTTTGGATACGTCACTCGTTGGTTCGTCGGTTTGTGCCGAGCTGTGTTAAGGGACCTATAAGAAATTTTATACGCCTACAGATACCCCCCTCCAAAGTATTTCAGCCTCGTTCTTTTATAGAAGAGTCTGGAATACTTTGGATATGATTGTCCCAACCTTCAGTCGGTGTAACGGGACCTTGGAATGGCTTCTATTCTTGATTCCTTCAATCCTCCAGGCTATTCGGTGCTTTGTCGAATGTCTGTAAGAGTTCCGGTGCTGCATTTATTGTCTGACCGTTGTTGGAATTTCGAATTTGAAGT
This sequence comes from Asparagus officinalis, assembly GCF_001876935.1. NCBI lineage: Eukaryota > Viridiplantae > Streptophyta > Magnoliopsida > Asparagales > Asparagaceae > Asparagus > Asparagus officinalis. The sequence continues at coordinate 76,185,382 of NC_033794.1, read as the reverse complement.
CGATTCCTGATTTTATGATCTTTAGCTCATGTTTGTTGGTTCAACATAGAACTGACTCTCGAATGTTGACGTTGAGTCTTTATTTGCGACGTGTTGTCCGGCGTAGTGTTGTTGAGTTATCCTTAAGAATATTTATAAAAATATTCTCCAGGAACTTCTCAACCAAAAATAGGGAATAGTTTATACTCATATACCTTATTGGAGTAATTTCTGTGCCCGAATGAGCTGAACCGGCTTGATAATGAGCCAAAAAAGGCAGTAATTAGGCTCAAAAAATCTTCTGATCCTTCCGAATATGTGGGAGAGGCAAGAATAAACCAAGGACTGAACCCTCGGTCGATTTGAAGTTGTTTCGATGCTCGATCCAGCTTCAATTTGAATTCTGGTTCAAACCAGGTCTGGTCCGGTTCAACTTGGTCTGGTCCGGTTCAACTAGGCTTGGTTCAACATTATAAAAAGGGGTCTTTTTCTCCTCATTAGGGCCGACCCCCTCTCCTCCCTTATTTTTGGATTTCTCTTCCCTCGAGCATCCGTTCTCCCTCAAAACTTCATAGTTGCATTAGATCTAGTCTTCCTTTGGATCTTTGACTGAGAAATCCCTCAAAACTTCCATATTTAGAATTTCTCTCAGGCCCCTCGAGCGCGTGGTCTGAGCCTCTTTCAAGATCTGATTTTTATTGGATCCACGAGCTTTCCCTCAGGTAAATCCTCAACCATTTTAGTCGAGCTTTCCCTCAGGTAAATCTTCCACAATTTTAGCATGTTTCATGCTTAATTAAATTTCTGAACTTGCGAGGTCGTATGTGAGGGTTAGGATTAAGATTTGGCGCCTCGAGCTCACCTTTCAGGGGGGGAGAATTGCAAAAAAGAGGAACTTTTTCCTGGATCTGATCCCTTAATTTATTTTGCAGGTCTCTATGTCTCGTATTGCGAGAGGTCAATCCTCTACCGCGTCGGCTGATGGCGCGCTTCCCTCTTATGCTGGTGAGCTATTTTTTGGAAATTTACAAATTTATCCATTTTTTCTGGAAATTTACAAATTGGTCCTTTTCACCCCATTTTGTTCTCCTTGGCGAGGCAATCGGGAAGAGCCTTGATTCTCCTTGGCGAGGATCGACGCTTTAAAGATATGTTTTGCTTGGTCAAAACCATATCTCAAAATCAATAAAGGGGGCGTTTTGACGCTGCATTGTGCCTTATAAGGCAGGGATATATTGTCGATATACCCTATCTTATAAATGCGCAATGTGGCCAAATCGTCTCGCCCTTTATAAGGCAGTGACTCTATCTTACCCATTCGTAGGATGAGTTCAACTTCCTTTTATGATTGAGACTAACAACTGTTTAAATTTTTGCTTCCAGTGGAATATCCTTCTGGGGCGTTCTCATCTCACGCAGTGTACAGGCGTCGTGGCGAGTACTATTCGACTTCCGACGATTTCTCCCCTATCCCAGTCACTCCTCGGTTTGCTTCGGGCACGTCGACAGAGGTTGCCCAAGTGGTGAAGGAAGGTGGACATCGAGCTCTTCGCCAGTTGATTACAGATGCGCCCCTCGTGAAGGATGCCAGTTCGATCCAGCCTCTCAAGAAGACCGATTTTTTATTTGGCGATTCTGCCAAAGATCCGGATGCCGTGTTTATTGATGCTGAGCAGTGGCTTCATAAGACTGGCAGTGGTTTCATATATTTGCCGAAGATTCCTCGGCATCGTTCGTTGACTGAGCTCCGGCGTCAGGCTGTGACACGGGAGATGTCGTGGCGCTTGACGGAGGAGCATGAGAGCGTTCACTACGGATACATCACTCATCAGGCAGCTCCTGGTTCGAGCAGGAGTCACATCACTGGATTGCATCCTGGAGTATTGGGGTTAGATGCACCGCCACGTAACGAGCTTCTTGCCGCTGCTTCTACTTTGAAGAATCGCCTCGCTGCTTTAGGACGGGAGATGCCTGCGACACGCCACAGGTTTTATGGTTGGGTCCATTCTTTGGACAAGCTTTGGTGGACTCGCATGACGAAGTACGTCTTGAGCCGATGGAGCGAGGAGTTGCACGCTTGTGGTCTATATGCAGCCGTTCGTGCCACCATGTATGGTTTACCTGTTAGCACGAAGCATTTCTTCGCTTTGTGCGAGCTCTACAACCCGGATTCGAACACTTTTCTGACACGGCAAGGGGAGTTCAGTTCTCTGGCCGATACGGCGAGTGTCTGATTGATGAGGAAAAGCCGAGGGGGTATCGAACTCATTTAGACGTCGGCTGCTTTAACTGGCTGGGGAACATCAGGCCGGGTTATCTGACTTTCCGGGTGAGGAATCAGTGTTTCATAGAGCCATACCTACCCTGCCGGTTCGCTCGCCAGTTTGGCTATGATCAGCTTTATGTCGGGAATCCACGTCAGCAGCTTCGGACCCACGGTGGTTTGGTGGACGGTCTTCGTGCATCGTTGTGGACCGTGACGGGCTGTATTGGTGCTAAGTTCAGTCTCCCGAGTTCTGAGCGGCAGTTGAACCTCACCTTCTTAAGCTGCAAGTGGTTGTTAGCAGCTAATAAAACTGTCCCTGTAAAGCCGATTGCAGAGCTGGAGGCTGAGGAGGCTTCTCAGGCTGATTCTCGTATGATTTGGGAAAATGCTCGATCACAAAGGGCACGGCACAAGACTCGTCGGATTGACGAAGAGGGAAAGAAGATCTTTCATTCTGCTGATGAAGCTTCAGGCGGAGATCTTGAAGATCACGAGGACTGTTCTGAACGAGGTCAGTTTCTTACTCTTTCCTTTTATCTTCCAGAATTATTAAGCCTGACAATGGTTTGATGTTTCAGGGACCACAGCTGACCAAGATGAAGAATTCCGTCCTTCTTCCCAGACGAGACCTTCGATTGTTTCCCCTGTCGCTAGGCGGAAGAGATTAGCCCGCAAGCCGCGTGTAGTTTCACCAGCATCTGATATGGATTTGGCCAGCGCCAGACGAGACCTTCGATTGTTGCCCCTGCTGCTAGGCGGAAGAGATTAGCCCGCAAGCCGCGTGCAGTTTTCACGAGCATCTGATATGGATTTGGCCAGCGACGATCCTGCCAGTGATGGAGGTAACATCTACCCTATAGACCAACCTCTTGATCATTCAGAACTTTGACTCATGCTTTTCAGAACTTTGACTCACGCTTTTCCATTTCTATATAGGAGAGCGTGGGGAGAGCGAGATGAGTCCTGATCCTGTTTTTCACGATTCTACGTCTTTTGGTGAGCCCGACTCACCGCACCAGGTAGAAAGGCCTGCAGAAGCTGGTGACATTAGGGAGACCGTCAATGTAGGACCCGGTTCGATGAATCCAGGTACATCTACCATTAACAATACACAAAGGAGTTGAATGATTTGGAATTTGTGCATTCCCTAATTGTCTCTATGCTTCTTGCTCTTTTAGATAATTTGCAGGAGGCAAACGTGGATCTTGGGAATAGAGAGGCTGACGCACCCATAAGAGGTAACTCATTTCTATTGGTCGTAGTCTCTTTATTCTCCTTTCGTACTTATATTCTCTTGTGTCAGATTTCTCGACTGATGATTTTGACGAGGAAGGCTTGCTTGTGGACACTCCTATGCTCCACTTTATGTATGGCTCTCCTCAAATTGATGACCAGTTGCCTGGAGATGTATTTCCTGAGTCTACGCTCCCTAAGAATCCCGAGGATGGTTTTTCCGAAGGTACGTAGCTCTTCTCAAGTTAATTATAGGATTAGCCCATTTCTGACTACTGCAACTATAATGTGATGCATCTGAAAATTCTATTTTGTATTTGACAGGAGCTTTTGTCGAGACTGATCCTGTTGAGCCGGCTGTGGGACCAACTACACCAGTTGATACACCCCCAGCCGTTACACCTCCACCACCCCCAGTGACTCAAGGGGAAGAAGGTATAGATTGGGCAACTGAGAAATGTCATTTATTTCCTCTTTTAGGGTTTTTGACGGTCCTTTTTGTGTAGGGCTTTCTTCTCGGCTCCATGTTCTTGTGAGGGAGTTATTATCAGACGATGACCCTGAGAAGATCATCATTTGCATAGAAGTCCGCTCTTTCTTCTCCTTCGTGAATTCTATGATTGGCAAGCTCTTCTACGGTGGATTTTTTCTTCATCAGTTTAAACGATTCCTTGATCCTAAGATAAATTCAATAAGGGATGCAGGATACCCGGATCTGGCGAAAGCTATCGTTGATGATCTTGATTGCCTAGAGCATGAGCTTCGGATGTTTCGCGAGCTCCGGGATGCAGGTGCCTCTTCATTCATTGCTGCCGAGTTTGATACTCGCTTACAGACATGGCGCGATACTCGGCTTTTTGCTGAGCTCGAGATTCAGATGCAACGGGATCGAGTGGATCGAGTTGAGGCCCACCTTGCTGCTAGATCATCTTCACTCACTGAGCTTGACTCTTCTATTACCTCTTGTGAGACCCAGATAGACCAACTCCGAAGAGAGCTCTATGAGAAAGAGGAGACTTTGAGTATTCTTCAGATGACGAAGATACGTGATCAGCAAGCCCACACTACTTTATCTGAGGAGTTGAAATCTTTGAAGCAGAAGCTGACCGAGACGGAGGAGGTTGCTGCGAAGACATTAGCCACCAACGAGGAGTCCATCAGAGCTGAGCTGAGGCAAGCTTATGATGAGAAGCTGTCTAAGCTTAATCAGCAGATTTTTGGCCATGCGCTTGATGTATGATTTTATTTGCTGAATGTTTTGACTTTTGATCTTTTTAGTGGAACTGGTTTTTGTCTTTATCTTTATTATGATTCCTCATTCCGTTTGAAATGATTGACCATAATACTTTTAGGATTTTTGGCAAACCCTCAGCCATCAACGGATTTGATTAGCCTTTACCGACTACCGTTTGAGTCGGGCTAGCATGCGGATTGTCTAAATCCGTTCCGCATGTGACGTTGTGCTAAAGGAATGAACTCCCTTAGACTTGATGCTACAACTTCGAATATGTAGACTTCACCATTGTTATGGGAATAGGCTACCCAGCAACATGTATTAGACGCTGACTTATCCCTACTTAGGCTTCGGGATAAAATTCCCCAGAATCGAACTCTGGTGTCTTTCTCTTCGGAGAAAGACTAAACCGACGACGCGTGTTAGGCGTCGGCATATCCTTTCTTAGGATTCAGGATGAAATTCCCCATGCGTGTAAGGCATGGATTCTGGTGTTATTAATAACAACCTGCCACAATGTTGAATATGTGAACGGGTGTTCTTTAAGAATTTTATATTCTATTTCCAGCGCAAAAGAAACTAAGAGTGGGATTTCCACTCCGAGAATCTGGAAAATCTAGATAAACTTGCCTTTTATAGGATTGGTTATCTAAACTGAAAAAAGAGTTCTTCGTTTATCGAAGTGAAACTTCAACTTCGGTTATAGCCATGAGAGGGCTTAACCAAAGAGAAGAAGAAGGGAGTTCTTTCGTTTATTGAAAGGGGACTCCGAAATGAAAGTGGACCTCTTGTTTATGGAAAGAGTCAAGAGGGCCAGAAAGACATTTTTAGTGGACCCACTGTCAATTGAAATTGATCAGTGAGGGATTTTAGTGGTGAAAAAGATTTTGGGTTATCCTCTAGAATATTAAGTGTAATATTCTTCAAGGATAGTACTTTTTCAGGAACTTTCCATTTATTGGCATTAATTGCCTGTCGCCCTCTTGAGTAATCAGGCGGTATGCACCGTTTGAGTAGACTGTGTCTATCACAAACGGTCCTTCCCATTTGGGTTCAAATTTACCTTTCTTCTTGGAGGTTAGGATTATCGGTCGGCGAGCAGCGAGGACCATATCTCCTTCTTTGAAGCTTCTCTGTCGGACTCTTTTGTTAAAAGCCCTAGATATTCTGGCTTGATAAAACTCGATGTGTTGTTGAGCCTCCAAGCGCTTTTCATCCAACCTCTCGATTTCTTCGAGACGTTTTTAATAGTGTTCTTCTGTCGTCATCTCGGTTGCGAGAGCGATCCGAAGGGATGTGATTTGAATCTCCAATGGTAGCACAGCTTCACATCCGTATACCAACGAATACGGGGTGGCCCTTGTAGGTGTGCGTATGGTGGTGCGATAAGCCCAGAGTGCTTCACCGAGCTTATCGTCCCAGTCTCGTTTATTGGTCTTTACGAGCTTTGACAGGATCTTAATGATCATTTTGTTGAACGCCTCAGCTAATCCATTCGCAGCGGGATAATAAGCTGTTGACGAAACATCTTCAATTTTGAACTTGTCACAAAACCTGACGAAGGCGTTGCTTATGAACTGTGGACCGTTGTCATGAATGATCCGTCTTGGCACGCCGTGTCGGTATATGACATGATGCTTAATGAAATTGATGACGTTGTTCGTCTTCACTTCTCTAAGCGGAATCGCTTCAGCCCACTTTGAGAAGTAATCTGTGATTGCGAGGATGAATCGATCGCCTTTGACTGAAGGGGGAAAAATAGGACCGACAATGTCCATACCCCATATCTCGAACGGCCAAGACGTGGTTGACGTGTGCAACTGCTCTGGCGGTTGATGCATGTATTTGACAAGCATGACACTCTCGAGCGTATTCGATTGCGTCACGAACCATTGTTGGTCAAAAATATCCCATTCTCCTGATGCGATCATACAGTTTGGGACCAGGCTGATGCGCACCACATTCTCCTTTGTATGCTTCCTTAAGAACTTCTTCTGCTTCTTTGTTCGAAAGGCATCGGAGTAATAAACCATCGTACCCTCTACGATATAATGTATGGGTCTCGGTATTATAGAAGAATCTTGGTGCTCTTCGGCGGATTGATTCTCTTTCTTTTACATCCTCTGGCAAAATACCATACTGGACGTAGTCAATGATGGGAAAACGCCAATCTCGGGACTCAGACCCAATTTGAGTTGAATTCACCTCTTTGGCGCTCATATTTCTATCATCTTCCTGTTCAATCTCCATACTGTATATGGGTATGCAGAGTTGATGCGTCCTTACTGTGACTAATAGTTCAGTTTCGGGAGGCTACGCAAGTGATACCGCTAGCGCTGCCAGTGCATCTGCAAGCGTTCTGGAGACGGGGGATATATTCAATGAAGAATTCTTCAAAAGATTCTGTCATTTTGATGGCCTCCTGGTGGTACGGGATCAGGTCTTGGCTCCTGACTTCATACTCTCCACGGACTTGGTTGACTATCAATTGAGAATCCCCAAAGGCTTCGAGATATTCGACCCCCATCTCCTTAGCGAAACTGAGTCCAATGAGAAGCGCGTTGTATTCGGCTACGTTATTGAAGCACGGACTAGTCAACGAATAAGCTTGAGGCATCACATGCTTCCCCGGAGAGATTAGGACAACCCCAACCCCGGAGGAAACTGTAGAACCTCCCGGGGTTATTACCCTATTAACTTCCCTCGAAGCACCATCGAAATATAATTGCCATACTTGTTGGTGCGACGTAATGTTAACCTCGTGGGTTTTATCCGGCAAATCATCATATACTTCTGCCGTATCTGTGGTCGGGTTTGCCGCCAGAAGATCACAAATCGCTTGTCCTTTGATCGATTTCTGTTGTTTGAAGTGCAAATCATATTGAGACAAGAGAAGAGCCCATTTCGCTAACCGCCAATTCATGGAGGCTGGTTGCGTCATAAACACCCATACTGGATTAATATTGGAAATGACGTAAATCGTCTGTCCAACCAAGTAATGCCGCATCTTTTGCATCGCGAATACCAATGCGAGGCATTCTTTCTCAATCATCGGATATCGAGACTCGGTGCCTATCAAGGTCCGACTTAGGTAATAAACTGCCTGTTCATGACCGTTATCGTCGTCTTGTGCTAGTAAAGCACTTATCGAGTGGTTCATCGCCTTGATGTAAATCAAGAACGGTTTACCCGATTTCGGTGCAACGAGAACAGGAGGATTCGTCAGATACGTTTTGATATCTTCGAATGCTTTTTGGCAGGCGTCGTCCCAGATGAATGACACCCCTTTCTTGTTTAGCTTAGAAAATGGTTGGCACTTCCCAGAAAGGTTTGAGATGAACCGCCGGATGTAAGCTAGCCGCCCTTGCAACCCTCTGAGCTCTCTCAGGTTTCTAGGAGGTTGCAGTTCGTGTATCGCCTTCACTTTGTCAGGATCGATATGTATACCTTTAGTGGTGACGACGAATCCAAGGAATTTTCCGCTAGACATTCCAAGGAAGGATTTAGTAGAGTTCATCTTCAATTGATGACTTCGCATGAGATCGAACATCGTCTTCAAGTCCTTGATGTGATCTTCTTTGTTGCGGCTTTTTACAACCAAATCATCAACGTAGCACTCGACTGTTTTCCTGAGATGTTCTTGAAAAATCTTAGTCATTGCTCGTTGGTATGTGGCACCTGCCTGGATGTTGCTCCTCTCGGATAAATCCTGATTCGATCAATTTCTTAACCTCTGCCTCAATGGCTTCCATAATCTGTGGACGAAACCGTCTTTGTTGTTACTTGACAGGTTTGGCATCCGGCTTGATATCGAGGCGGTGCATTGCCACATTGGGGTCGAGCCCTGGCATATCTTCATAGTTCCAAGCGAAGACGTCAATATACTCCCTGATGAGAGCAATTAACTCCTCCTTCTCATTTGGGGGAAGACTATCACTGATGAATATAGGTTTTGGGTTGGCCTCGTCACCCATGTTAAATCATATCCCTGCTTTTCCATGAGCTTGCGCGCTTCTGGACTATACTTAGATAAATGCCGACCAGGTTTGTCATCATCTTCATCTTTGCTTAAGAAATAGTCTGGTAATGGGGAGCTTTTTCCTTTACCGTAAATCACTTATTTTGCACCTCTTATTTTGTTCGGGACGACCATGGTTGTTCCGAAAGAATGCTGGAGGCGTTCCTTTGTTATATAGGACGATCGAAGCGGCATATACAAATCAGGATTATCGTATAATTCTTTTATCACATCATCAAGAGACAGGGAGTACTCTAAATCATTATTTATTTCATTAGTGGCAAGTTGCCAGTTACAACTGCCCTCTGACGATTGTTCATCGTCAAGGTTGATTACAAAGGGTACAATATCATTTAGAACATAACCTCCATTGTAATCAAATCCGGCTTCGGTATCAGCTTCTTCTCCGCTGTCCGTGCCATGGGCCGATGATTCAGTATCGGATTCGTTACCATTAAGGAGAGAATCAGTGAAATAATTCTCATACCCTTTGAATGGTTGCTTATCCGTGACCACCGTCCTAACTTTATTATCAGTGTCGACATACTTTCAACACTGATGGAGTGTGGAGGGAATTATAACATTACTATGGATCCAAGGCCGACCCAATAGTAAGTTATATGAAGTTTCGGCATCGATCACATCACATGTGACTTCTGTCTTCAAATCTTCCATTTGACACTTTACCCGGATTTTACCCAAAGGTCTTGACCCGCTAGTGTTGAATCCGTAGATAACAGTGCCCGTGGATGCCAACTTGCTAACTGGAATGCTGAGGAAATGCATCAAGCGAAGCGGCATAATACTCACAGCAGAACCCGGATCCACTTGGATTCGGTTGACTTTGCTGGAGCCAATGTACCCAACGAAATACAGGGGTCGATCATGGTTTGAATTCTTCATCTGCATATCCTCTTTGGTGAAAGTAATGCAGGGAAGGTTTTTAGTCGCTATGTTGCACTGTTGACTCAGCGGTTCTGGCTGTTCAGGCACCGGCTTGATTTGAGTCAGAAACACCTCTGAATTGGCCAAAGCTTCTTGCAAGGCCTCCCTGGTTTCCTTGGACAACCGCAGCAACTCATACAACGTTATCCGTGCTGGAATGTTGGCTAGTTGAGCCATTATATCAAAGACTTGCGGAGTCTTCGAGCTTTCCGGTTTGTCTCTTCCAATCGGGCGACTGAAACGAGACTGCTTCGGATTCTGAACCTCCTGGGGATTCTTCTCCTTCGGTTTATTCACTGGCTGTTGTCGAGCCTCTGCGCCCGGTGTAGGACTCGTAATCACCCCCATCTCCGTAAGAGTTTTGGCTGGTCCCCGTTTATTCACCCCCTGCTCACTAGGTGGCGGATAATTGTAGTGATACTCATTTCCGCTTCTAGTGGCGAAGACTTCTTATTCTTCTTCCTCGAAGATTGCGGAAGTAGCATTGCAGGACTTGCCTTTGCCCTTTCTTCTCGAGGAAGTCGCCCACTGTTCGTCTTCAATGAGATCAGGATGAACCCATAGGATTTCGCCGTTTGGGGCTATGTGTGGCACAAGTCCTTTTTGGCACTGTCCATGTGAGTCATCGTTCACTGTCTTCATCCCTACTTTGGTGATGCGCTCCGGTTTGAACCATATTGTAGGCACCGATCCAAAGCTGATTGAAACCGCGTTTGCTCCAACATTCTTGGACGGCTTCGGGGTTATGACGCCTACATCAATTAGCGCCTGGATCTTGTCCTTGAGGTGGTAGCATGACTTGGTAGGGTGATGGACCGCTCTATGGTATGCGCAATACTTCGGGTCCGTCACTTTGTCAGCCCCTTCTTGATCCACAACCGCCGGCAGCTGGATTTTGCTATTCTCCAACAGGTACTTAAAGATGCCGGGAACTTCGTCATCCTTGAAGGAGTACACTTTAGGAAACCTCGGCTCTGAGGATTTCTGCTTCTGAGGTCGTTGTTGCCATTGTCCCCGAGGTTGTTGTGATGCTTGTTGCTGCGGCTGTTGCTGAGGTTGCAATTGGAAAGTTTGATTAGCATCAACTGCATTAGCATGTGTCTTACCTTTCCCTCGTGGGACGAAATTCTGTGCTGGAGCATTTGTCGCCTGCTAGCCTCTCTCCGCCTTCTTTCTTCTGAGGAATCGCTCGGCTTGCTCTCCTTGGAACTTCAGATCCTTCCATGTCTTGGACGGTGCTGTCCCCATTGCTTCCAACACGTCCAGTGCGAGGTTGTTGTGGCAAGTCTGGAGGATGAATTCCTCGGTGATCGGATCCCGACAGTTCATTGCATTGTTCCGGAACCTCTTGACGAATGTGTCAACCAATTCCCCGTCTTTCTGTTTCTCATCAAGCAACGACCCAATGGATATCTCTGTGTCATCGTCGAAGAAGTTGGCGAGGAATTTGGTCTCCATGTCGTCCCAGCTATTTATGCTTCCTGGCTTGAGGCGGCGGTACCAATCGAAAGCCGCTCCACGAAGAGTGCCAACGAAGGACCGTACCATCAGAGGCTCATTACCAGAGATAACCCCCAGGTGTGATTTGAAGTAAATCAAATGTTGAGTGGGCGAACCCATCCCATTAAACGGTGTGAAGTTAATTAGGTTGAACTTCGCCGGATATGGGATTGATTCCCACTCTCTTGGGTATGGACAAGGAATGTCTGTTTTCTTCATTTCTTGAGCGGAAATCAACGTGTTGATTTTGCTCTCGAGATTTTTAATCTTCAAGTTTTCACCTGTGTTTTCGCTAGCATTCTCATTACCACCCCCTGCATTGATGGGAGGATTATTGGCATTATGCGTCTCATTCGCATTTGTGTCCTCATCTTCCAGATTAACCGAGTTACGACGACTTGGCTCGCCTTGCTGGTTAGTCAATGCTTGGATTTGTTGGTCATGTATTTCTCTCATGTTTTGCATGGCCATCTGCATTTCGAACCTGAAGGTTTCATGTTGCTTAGCTAAGGCGTCTTCAAGCATTTTGGCCACTTGCTCCGCACTTATCATAAGTGCCTCGCGGGGTTGTCCCTTGCTGGATACCGTATTATCTGATGCAACCGCGGAGCCAGCATCAGATTCTTCATCTTCTGAAGGGAGCCTTGTTCGAACCCTACCATAGGTTGCTCGCTTGATGGTTCCGGACTGCAGACGGGTTCTAGGCCGGGATGCTTTCAGAATCGATTCGAGATTGTCCCGCGCCGATGTCCCTCTGCTGGTCATGTTGGTGGTGACCCTCGGAAATTCTCCCTCTTCAACCATCGTTCTTCTTCGTCGGAAACGCCTAGGCCTTGGTTTTGACGTTTCGGTACTAAGTCTTTCAAAAACCGAACTCTTTCGGGGACCGCCTTGATGCAGTCGCACTTAGACAATACTGGCCGAATAAGTTTGGAACAGGGGCATTGAGTTTCCTGTTCTCGGTGACTCCTCTTCCTGGTTTTACTCGTACCCCCAACACGATAGTACAATTCGTCTGCTTGACCTATCGTGTGTTGGCACGACTTCTCAGGTATAACATTATCGCCATCAGACGGTAATGTTTCCTTCTGAGGAAGAACTGCCTTCTTTGGGTTTTCAAAAGTTACACGCCTCAAAACGGGCCCAAACGATCTTGAACAGGAGCTTTGCCTCTCTCGTCGGGAATCGGACCGAGGCGCTCCAAGACTGGCTTCTTCTTTCGGGATGATTCTGCGTGATCTCTCGGAGTAGTTGCTGGAATTATCGGCGATATGGGTTGTTTCGCCGGGGGTTGAACTTTGGTTGGAGGCTGCTTCGGCCTCCACACTTGGCGGGTTGATGGCGGCTTTTTGGCCACTTTTTCTTCCTTCAATTTCTCGGCCTTTTGCACAAGAATTTTTGCTTGTGCAAGCAATGCGTGGCGTTTGTGAATCCGCTCTTCGAGTGTCGAACGGTTCCGTTTGACCCGGATCCATTCGTTCGTCGGCGGCTTGGAGGAACCGCCATTCTTCAGTTGTTGAGGCTGTTTGCCTCTCCTATTCTTCAGATCCGCGTTGTAGCGGACTCCGTCTGTAGACTCCATCGCCTTAGCGAGTTGCCACGCAAGGCGTTGACGTCGCCTCTGGCGGGCTCTCTTCGAGAGAGTCACAACGCCCTCAACAGTAGAAGCGTTGACAGGAACAGGTTTGAACACTTCGTTGGATGGTCGGTGAAGAACTTCACCTGATGCAACTTTGGCGTCAGCTGGGTGAGAGCTTCATCTGGCGTTCCTGATTTCTTCAAAACCAACGGGCTTTTCTCACTGAGAGACATCTTGGACTTGCGGGGGGAGGTAGATCCGGACGAGGATGAAAGGTACTCCTCGAACTTGGCCTGGTCGAATTCATACTCGACCTCCTCCTCGACCGGGATTGAGATCCGCGGCTGCGACGTGACGATCTCGGCGGCGAGATCGGCGGCTCCCACTGTGGTCGCCAGATTGTTCGCGGTGAAAATTGCCTTCATTGAATTCATTGTTATCTCAAGTAATTGCTTTTTGCTTACAAAAGATCCGGTCTTTTTTAGATCCGGTTACAACGAAATCAAAGAAAAAGAAAAAAGATTACAACTTTCCTTTCGAACGAATCACGAGCTCCTGTTTTGCGGTCGCTCGCTTGTGTGAGTTCTTTGCCTACGCCGGGGTTAATCCGTGGACCACCGCGCGATCTAGATCCGGTCGGATCTACACGATTTGACGGGTATTATTTCACGAAGGAAATAATAGCCGGGGGGGATTAATCCACCAAGGGAATAATCGCTCAGATCTCGAGATCTAAGACCAAGAGATCTGATCCCTCTCTCTCTCGAACTCCTGCCTTTTGTGACGTGGATGCTCGCCGAGAACCAGATCTGAATGTTCAAGTCCTCAAGTCTTCAAAACTCCAAGCTCAATTCTCAATTCGGCAGAGTTTCGGCTCTCAAAGTTCCAACCTCTAAAAAAATGAACCAAGGGGGCCTATTTATAGGCTCTCTGAACTGTGCCCGCGCACAGATCTGGGCCGACCACCTATAGGTGGCCGGCTCTGGGCCGAGCCACCCCACCGAGCCACCCATGGGTGGCTCGGCTTTGGCCGAGCCACAGGGGGGGCTCGGCTCTTGGCCGAGCCCCCCTTAGGCGTGGTTTTCCGTTTTCGGTTCAGTCCGTGATCCGGTTCTGTGGTCAATTTATCCGGACTTGAATCGTTGACCTGATTTGGCAGTAAATCCGATTCCTGATTTGGCAGTAAATCCACTTCTGAGTTTGAGTCCGAAACTGATCTTGATTCGATCGTGATTCGTCCGAGTCCACCCTTGGATGGATGACTCGTTGACTCTTCAACACGTTAGCTTGATTCCGCACGCGAGTGGATCTATTCCGTTGTTTGCGTGCGATTCGTTAACCTCGTCGCCTCGTTGGTTCGTCGGTTTGTGCTGAGCTGTGCTAAGGGATCTATAAGCAATTTTATACGCCTACAGATACCCCCTCCAAAGTATTTCAGTCTCGTTCTTTTATAGAAGAGTCTGGAATACTTTGGATATGATTGTCCCATTCTTCGGGATATTTGGAGTGGCTTCTATTCTTGATTCCTTCAATCCTTCAGGCTATTCGGTGCTTTGTCGAATGTCTGTAAGGTTTTCGGTGCTGCATTTATTGTCTGACCGTTGTCGGAATTTCGAATATTTACTTTGAACACTTGAATCCCATACAAGATTAGTTTTCATCTCCATATAAAATCAACCCTGAATTGTTCCCAGCCCAACACAAATTTGAAGCATGCATGTAGCAACATAAAGTTTAAACAAATTTGAAGCATGCAGCAACATAAGTGACATATAATCGTTATATTAACTAGTATAAGATTTGCAGATTACCAACATGTAAGGTACAAATGAGTTAAATGAAGGTGTGTGGGCCAAGTAGGTGTTGCCATGTTGGGGAAAATGCAAGGTACAGGAAAAGCCCAATAAGTGCAAGAATGGTGTAGACATTAAACAAGGTTATATTCTCAACAGGTAAAGTTTTTTTTAACAGTGGCAGTTTCAGAAGATAATCATACCTGCAATTATTTAAAGAATGATAATCATACCTGCAATTAACATTCTGGTAAGGTAATCTCCACTTCTCTTACCTCATCTTCAACCTGTAATCATACAAATTAACTCAATATCAATAAATTTTTATGAACTCTAATTTTTTGCATTGAATTTAAATAAGTCATTACCTTCTTTTTCTTTATACCATGGACTTTTCGCATCCAATCCCCTCCACAAATCAATGCTTCAACTGTTTTTGGATCTAAAGATGCTCGATACGTATCAATTACCCTCCCGCCAGCACTAAACGTAGACTCTGATGCCACCGTAGAAATAGGAACAGCAAGAATATC
>NC_033794.1:75989132-76169302 GCF_001876935.1 Asparagus officinalis | reverse complement strand
TGATCCGGAGTATGATCTCGTGTAGATCTCAGATCTGATCCCTCTCTCTCTCTCGAACTCCTGCCTTTTCTGACGTGGATGTTCGCCGAGAACCAGATCTGAATGTTCAAGTCCTCAAGTCTTCAAAACTCCAAGCTCGATTCTCAATTCGGCAGAGTTTCGGCTCTCAAAGTTCCAACCTTTTTAAAAATGAACCAATGGGGCCTATTTATAGGCTCTCTGAACTGTGCCCGCGCACAGATCTGGGTCGGCCACCTATAGGTGGCTCGACCTTGGCCGAGCCCCCCTTAGGCGTTGGGTTTCGTCGTTTTGCGTTTTCGGTTCAGTCTGTGATCCGGTTCTGTGGTTGATTTATCTGGACTCGATTCGTTGACCTGATTTGGCAGTAAATTCGATTCCTGATTTGGCAGTAAATCCACTTCTGAGTTCGAGTCCGAAACTGATCTTGATTCGATCGTGATTCGTCCGAGTCCGCCCTTGGTTGGATGACTCGTTGGCTCTTCGAACCCTTGGCTTGATTCCACACGCGAATGGATGTATTCCGTTGCTTGCGTGCGATTCGTTAACCCCGTCGCCTCGTTAATCCGCTTCGTTGCGTGTCACTTGGCTTTGGCTTTGTGGACTGACGCTCGTGTTTGGATACGTCACTCGTTGGTTCGTCGGTTTGTGCCGAGCTGTGTTAAGGGACCTATAAGCAATTTTATACGCCTACAAGGTCCATTCCCGCTCCTGGAGTCACAAGCAGGGAGCTGCTGGGAGCAGTCAAAGGAGGAGTCACAAGCAGAGAGCAAGAAACAGGAAAGTCCTAGGAGACTACGAGAGGTCTATTCCCGCTCCTTGAGTCACAAGCAGGGAGCTGTTGGGAGTAGTCGAATGAGGAGTCGAGCAGTCTCTTCCTTCGTCTGATTCCCCCTCTTCCTCGCTAAGATCGAATCTCCCTCTAAATGCTTCCACCTCCACCAACTCATCTAGACACTTGGCCACAATTGGAGGATAGTGGAATCGGTCGGGAGGGTTCCTCATCTCGGCTGGAAGCTACGCTAAGAGGTAGTCATACCCAGCCTTGCAGGATATCACCACTTTAGTCTTTCCAGTTAAGCTTTGACGATACCCCTTAATGATCTCCTGGTGATAAGGCTCAAATTCGAGGTGGGTATTATGGCTTTGGGCCACTGCCAGAGACTACTGCAAGTGGGTGACCTCCCCTAAAGCTTGACGAGTGTTGCGTGCTCCTCGTCCAATTGATGTCTCGCATGCACCGTCGCCTGCTTCTCAATCTTGACCTGCGCTAGACCATGGTCCCTCTCCTAGAGAGCCTTGTCTAGTCTCTTGAACTTCCTCTTGCTCTCCTCAAGCTCCTCCCTGAGCTTATCGACCTTGGACGCTCCTGGGACTGGCGACTCCGTAGCCCCTTCCGAGTCGACCCCTCTGTCGGCCCTCAAGGAAGTAACCTCCCCAAGAAACTTAAGATATGAAGTTCAAACCTGCTCCATCCGACCATGTCTCCGACTCCACCAAAGCGCCTCGAACTAAGTAGCTATGAAGGCTTAGGTGGAGACCGATATCAGGAACCCCCTGCAAAAACTCTTCATCCCGAGAGAGCCAGAACTACTCGACCACCCTTGACTAAGTCGTGCGAGAACCCAGGACCATCCTCCTGATGTCAAGATGGTGAGGAGGTTCATGGCGGTGCTCTGGGAAGGGCTCCTGCACATATCGAGGGCTGACCCCTAGAGTCTCGATGACGTACTGCCTCATCCTCTCCCATCCTTCTTCTCTGATCTCGGTGACACAGTGAAGAAAGGGATATTCCAACCCTTTGGGAGACGTTGTTTCCTCAGCCAGCTCTTTCCTACGGTTGGACGACTCGCCACGACGGACGGATGACTCTTCGCCAGCAAAGGCTCTAGCCTTGGCTCCAACCTCTCCTTGGTGAGCCTCGACCCCCTCTTCTGGAGACAACTCGTCCAAATGGATGACATCGGTCTCGACTTCCTCAGCCACCACCCGAGGCACTTGTTCTTCATCCTTCTGCAACCTCCTAATTTGTCTATGGACGAGAGCGGTAAAAGGATCTTCCTCGGTCGTCTCAACCTCCATTGGGAAAACGTCATGAGGAAGACGCTTCATGGGCCTAGCAGAAGGCCCCTCTTAGGGATCAACCAAAGGAGCAGTCATCACCATCATCGCTTTTGCTATCCCTAAGATAAGGGATGAAGCCCTCTCTTGGTCGTTAGCAGAAGGAGGCATGACTGACACATTGGCAACTCGCAAGACCGAGTTGTCAAGTAGATGGTCGACTCGATGAGAGCTAGTGTACACCTTAATCTAGTCAAATGCATCCCTCTTGGCGTCGATCATGTCACCCTCCATGAGCTCCTCCCTTCTTATTTCGGGCCAATTTGAGCAATCCAACTTCAGGTCGTCCCCTACGACCCAGATGAATTTATCCTTCCAATCCTTGTGTGATTCGGGAAGGTCGACGATGAGCCTAAACTTCCCCACCATTTGAAAATGGAAGTGGGGTTTAGTCTGGTACACCTTCACAGTAACCAACCAGGCCAAGATCTGCCTAAGACCCACAATGATAGCTTTATCGTTAACCAGTGGAAGATCACCACGAACCCCACCAGAGATGCGATGGCGTTCGGCATCATCTGAGCCGGCGATACCCCTAGCACCATAAAAACTTGCTGGAGGAAGTGGTGAGGGGCAGCCCCAAACCACATTCCAAGTGCCTCAGATAGAGCAGATCCTAATACAGCCCATGACCATAAATGGCCTCCGACCTCGTCGAGGCCATCAATTCGTACTCCTGAGGGATATCAAACCTCCTATGGAACGTCCTCTTCTGTGCCAGAGTCACATTGGAGTGGATCTTTGTCAGAAGAGTACGTTGGTCTACTGGATCTGATGCCACCATAGAATGAAGAAATGATCATCAGAAGAGATGAGCAGAAAAAAAAAATTTGAGTTCTCTAAAGGGAATTTCGAAAGGCAATAATTGTCACCTTCATGGCCATTGTTCTATATATAGGCAGCTGATTTTACAACTACCAGAATCTGAACTGTCGGATCAAGCTTTGACTAACGACCAAGATTAATCATCAGAATTCGAAGTGGCATCTCAAAGATCAAGGGGCAACCCACTCACCTCGAGTAGGTCACAATCTGCCAAGAAAAGCGGAGATGTGGCAGTCAAAAAGAATGTATGATGACATCAGCCATGTAAAATCTGAAGGGACTTTTCGGTTCCCTTATTTAATACACACCCACGTCCATCCAAAGCAACTCTTATTTTACTCGGACCTAGCTAAAGCCGACTCCAAACGAAAGGGGCCAACTGTTATGGTATTTTCAATCGCTAAAGTGCGACCCTTTACCAGCAACGGACATGTGTACTTCTGCATGCAATACCCTAATCAAATTGGCAGCCGAAGACCAGCTAGGATTCCAACTTGGCTGACTCGCCAAGACAACATTCCCTTATGCTGACTCGAATGGCGAAACTTATCAGCCCTCTTGTCGAAGATGGCTCGTTATGAGCCCACTCGACTAGCTATTCGACACCATTGTGGTGTCAACTTGATAGGCGTTACTTCTCGGTTAAGCTAAAGGACGGCCTTAGTCTCGAGCCTCTCCTAGTGACAAACATATCAGCATCACATTTAATACTTGATAAGTGCCATCATGCCTCTAGCCCCAATAGTCTTCATGACTCATCGAACCATGTCAGCATCGCCATGCCTCCAATTACTTCTCGTTTAATGTGGAAGTGATCTCTCCCTCAGTCACCAACCGATACCTATATAGTAGGTGCTGACGTAGCCACCAGCTCATACTTCTTCACTGTCATCCTGTACTCGGCCGAAGTGTCCATTCTACCATTCCGGCACAACTATAAATAGAGGTACTATTCTTTACTATGGGGGATTCGGATCTTCTAAGATCTAATCTCTGATCTAAACTATTCTAAGCTACATCTGCTAATAACGCTACACAAAAGAACTCATGCAGTTCTTTATTTTTTCCCACTCAAGTTCACCAACTAACTTGACCGCCAGAGAAACCATGGGGAAACTAGTCGATATCCTCTCACGAGTCTCTACTTGTGTAGGCTTCAGCCACTCAACTCAGAACCGGATATTCGGGGAAGGAAGCGGTCCCTCATCAATCGCATCCCCATCTAACCATTTTGATTGACTGTGTGATCAATTAACATCAACAATTACCAAAGCATATAACTCTCGTGTTTTTGTGCAATTGTTCTATTTCCTATGATATATTATTTTATTTTTTTGTTCGAACAAATAGTTTCTCGGTGTTTTCGCATCACCCAAATGATCGATTATTCTAGAAAGGAGGAGGAGATGTAACCGTGTGACCACTGACGCTTTTACAGGCTATACTTCTGCATTAAACGTTGGTTGGCGGCCAACGTTTGGTATCAAGTTACGGGTGGCATGCACCAATAAGACAAAAGTGTGGAACTTGTTTCTTTCATGCATGTTGAAGTTGGTGACTGTACTAATTTCTGCATTTCTTACATTGGTTCAATGTTTTGCTTAGTTGATAATTTGTCAATTTACTAACATAATTTTAGTGTCTACACTAGGTGCATGCTTTGGTGTGGTGGCAACGACTTAAAGATCTTGAAGTCTTTTGCCACTATACTAAAACTTTGAAGTTATAGCGAGAGCTGGGGTTTATATTTGAACATTCAGTCTATTAAATTTAAAACTACAAAATGTTAACTATTGCAGTCTGTAAAGAATCTTGCTCGATGAATATCTTTTGTTTATTTAAATATCAATCTTAAAGCCAATGATTCAATATTTTGTTTGTAATGATAATCTAACTTTTTACATGATAGAATTTATCATTTACACTGCTTTAAAAGTGTAATGCTACTGGGAGTCAAAAAAAATGGGAGAGATATGAGTGATAAGTGACGTTTCATGCTCGACTGTCCATATGAACTAGCTTTGTTAATGCTGATTTTAATAAGGAAACAAGGGTACGTACTTTGTCATAATAGTTTTTCATCCGATCTTAGTGAATGTGATGACAATCTCCTTAATCCATGGCCTGGCTTTTCCCATCGCCGTCTCTCTTGTTGCCATGCCATGCCACTCCTGCAGATGCATTCACTCCATCGACGTCTCCCTCCGTCTAGCGACCCATTCCATCCTACTCACAAATAGATTCAGCCCCTAAATCAAATTCAGGATCCAAGTGCTCAGAAGGCCTCAAATTTTTTTCATCTCCTAAATTAAACCTCATACACGAGACTCTCCAATAGAACAGATTTAATCCAAGCCTCGATGACCTTTTGTCGTTACAATTTGGTCCATGTTTGCTACAATCATAAAGGGGATAGTAAAATTTGAAATCTCGTGCATGCCCCGCCTTCTGTGTCGCTCGTTCAACGGCATTGGGTAATGCAAAAAATAGGGTAAATTCGACAAGAGTGTTGTTATAGGGACCTCAAAGGAGGGGACCCTATAGGGGACAGGTGAGGTGGCAAGCCCTCACTGGGTGCTGCATTGTTTCCTTTACCTCTGTTAATTTTAAAAATAAAGGAGACAGAAATTCTGAGGCGTGAAACATTTTCCTTAAAGAAATATTTGCCCCCACTTGATATTCAAAGTAGCTTCGGGTTAATGCAAATTTTCTTCCCAGGATACAACAGAAAATAAAAATTCCAGTAAGCAAATCTGGAATTTTCCTTAATTCGTTGTGAAACAAGTTTATAATATTACAGATGTTTTTGATAGAAAAGATTCAGAAAAGAATTGTTATTAGATATCTAAAAACATAAACTATTTATAGGTTTGAAAAGGTGCTTCCAACAGTCATAACTTTTCAAAACACCCCTTGGAGCAAACAGCCACTTTTCAACAGTTACTTGTCTTTTCATAATTTTTAAAATTCAAAATAACATTATTGGAGCAAACAGCCACTTTTCAACAGTTACTTGTCTTTTCATAATTTTTAAAATTCAAAATAACATTAGAAATAATATATTCAATATATAGTTATATATATATATAAAAAAGAACATTTAAGCGGCAGCGGCAAGCGTGCAAAGTGCTAAGTACGTCTAATAATCGCGTCAAAATCGCACATTATTCGCGCTACCCGCACGCCGGTTTAGAAGCCTACACTTTGATCCATTATTCAAAACCCAATAAGCATTCAATGCTTTTAAACCTCTAAAAGAATGTTCAAAATTCTAATGTGGGACTATCTTGTTTTTTTAAGCAAACAAATACTAACAATCCCCCACTTTGTTTGATAAAACATTTTAATAGTATTATATTTAAAAATAATCTGCAATATGTACAAAATGAGATAAGTATACATATGTAGAGGTATCTTTCGATTTAAACCTTTACTTAGTACAAATACCTCAAAGTTCTATCAAAGTCGTTAGTTGCCTTAACATTAAACTAATTACTCTTTGTGATAGAACCGGAGAATATTGTACATACACTAATCTTTTGTTTCAATGAGAATTAATATTTTAACACTGTTATGGCCTTGTGCTTATTCCTGGTTCATGAACTCTTTAAAGAACAAACCTATAGCTCTTTTAAGAAGCGGCACCACTTCTAAGTTCATATAGGTAAAACGTCTATAATGTGTTTTCCATTACTTTAAACACACAACAATAATGTATTAGACTTTCATTAAGAGCATAACTCATCCTCTTATTATGTAATGGACGATATTGACGTTATCTTTTAGGGCTTAATGTGTCAATATCAATCAATCACTTTCAGAAACTTGTTATTACCCATTTAAACCATTTAACCAGTTTAGTTCTAGTAAATGGATGGGTTACCATTCCTGGTGATCTTAAATATAAGGTTTCAGCCCCATTTTACTTGATGTCATCTTTACTACCTCTCTTGCTAGAGATTTTGTAAATGGATCAGCCAAATTTTTATTTGTCTTGACATAGACAATAGTTATGACACTATTTTGTATCAAGTGTCTCACATATTCATGTCTTAGACTTATGTGTCTAGACTTACCATTATATGTACAATTATAAGCCCTTGACAAAGTGGCTTGACTATCACAATAGATAGAGATAGGAGGCATTGGACTCGGCCATAACTTAATATCTAGCAATAAGTTCCTAATCCATTCAGCCTCTTTACCAGTTGCTGCTAAAGCAGTGAATTCAGATTCCATGGTGGAGTGTGAGATACATGTTTGTTTCTTGCTTGCCTAAGAAACTGCTTCTCTATCAAGTGTAAAAACCATTCCAGAAGTGGATTGATTGTCTCCAACACTAGTCATCCAGCTTGCATCGGTGTATCCCTCTAATACAGTCGGATAATCATTATAGAACAAACACAGATTTTTGGTTTTCTTTAAATATCCAAAAATCCTAGAAATGCTTTTCCAATGTATCTACTTAATTTGCATACAGCAAATGCAATATCAGGTCTAGTACAATGCATAGCATACATTAAATAACCAATTGCACCAGCATACTCAAGCTGTGCTACAGCTCTACCAGAATTGGTAGTCAATTTGGCACTGGGATCGAAAGGAGTGTTCACTTCTTTAAAACCAAGATGATTAAATTTATTCACTATTTTTTCAATATAATGTGATTGCCTTAAAGAAAAACCCCCACTATGTTTTCTAACTTTAATCCCTAAAATAGTATCCGCTTCTCCTAAATCTTTCATTTTAAACATAGAAGATAGATACTCTTTTGTCTCATTTATACCAATCATATTAGTGCCGAATATTAACATGTCATCCACATACAAGCAAACAAACACACCATATTTATCAGTGAATTTAGAATAAATACACTTATCAGCACTATTATGTTTGAAACCATAAGACAGAATAACAGAATCAAACTTTTCATGCCATTGTTTTGATGCTTGTTTAAGACCATAAAGAGATTTAATTAGTCTACATACTTTTCTTTCATTTCCTGGAAGAATGAAACCTTCCGGTTGTTCCATATAAACCTCCTCATTTAAATCTCCATTTAAAAAAGCAGTCTTGACATCCATTTGATGCACAAATAACTTATGTATAGATGCCAAAGCAATAAGAATTCTAATAGATGTTATACGTGCGATAGGTGCATATGTATCAAAATAATCTATGCCTTTTTTTGTCTAAACCCTTTGGTTACTAATCTAGCCTTAAAAGCTTGAACAGAACCATCAGAATGATATTTTCTTCTAAAAACCCATTTACATCCTATTGGCTTTGATCCTTGAGGTAAATCTACTAAAATCCAAGTACTATTTCCCATTATAGAATCCATTTCATCATTGACAGCTTCTTTCCAAAATGAAGCATCTCTAGATGACATTGCTTCTATAAAGGTTTTAGGATCATCATCTGGATTAAAACTTACAGGATGTTTATTTAAAACATTATTATTCCTATCACCTTCAACAAGAAAAATAATTTGTTCAGGAGAAATAAAATCTGAAGGTAAAGATTTCTCTTTTCTTGCTCTAGTACTTCTTCTTGTCTTTGATGTTTCTTTAGATGTATTCGTTTACTTAGCATGAAAATCAGAACTAGAAATATTATTAGAGTTAAGCAGAAAAGGAACATTTTCAACATTTTCAGAATCTACAGAAAATTTATTTTCAAAGAATTCAACATATCTAGATTCAACAATAGTATTAGAAGATAAATCAAGTAGTCTATATGCTTTGCTATTTTCAGCATATCCGACAAAAACACTTTTAAAGGCTCTAGGTCCAAGTTTTGTTCTTTTAGGATCAGGAATTCTATAATAAGCCAAACACCCCCACACTTTAAAATATGACAAATTAGGTTTTCTACCTTTCCATAACTCATAAGGGCTTATATTTGACTTTTTAGAGGGAATCCTATTATGAATATAACATGCTGTGTACAATGCTTCTCTCCATAAATTTAAAGGTAACTTAGCATTATTAAGCATACAATTTATCATTTCTTTTAAAGTTCTATTTTTTTCTTTCGGCTAAACAATTCTGTTGGGGAGCATAAGGTGCTGTACATTGATGAATAATGCCATGTTCTTCACAAAATGTATTAAAATTATCAGAAAAATATTCACCACCTCTATCAGAATGTAATACTTTAATTTTCCTTTCAAGTTGATTTTCAACTTCTGTTTTGTATTTTTTAAACATATCAAAAGCTTCATCTTTTGTTCTTAAAAGATAAACATACATATATCTACTGCAATCATCAACAAAAGTGATAAAGTATCTTTTTCCTCCTCTAGTTAACATACCATTCAATTCACATATATCAGAATATATTAAATCTAAAACTTTAGAATCTTTGCGAGAAACACTTGGAAAAGATTTCTTTGTTAATTTAGACTTAGCACAAATTTCACATTTATCAAATTCACCATTAAAGTTAATGAAGTCTAACTTTCTCATATTTTTCAAATAGCGAAAATTTAAATGTGTTAAGCGATCATGCCATAAATATGAAGACTCAACAATATAAACAGAAGATATAACTTTATTATTAATACTTAGTTGATACATTCCATCACAAGAGTAGCCCTTTCCCACAAACATCCCGTTCTTAGACAGGATAACATTATTTGACTCAAAAGTAACCCAAAACCCTTTCTTACAAAGAAGATCAACAGAAACTAATTTTTTTCTAACTTCGGGTACATACAGAACATTTATAAGAGTTAATTTCTTTCTAGAAGTAAAATCTATATCAACAGTCCCCTTTCTAGCAACCTTTGCACAAGCATTGTTCCCCATTTGCACTTCTGTAATTTTTGAAATTTCTTCAAATCCTTTGAACAAGGATTTGTCCTTGCAAACGTGGATTGTTGCACCAGAATCAAACCACCATCCAAACTTAACAGAAGCCATATTGATTTCAGAAATCATAGCGACCAGATTCTCTTCTATCATATTTATAGAAGCCTTTGATTTTACATTATTATTTTTTCTGTGACGACATTCTTTAGCAAAATGTCCAGGCTTGCTGCAAATAAAACAGGATCCCTTTTTCTTCTGAAAATTCTTCCTTTTAAAGTGTTGTCCACTGTTCTTTACTTGAAGGTTCACATTTTTTACCGAAGATTCATTCTTTTCCACAGTGTGGACCTTACAATCACTTTGGACAGAATTTTTCGAATCACGTAAGCGTGACTCCTCTTCAATTCTAAGATTCTTTTGAAATTGTTCCAAAGAGATATCCTCAGTTTTATGCATTAGTTTCTTCAAGTAATCTTTCCAAGTTGATGGTAGTTTTGCAATAATTACAGCAACTTGAAAAGACTCTGGAAGAACTATTTTGAGAACATGAATCTTATTAACCAGAACCTCCAATTCATGAACTTGCTCTAGGACAGACTTGTCATCAACCATTTTATATTCTAGATATTTTGCAATTAAATACTTGTTTGTACCTTCCTCCTCGGCTTTGTATTTAAATTCCAGTGCGTTCCAGATCTCCCTTGCCGACTTTATCCTCGTGAAAAGATCATATAATCGGTCTGAAAGTGTGTTCAAATTGTGACCGCGACACAACACTTCATCTTCCTCCCGTTTTGCCTTCTGTTTTTTTTTATTTCTTCTATTTCCTCCTCAGTAAGTTGTTTGTCGTCTGCACTTGGTTTTGGATCTTCTATGGGCTATAGGTTGAGGTTGAGGATGTAGGAGATCTTCAATGCTATAAGAAGAAACATCATCTTGTCTTGCCAGCGAGAAAAATTGTTCCCGTCGAATCAGTCCAATTTGACCATGTCTTGATTCATCACCTTGATTGATTCCGACTTCATTGTAGCAGAGATATTTCTTTAAGATTGTTAGTTTTAAAAATGAAGGAGACAGAAATTCTGAGGCGTGAAACACTTTTCTTAAAGAAATATTTGCCCCCACTTGATATTCAAAGTTGTTTCGGGTTAATGCAAATTTTCTTCCCAGGTTGCCCCCACTTGATATTCAAAGTTGTTTCGGGTTAATGCAAATTTTCTTCCCAGGATACAACAGAAAATAAAAATTCCAGTAAGCAAATCTGGAATTTTTCTTAATTCGTTGTGAAACAAGTTTGTAATATTACAGATGTTTTTGATAGAAAAGATTCGGAAAAGAATTGTTATTAGATATCTGAAAACATAAATTATTTATAGGTTTGAAAAGGTGCTTCCAACAGTCATAACTTTTCAAAACACCCCTTGGAGCAAACAGCCACTTTTCAACAGTTACTTGTCTTTTCATAATTTTTAAAATTCAAAATAACATTATAAATAATATATTCAATATATAATTATATATATATATAAAATAGAACATTTAAGCGGCAGCGGTAAGCGTGCAAAGTCCTAAGTACGTCTAATAATCGCGCATTATTCGTGCTACCCGCACGCGGGTTTAGAAGCCTACACTTTGATCCATTATTCAAAGCCCAATAAGCATTCAATGCTTTTAAACCTCTAAAAGAATGTTCAAAATTCCAATGTGAGACTATCTTATTTTTTTTAAACAAACAAATACTAACAACCTCTCCCCTACGGGGTCCCCTCATTTAGGGTTCCTGGGGCGTTTTCCGTTCGACAGAGTGTTGCTACAGCCCACCTCCTCCGTGTGTGGACCCCTGTTTTGGGCCAAAAGGAAGTTGTCCGGTCTGAAACTACTACTACTCAGTTTTCTAAGGAGGGTCCTATATGGTACGTTGGATTTCTTTTCCCCTAGATTTACTCTAGGTGGGTCCACCCACGCGTTCTCATTCCGTGTTTTGTTTGTTGTCCGCGTACAGCGGGTCTTGGTTCTTGAACGTAGGAGATCGGTTGCGGGACATGAAACTTTGGAGTCAGCTATTTACCATATCATATCAAGTACAATCCAAAGTTTAAGATCGCAATCCTAATAATTATGTGGGTTTTGTTGAAATTTACTTAATCTATCATACTTTAGCTACGCTAGTCATGTGAATTAATTAATATCTTATTAATGAGGAGAAAGGGATAATATATAATTATCAAACGGGTTCTTTCCAGAGCATATATAGGATTAACTTAAGCGCCTTGCTTTGGTACTCCTAAAATAAGGTCTTATTTAACAGCGGCCTCCGCCCCTCTTCTTCGTCGAGGTCGCCGGCTTCCTCTCGCTCCGCTTTTCGCTCTCTGCCGCGTTCGGGCTCGCCCGTCGAATGTTGTGCACAACGGAGGAATACCAGGGGTAATAAAAAAAGGCAAATAACAAAATAAGTATTTTTTTTATTACCCCTAAATGATGACTAAATTACGAAAGTAACCGTGATACTCAAAAGAATAAATAAAATTCACTGATTTAAGCAGAACGGAGAGAGCTGCAATTTCAGAGATTATTTACTGTTTACGTCATCTATACTCCAAGATGGATTTTTTTTTTAATCTTTATCCTTATACAATCAGAGATAATTGATCATATTGAATCATAAACTTAAACAGATCAGATCAGCTCAAATCGTTTGAGAACTACAATTAAGAATGCTAGTAATATATTCGAGTTATTTACCAAACATTTCATAATTTAGCCACGATATGTTGAATGTTAGAATGTTTATAATTTTTTGGCTTAATTTTGAGATTTACTTATCTATATTTACGACAATACTGAAGTCAATTGCTCAAGTTATAATAAGTGGCCTTATGAGTGAGGTAAAATTAGAATAAGAAGTGCCCTTAACTGCACTGAACCTCGTCCCCACGCAAGGGCTAAATCTAGGCTCAATGGAGAGCTC
The DNA here is from genome assembly GCF_001876935.1 of Asparagus officinalis. Taxonomy (NCBI): domain Eukaryota; kingdom Viridiplantae; phylum Streptophyta; class Magnoliopsida; order Asparagales; family Asparagaceae; genus Asparagus; species Asparagus officinalis. Next base: position 76,156,555 of record NC_033794.1, on the reverse strand, counting down.
TGAGGATTCACATGGAGTGCGTTATCTATTTTAATATTATGAACAACATAATCCCATGAGAGATTAAAGTTTATCGCAATTATAATTTGTTAAGATGTGAAGTCGAAGCAATTTGGAGGCTTATGTGGACGACTTGCTAGTGAAGTCGAAGCAAGCGTCGGCCCACATATCAGACCTGAACGAGACCTTCTCTATCCTCCGGAGCTACCGAATGAAGCTCAATCCTGCTAAGTGTGTCTTTGGAGTGCAATCAGGAAAAATCATTGGGTTCATGATCACCCTTAGAGGTATAGAGATCAACCCCGAGAATATAGCTGTCATAGAGCGATTACCCGAGCCGCGCACATTAAAGGATATCCAGAAGCTGAATGGGAATATTGCAGCTCTAGGTCGCTTCCTCTCTAAATCTACCGGGAGAAGCCTCCCATTCTTCAAGACCCTAAGGGGAAGCAAGAACATAGAGGAGAGCATGACTTGGACGGTTGAATGCAATGCAGCATTTCAGGATCTAAAGGCCTACTTGAGTATTAAGCCACTGCTAAGCCAGCCTATAGGGGGAGAGACATTGTACTTATACATGGTCATCTCCTCCGAAGTAGTCAGCTCCGTCCTTGTTCGGGAAGAAGAGAACATTCAAAAGGCCGTCTACTATGTGAGCCGAATTCTCAAAGCGGACGAGCTCAACTACCCCCTTATAGAGAAGGCTGTCTTCGCCCTCACCATCACTGCAAGGAGACTCCATCCTTGTTTTCAGGCCTATGTCATCATAGTGCAGACGAGTCTACCTTTGAAGAAAGCGCTGGGCAGCCCCACAACATCTGGGAGGATGGTCACCTGGGCAGTTGAACTCAGTGAACATGATGTCCAGTTCAAGCCCAAGACGACAATCAAAGCTCAAGCCTTTGCCCACTTCTTGGTTGAATCAACTTCACCAAGCAACGAATCAGATGCACCCTTGTCGACAATTCAGCCAGCAGAGACAGCACCTCCAGTAGTCCAAGCAACTACTCCCCAGATCTGTCGCACTCCAGAGCGTGATTCCCTCGAACATACCTCATGGTGGTTATTAAAGATGAATGGATCCTCTAAAGAAGCCGGCAATAGAGCGGGAGTGGTCCTGCGAAGCCCTGACGGGTCGACGCACGAGCACTCCATCTCCTTTGACTTCTCGGCCTCAAACAATAAAGCCGAGTATGAAGCTCTTCTCGCTGGCCTTCAAGTGGCACAAGCATTGAAGGCAGAATGCCTCTATATTTCAGCAGACTCGTAGTTGGTCGTCCATCAAGTGAATGGGCGATATACAGCTAAAGATCAGAGGATGCCCTTGTATTTCAAAGCTACTAAGGAGCTTTTGACCAGTTTTTTAGACTTCAAAATAGCCAAAGTCCCTCATGCTCTCAATGCTCGGGCGGACGCCCTCTCCAAGCTCGGGTCAACAAGCTCAAGGATCAGCTCGAAGCTAGTTTACACTGACACCCTCGAGCGACCCAGTATCTCTAGGCTGTCTGAGACCATCATGCAAACGGAGGCACATGTGCCACCTTATTGGTTAGATCCTATTATCCTCTACCTAACATAGGAAACTTTTCCTGTAGCCGAAGCCAGGTGTCTACAGAGAAATTCTCGTTGTTATCTCATGATCAACGAACAGCTCTATCGGATGTCTTATTCCAGCAGCGATGTAGGACCCTATCTACAGTGCCTTCGGCCATATAAACTGCTCCTCAGTCATATGTTCGGGTTATCCTTAAGAATATAGGATTCTCCATGAACTTCCCATTAAGGAAAGGAAATAGTTTAGGTCGACCGATTTGAAAGTTGAGATTTCGGTCGACCGTACCGGTCGACCGATGACCTCTCTGGAAAATAGAAAGGAATGGCCATGAGAGCGGTCGACCGGACCGGTCGATCGCTTTCTGACATTCTTCGGAAAACAGGTTTTTAATCAACTTTAAATATTTGCAAAATATTTATTTGACCACTGAAAAATCTGAAACTTTGTAAAATATTTTTAATACTAAAAACAAACTGTTTAGAAAAGGAATTTTGCAGATAGGTCCTCATACTTATGAAAAATAGTATTTTGTGAAAAACGCTTAAAAACCTAAGTATGAAAACGTGTGTGTGAATCCCAATAGCTTCAAGTAAAATCAGTAACTCTTTGCCTACATTCTAGCACTAGAGAGAGAAACAAAAGAAAGCTAATATCCTCATAAATAACAATACTTGAGCTTTGATATAGCTTGAATCGGATGAAGCTTTTAGTCGAATTTGTCGTTCTTGAAATAACGTTGCTTCATCTCTTGGCCTCCTCCTCCTTTGGATATCATAGTTGTAGCATATATTCCATCCATCCTCCATTTATGGCACTAACGAGCTTGATAAATGAATTTACTATATTTTCACTCAATAAGCTATTAGTACCGATAATGGTGGTTGTAAAACATCATCAAAACATAAGGGCTAACAATCTCCCACTTTTTGATGATGACAACCAACCATTATATAAGAGCAAAATTAAAATAGCTTATAGATAGGTGCTCCCCCTACCTATGAGCTCCCCCTAAATATATGCAACAAATGAGGAGATTTCTCTCCCCCTTTGTCACCATAAAAAATGGGGTAAAGAGAAATGCAAAATGCAACTAAACAAGCAAACAATGTAGAACTTTCACATAGTGCATAAGCCCAAACCATTTCTTATGCGACAAAAATCATCCTCTCCAAGAGGCTTAGTAAATATATCCGCTAGTTGAGATTTTGTGTCAACAAACACTAGGGATACATCTTGTCGCTCTACATGATCGCGTAAGAAATGATGGCGTACATCAATATGTTTAGTTCTAGAATGCAAAACCGAATTTTTGGAAATATTTATAGCACTTGTGTTATCACAAAAGATTTTAATATTTTGAAAATTCAAATCATAGTCAACTAAACTTTGTTTCATCCATAGAACTTGAGCACAACATAAGCCGGCGGCAATGTATTCCGCTTCCGTAGTGGACAATGCAACACAATTTTGTTTCTTGGAAGCCCAAGAAACAAGGGAATTTCCTAAGAATTGGCATGTTCCACTAGTACTCTTGCGATCTACCTTACATCCGGCAAAGTCGGCATCACAAAAACCATATAAATCAAAAGAAGTGCTTCTTGGATAAAATAAACCAAGGTTAAAAGTTCCATTAACATACTTAATGATCCTTTTAACCGCAATTAAATGAGATGCTTTAGGAGAAGCTTGAAAACGTGCACATGCACACACACTAAACATGATATCGGGTCTACTAGCGGTGAGATAAAGAAGACTACCTATCATACCTCGGTATAGTTTTTGGTCCACATCTTCTCCACTCTCATCGGCATCAAGCTTAACACTAGTACTCATGGGAGTAGGCGCATGCTTAGAATTCTCCAACTTGAATTTCTTCACCAATTCCTTCGCATACTTGCTTTGTGAAATGAAGATCCCATCCTTAGTTTGCTTGACTTGGAGCCCGAGAAAGAATGTAAGCTCTCCCATCATACTCATCTCAAAGTGATCCTGCATAACTTTAGAAAATTCCTTGCACAAGGATTCATTAGTAGCACCAAAAATAATGTCATCCACATATATTTGAACCAAAATGAAATCATTTTTCCTTTTTCTCACAAAAAGTGTGTTATCAATAGATCCTTTTGAAAAACCATTTTCAACAAGAAAACTAGAGAGGCGAGCATACCAAGCCTCGCGAGACAGCATTTGCTGTCTCGGCGGGCGAGACAGTGTTTGCTGTCTCGCTGGCCGAGACAGTGTTTGCTGTCTCGCCCAGCGAGACAGTAAATTTGCTGTCTCGCCCAGCGAGACAGTAAAATACTGTCTACATTTCTGGCAGTTTTCGATGTAACTGCTTTCCCACGTTTCAAACTCCGTTATTTTGGCAGTTATCCACGTGATTCTCGCCCACGACGTTTCCCACGTTCTTGAACAGTTAGTGGCCACGTGTAGGGCTGTTACAAAGGTAGTTTTGACCATCTGATAACTGTCTCGTGTGCGAGACAGTAAATTCTGTTTCGCACGGAGAGACAGTAAATACTGTCTCGCGGGGGGCGAGACAGTGAAAACTGTCTCGCCAGGCGAGACAGTAAAGACTGTCTCGCCAGGCGAGACAGTAAAGACTGTCTCGCCTGTGAGACAGTCTATACTTATGTTCTTCTGCCTTTTTGGATGATTTCCTCTTGAGCTGTATTTGGATATCTTTCAGCATTTTTTGACGCCTACAGAGCCGTGCACATTAAAGGATATCCAGAAGCTGAATGGGAATATTGCAGCTCTAGGTCGCTTCCTCTCTAAATCTACCGGGAGAAGCCTCTCATTCTTCAAGACCCTAAGGGGAAGCAAGAACATAAAGGAGAGCATGACTTGGACGGTTGAATGCAGTGCAGCATTTCAGGATCTAAATGCCTACTTGAGTATTAAGCCACTGCTAAGCCAGCCTATAGGGGGAGAGACATTGTACTTATACATGGTCATCTCCTCCGAAGCAGTCAGCTCCGTCCTTGTTCGGGAAGAAGAGAACATTCAAAAGGCCATCTACTATGTGAGCCGAATTCTCAAAGCGGACGAGCTCAACTACCCCCTTATAGAGAAGGCTGCCTTCGCCCTCACCATCACTGCAAGGAGACTCCATCCTTGTTTTCAGGCCTATGTCATCATAGTGCGGACGAGTCTACCTTTGAAGAAAGCGCTGGGCAGCCCCACAACATATGGGAGGATGGTCACCTGGGCAATTGAACTCAGTGAACATGATGTCCAGTTCAAGCCCAAGACGACAATCAAAGCTCAAGCCTTTGCCCACTTCTTGGTTGAATCAACTTCACCAAGCAACGAATCAGATGCACCCTTGTCGACAATTCAGCCAGCAGAGACAGCACCTCCAGTAGTCCAAGCAACTACTCCCCAGATCGCACCCTTGTCGACAATTCAGCCAGCAGAGACAGCACCTCCAGTAGTCCAAGCAACTACTCCCCAGATCCGTCGCACTCCAGAGCGTGATTCCCTCGAACATACCTCATGGTGGTTATTAAAGATGAATGGATCCTCTAGAGAAGCCGGCAATGGAGCGGGAGTGGTCCTGCGAAGCCCTGACGGGTCGACGCACGAGCACTCCATCTCCTTTGACTTCTCGGCCTCAAACAATAAAGCCGAGTATGAAGCTCTTCTCGCTGGCCTTCAAGTGGCACAAGCATTGAAGGCAGAATGCCTCTATATTTCAGCAGACTCGTAGTTGGTCGTCCATCAAGTGAATGGGCGATATACAGCTAAAGATCAGAGGATGCCCTTGTATTTCAAAGCTACTAAGGAGCTTTTGACCAGTTTTTTGGACTTCAAAATAGCCAAAGTCCCCCATGCTCTCAATGCTCGGGCGGACGCCCTCTTCAAGCTCGGGTCAACAAGCTCAAGGATCAGCTCGAAGCCAGTTTACACTGACACCCTCGAGCGACCCAGTATCTCTAGGCTGTCTGAGACCATCATGCAAACGGAGGCACATGTGCCACCTTATTGGTTAGATCCTATTATCCTCTACCTAACACAGGAAACTTTTCCTGTAGCCGAAGCCAGGTGTCTACAGAGAAATTCTCGCTGTTATCTCATGATCAACGAACAGCTCTATCAGATGTCTTATTCCAGCAGCGATGTAGGACCCTATCTACAGTGCCTTCGGCCACCAGAGGCCAATTACGTCCTCATGGAGATTAATGAGGCACATGTGGAAACCATCCTGGGGCCCGAACCCCCGCGCAGAAAGTCATCAGTCAAGAGTACTACTGGCCAACTATCTTATCCGAGTCAAGGCGACTAGTCTCTCATTGTTAAAATTGTCAGTTCTTTTCGTTCATCCCTCGAGCAACGACGACTTAACTAACTTCCATCTTGAGCCTATCCCATTCGCTCAATAGGGGTGGGATCTGCTAGGTCCTCTCCCCCTTAGCTTCGTGACAAAAGAAGTTTCTTATTGTGGTGATTGACTACTTCACTAAATGGATCGAAGCCGAACCACTGGACAAGATTAGTAAGAGTAACGTCATAAGTTTTGTATGGAATCTATTGTTTGTCGTTTTGGCGTACTCCGTGTTAGCCCTTATGTTTTGATGATGTTTTACAACCACCATTATCGGTACTAATTACTTGTTGAGTGGTAATGTATTTAATATATATATCAAGCATGTTAGTGCCATACATAGAGGATTGGATGGAATATGTGCTACAACGATGATATCCAAAGGAGGAGGCATAGTGATGAAGCAACGTTCATTCAAGAACACCAAATGCAATAAGAAGCTTCATCAAACTCAAGTTATATCAAGACTTAAAGAATTGTATTCTATGTGAGGATATTAGCTAGTTTTTATTTTCTCTCTAGTGCTACAATGTAGGCAAGTAGTTTAGATTTTATTTGAAACTATTAGGATATCACACACACGTTTTCATACTTATAGTTTTGAGCGTTTTCACAAAATATTCACAAGTATAAGGACCTATTCGCAAAATTCATTTTTCAAACAATTTGTTTTTAGTGATAAAAACATCTTACAAAGTTTCATAATTTTTGGAAGTCAATTAAATATTTTACAGAATTTTTTAAGAGAGTCAAAATTAGTTTTCCTGTGTATCAGTTTGCGGTCGACCACGATGGTCGACCGCGCCTGAGTTCTTATCGTCAGTGGGTAGCAGAAACTTTCACGGTCGACCGTCGCGGTCGACCGTGAGCTCGAGAATTCTCACGGCCCCCCGCCACAGTCGACCGCAGAAGTCTCTGGAAAATTTCTTCGTTTCTGAGCTGGCTCACGGTCGACCGTGAACATTGTACGGTCGATCGCCGCTTATTTTCAAACGGTCTTTTGGTACAGATTTCTGCACCGATTTTTCCTGGATTTGGAGGATTAGGGTATGGGTTTAAACAGATGTATTTTCTCCTATTTAAACCCCCTATACTCCTTCTTCCTCAAGTATCCCAAGCCATTGAAAAACCAGAGATTTTCTTTTACTGAGAGCCAAAATTTTCAAACCTGTTTTTCTGTGTTTTCCTGTGTTCACATCCCAGCTTCAGTGTAATCTTTCTCCTTGCCATAGGGACATTGTAAAAAGAGAGTTTTTACACCATTACTACTGTTGAGAGCTTGATCTTGTGAAGATCAACTGTGTGGGAGTGTGATCTTGTGGTGATTAACTGTGTAGTTGTGAGATCTCGTGGAGATTGTTATATAGAAGAAGTTCCGGCTTCCAAACCGGGTTGTGTAGTGGATTCTCCTCGAGAGTGGGGAGCGGGGACGTAGGTCAGCGGGCCGAACCTCGTTAACACATCGCGCGTCACTTGGATAACGATTTCTCACTCTATCTCCTTTACATTTGTTGTTCATTATTGTGGTGTATTGCTTACCTTATTTTATTGCATAATTATAGCCTTAAGACCCTAATCAACCCCCTCTAGGGTCCAACACCCCAATCTTTTGTGCCTGACAACGGCACCTAATTCGACAGCAGAGGTTTCCGCAGCTTTTACGAGGAATACAACATTTATGTCAAGTTCTCCTCAGTCACCCACCCCAAATCCAACGAACTTGCAGAGGCTACCAACAAATGCATCCTATAAGTGTTGAAGAAGAATGTGGACATCGCAGTAGGAAACTAGGTTGAAGAGTTACCTAGCATCCCATGGTCGTGTTGGCATTCTTGTTTTGATGATGATTTAACAAATAATTTACATCTAATATTATTTGTCTAGTGCTTGTATTTTGTTATTTATTATAGACAAATAATATGTTGGAGGATGGATGGAATTGAGCATTCGCGATCATATCTAATGGAGGTTGGCGGAATAGTGGTTGAAGCCTATGCAATTCAAGTTCAAGATCCAAATTCAAGCTTCATCCGCAAGTTTACCAAGAAGAGCTTATTGAAGATCAAGATCATAGCTTGGGTATATTTAGCTTATATTTTATATTATATGTGTTAGTACTTTAAGCTCAATCATATACACACATACACGTTTTGGTTTTGTATATATATAGTTATATATATACATATATGTTTTGGTTTGATAGTTTTCAAGTTTTAATATGAAACAATTGAATATAATTAGAAAACATATTTTTGTTTCATACTTACATGCATATATATGATTTTATCAATATCAATTTTATTTAGTTTAATAAAATGATATTTACTTTTGAAATGTTGCAAAATATACAATTTTGTAAAAATATTATTTTTTTGGTTTATGAACTTAATAACAATCATATACATCTTTTATTAAGTCTATAAAATCATCTTGTAATGTTTTAAAACATGGTTAAGCTAAAATGTCAAAACTCATGTGTTCACATTTTTATGTTTTGAACTATTTTGCAAAATAATGATATTTCTTATTTGGGAGGTCCTTTCTAAAAACCAGTTTTTGTAACATGTATATTATTATGTCTACAATCATTTTTCAAAGTTTTATATTTTTTAGAATTTATTTGATATTTTTAAACAGGGTTTTTAAATCAGAAAACTGCTTCAAACCTATTCATTTTCATGTATCTGTTTGCGATCGACCGCCACGGTCGACCGCCCTTGAGTCCAAAGACTCAGTATGATCTTTTTTGGCTCGCGGTCGACCGTGGCGGTCTGTATGTAGTCCAGAGAATTTCGCGGTCGACCGTCACGGTCGACCGTCTGTTTTCCAAAGCTCAGTTTTACTTTTTTGTTACTCGTGGTCGACCGCCGCGGTCGACCGCCGATCTGACCATTGGCTTTCAACGGTTCTGAGCTGTTTTTCTAGGGGTTTTGTTGTCATTTTAGTGGGCTTCTTGCTGAAGTTTTGAGTGGGTATAAATATCCCATTGATCTCATCTTTCATTACACCCTAAGAAAATATTTTAATAAAGTTTTAACAATGGTTTAAGTTTTATTTAGTGTTTGTTTAAAAAGCTTTTAAGCATTTGAGAGTTTGAGTTTGTAAAATCAATTCTACAAGAGCTTGAGGAGATCATCTATTGGAGTTTGAGCATCCAACTATTCTCCCTCTATCTCTTGATCTATTGAGAAGTTTTCTAAACTCTATTTCTAGCTTTATATCTATTTCTTTGATTATCATTTTATTAAAGCTAGTTTTATATTGAGTTTAGATTTGATTTCACTCATTATTTACACACACTCACTTGAGCTTATTGTATTTACATTCATAGTATAATTTGAGTTGGGGGATTGTAACATTGAGTTGTGCTTAATTGATTTCTCATCCATTGTAGAGAACAACTTCTGTTATATTGTGAGATTGTAAGGTTTTCGGCGAGCTAGAAAACCGAGTGTGTTGTTGTAAAGTTTTTGGTGAGCTAGAAAACCGAGTGAGAATGTGAGGTGTGAACGTTGATCGGTGAGCGTTGAAAACCAACATTGTGAGGTGTAGACATTGATCGGTGAGCGTTGAAAACCGACATTGTGAGAGTGTGAATTGTGAAGTTTTCGGTGAACTAGAAAACCGAGTGTGAGGTGTAAACGTTATTCGGGTAAGCGTAAAAAACCCGATTGTGCTAGTGGATTTCTCCCCGGGAGTGGGGAGCGGAGACGTAGGACGGAAGGTCCGAACTCCGTGATCATATCGTGGATTTGAGATTGCATTGGCGCACTTATTTTTATGTTCATATCTTATATCGCCATTGTGCATTGCTCATTGTTTATTTAACCCACTATCTAGTTTATGTTTATTTCACCCTTACATTAGTTTATATATCATTGCATATATTTCATCATATACCTCTTTGCTAGGATATTGCTCTTTGTTCATATTGATTATTCTTGCTTGTAACATATTGTATATCTCTCTTATAAGAATAATTTGTTAATTAGTTTTAATTAGCATAAAATCATATTAGATTAGCATAAGACCCTAATCACCCCTCTCTAGGGTCTAACAGGTCGTACCTCACGACCCATAAGAACTCAACCGGGGAGACTCCATTCAAGCTAGCTTACGGCGCCGAAGCAGTTACTCCCGTCAAAGTAGGCATACCGACCATCCGACTCCAACACTTCGACAATGACATGAACTCATAAGGGTTTCGAGTACGGCTCGATCTCCTAGACGAGACCAGAGAGAAAGCGCTCCTGACCTAGGTCACCAATTAGCAACGAATCGCCCGCTACTACAACAGCAAGATCCGGCTAAGGAGATTCAATGCTGCGACCTCATCCTTCGTAAAGATGCTTTTGACAAAGACACCCGGAGAGGCAAGCTAGCTTCCAACTGAGAAGGCACGTACACAGTCTTAGAAGAGCTGCGAACAGGCACCTATCGACTAAGGGCCCCAAATGGGAGACATCCTCCAGCATCCCTAGAATATCGAGCACCTGCGGCGTTATTTTTAATATTTTTGCTGCGTTATTTTCAATAATTTTGTAAATTTAATTTAGTATTAATGGAATTACTATTGAAACTGACTTGATTCTTGTTTTGGACTCTCGTAGTGCCTAATCTACATAGGAATTCTAAAGCCCTTGTGCCTTATCAGGATAAACACAAGGCAATCACCATATGGTCGACTCTCACAATCACCTTACAACCAACATGACTACATTGAAGCCACATGTGTCTATGTAAATCCTGGGCATCCAACCTCCGGGTTGCCATTTTACTGAGTTTCCATCAGGGCGGCCCTCCGCATTGCGAAAGACCTAGTCGACTTCAGTAAGTCCCAAGCACAACCTCCGGGTTGTACGAGCCTCAGACGTCTACGTAAGTCCTGGGCACCCAACCTCCGAGTTGTCATATTACTGAATTGCCATCATGCCGGCCCTCCATAGTGCAAAAAATCTAGTCGACTTCTGCAAGTCCTAGGCACAACCTCAGGGTTATAAAAGACCTAGTTGACTTCAGTAAGTTCTAGGTACAACCTCCGGGTTGTTCAAGCCCTAAGCGTCTACGTAAGTTCTGAGCACCCAACCTCTGGTTTGTCCTTTTACCCAAACCCCAGGCGTCTACATAAGTCTTTGGCACCCAACCTCAGGGTTATCATTCTTTCAAAAATCCCTTGGTGTCATCATGAGTAAACCCAAGACATAGAGTTCAGTTGTTCGGTCGTCTTCTACAAAAAGGACTTGGTCACTTCAACTTGCCAGTCCTCGACGATAAAAGACCCGAACACTTCGCCAATGCAGGGCGTAAAATGATCCAGTCGTCTCAACCCCTCAACCATCAGGTCGTCCCAACACGATCGGCTCACTACAACCAACACTTGGTTCTCTCAATCAGAACACAACTACAAGCTAGCAAACAATACAGCAATAAGAAATGTATGGTGATGTCAGTCACGTCTAATCTGAAGAGACTTTTCAGTTTCTCATTCAATACACATCCATATCCGTTCAAAAGCTAAATTGATTTCACTTGGACCTAGATCAAGCCGACTCCAAGCGAAAGGGTTCAACTGTTATGGTGTTCCCATTCGCCAAAAAACAACTCATTGCTAAGCAATGGATATGTGTATTGCATGTTATGCCCCAATCAAGTTGACGGTCAGAAACCAGTAGAGACAACAACTCAACCAACTTGTCGAGTCGACATTCCCTCATGTCGACACTAAAAACGGTACTTGTTGCCCCCTTTTGTCAAAGACGACTCTGTTGAATATCATATCTCCATGATAGTATTTTGATGATAACAATTTATATTGTGTGTGCACTAACTTTCATATGCAGATTTCAATATCAGAATCTGTACAAGTGCAAGTGGATATCAAGGCATTTTGAAGTGAAGAAAATGAAGAACAAAAGATAATGTATTTGATTTTTTCTTTACTTAGAATATTTGTACAAGCCTTGATCACACACACGCACACACACACAATTTTAGAACACACTAACACAGGCTTAGTGTGTTGGTTAACTATAGAAATCCCCTATGTTAACCATTAGAATAGTAGTTAAAACTTAATTATAAAAACTCTTTTTTTTTTACTGAATTTTTGACCTTAGTAGTCGACTAATTAGAATAGTAGTCGACTACTCATGTATAGAACTCAAATACATGTTTCTGTCAATTTACAGTATAGTCGACTAATAGAGATTATAGTCGACTACTGAGGTGTTTGACAGAAATATAAGTTTCTGTATTTTTTACATTATAGTTGACTAATGAACATTATAGTCGACTACTGAACTCAAATTCCAATTTATAAGTTTCTGTCTTTTTACACTGTAGTCGACTAATGACTACAGTAGTCGACTACTGAAGGAAAATATCAGTTTTCAAGTTTCTGTCAAATTTCAGTGTAGTCGACCAATGAGCATTATAGTCGACTACTGAGAACACTTTCCGAAAACACAGAGTCTGTTTGAACTCAGTGTAGTCGACTAATGACTACAGTAGTCGACTACAAGAGACAGTTTTCCAGTTTTCAGAATTTGAATTTCTGACAGTTTTTAGCCGTTTTTAAACGTTTTTAAACTTTAAAAACTTGTCTTTTCAAGGGCTATATATAGGTTATTTGTTCAGAAAAATTGCATATACATACATACCCATAAGCTTTGATCTTTGTGCAATTTTTCAAGTGAAAAACATTCTGATTTTCTGAAAAAGGAGAGTTTCTGAAATTGCCTATATACTTTCATCAAAAACAAATCAATTAGGCAATTTTACAGAGATCAAAAGAATCCTAAGCCACTGCTGCACTTCAATACACATTCAAGGCTTATAGGATCATTGTGTTCTTGCTACAACAAGTTTTCTCTCGGTTGTGAGAGGGTTAATCTCTTGGCTTAGAGATTGGGGTTCAAATTGGCAAGGAGTTTGTCAATTGGTGTTGCAATTTGCAGGGACTTGCAAATTGGTCAGGTTTGCATTTGATTTTGTAAGTTTATTCAAAATCATAGTGGAAACTCTCAAGCGGGATTTGCTTGGGACTGGATGTACACCGGATTGGTGGAACCAGTATAAAATCCTTGTGTTTGTGTTTGCAAATTTCTGAGATTGCCATTTTTCTTTGCAATTTATTATCTACTTTGCAATAATTTTAAAAGAACACTATTCACCCCCCCTCTAGTGTTCTAGTGTATCTATTTCAGATCCTACAGACTCACAACGAGCCCACTCGACTATGTGCTAGACGACCTCCGAGGAAGACTCGAAAGGAGTTACTTCTCGGCGAAGTTAAAGGATAACTTATACCTCGAGCCTATCCCACTGGCAACGTGTCTGCATCGTATTTAATGCATGACAGACGCATCATGCCTCTAGCCCTGATAGCCTTCATGACTAATCGGACCACGTAGGCACCGTCATGCCACCAATCACTTCATATTTAATGCTGAGCTGATAGCTCATTTAGTCAACAACCGACATCTGTAAGGTAGGTGCTGACTCAGCCGCCAGCCCACACTTCGACACTGCCATCATATGCTAGGCCAAAATGACCGATCTACCCTTATACCCTTGGTATAAATAAAGGTATTATTCTATCTTTGAAGAGAGGATCGGATCTGATCTAAAACATGATCTTAAAAAAGGTCACAAATATTATCTTTAAGCAGACATACTGTACACACAAGAACTCTCACAGTTCTTTATTTTTCCTCACTCAAGTTTACCAGCTAACTTGCTCATCGGAGGAACCACAGGAGAGCCAAGTCCCGTCCTCTCACAAGTTTCTACTTTGGCAGGTTTCAGCCACTCAACTCAAGAACCAGGCATAAAGTCGGGGAAGAAAGCGATCCCTTATCAATACTCAACAACCCTATCCAATCACTGATATAATTGACTGTGTGATCAGTAGTACATCAACAATATACATTTGAATACTTCCATAATAAAAAAAGTACATTTGTACCCGTAGAATGAGAGTATTTGCTTTTTGCAATAAACCCGTACATACAAATTTGCAAGTATATCTCCCCAAAAAAAAAAGAGTCATTATCCCCCCCTAATCGCACGCTGCCCTCCGTCCTTACCCCCTTATCTCCCCCTTCTCTATCCATTTCTCATGTATATGTCAATCATTATCACTCTTATCTTTGAATAAAAAAAATAAAAAGTAAATCCGAGATATTTCCCCCTCTCTCAAAACAACCCTTGTCCGTTCTCTCTCTGAGGACTGCCGCAGTTTTCTTCATCCCTCAATTATTATTTAACACCATATTTCCCTCCTCTATAAAGAGTCCCCCATTCTTCTCTCCTCCCTTCACTTCGAATTTGCAAATATCCCTCTATAGTTTTGTTTCTAATATTACAATGGAGCAAGAGCTAATACCTGGGCTACCTGAAGACATAGCTCGCCACTGCCTGATCCGGGTCCCCTTTCGATCGTTTCGCGCGTCGACCCGAGTCCGTCTGCAAGCTCTGAGCAAGAATCGCGTCCCCGTTCTCCACCGTACCGCAAACTCAGCAACCTTGACCCGGCACTATCATCCTCCTCGCTTTCAGGCCGCAGCCCGCCTTAGCCCGAATCGCGGCCCGGCCGTAATACACTCAGCCTCGACCCCAAGCTACCCAAGGCTCACTGTTCGATCCGTCGACTGCCACGTGGGGTCTACTCACCGCCGATCCCGAGTCTCGCCAACGGCCTCCCGCCGCTTCTGCCAGTCGCGGCCAGTGAGCTCGGGATGCAGTGGTCGGCGGGGGTGGGACCCGGGAGACTTGGGCGCCCCCTCAGGACGGTGTGTGTATGTTTAACGACTTCGGCCACCGGAGCGTGGCGCTTGCTGGGCGCCATGCCGGTCCAAGCCGTTCCGTTCTTCGCATGCGCGTCGGATTCGGGTCGGTCGTGTTCGTGGCGGGCGGGGCACGACGAGGCCAGAAGAACGCATGAAGTCGCGCGCTGGCGTGTACGTTGGCGGAGGACCGCGGTCCAGTGCCCGACATTGAAAGAGAGGACGAGTGCAGGGGGCTGCGTACACGCATGTTCCACGTATTGAGGGTTTACCCCACGGATCACCAGGGGCAATTCAGTAAATCTGCAGAGGTCTTCGAAGTTAACACGTGGAGGTGGGCCATGTTGGAGGAAAACAAGTTAGATTTTGCCACGTGTCCTAGAACATGTGTGGGCGGAGAGGTCGGGAGGATTTACATGTGTCGGCATGGACACGTGGCAGTGCTGGAGGGGAACACGTGGAGAGATGTGATTGAGTTGCCGGAGGACGCCAACGTGGGCCGCGAGTGGGTAGCCAGGGAGAGGGTGATGCGTTGATTGCGGTCGACGCACACATGTGGGGCCTTCGCGGGGTATGAGTCTGGAGATCGGAGGCGGAAGGAGGACGATGTCGGCGGCAAGGTGGAGGATGCCTGAATTGAGTTTTTCCGGTCTGTGGCAGGACCTCGTGGCTGTCGTGCTGTCTTGTGATCTAAGTTTTTTTTTTTTTTACCCTTCCTTTTCTGGGTTTATTAGTTTTGGTTTTCTCAAGAGTTGTACAGGGGAGGCGAGGGGATTCCTTTTCCCCTTTTTTCTCTTTATAGCGTATGATTAGTATATTGTGTATATATTGAGGAGTAAGCTGGTGTGGATTGTGGAAGCTTTTTCATATTAATTCGGGATGAGATATTGTGTCCTAAAGACCATTTGACGCCAATATTATTCAAGTTCAATAGATTCTATTTCAAATATTCTTGTTGTTTTGGTCTATAAATTTTACATACGTATACTTATTTCGAGGAAACTCTTTTGAGAAAACTTTTTTTTTTTTTTTTTTTTTTGAATCAGGCAAAAGGATGAGAATGAAGCATGACAACCTTTATACTCTAGAATGTCAAACGAATAAATCACTAAAAACTTTCTATCCTAAAACGTGGGATGAGCAAGGTATGTTTTTCAGAGAATATCAGATACTTTTTAACGGCTCTTGTGAGATTAGATTAGACATAGTACGTGTCAAAAAGAATTTCAAGAAAGAGTGGTATTAGGGGCACATCCCCTACCACACCACCAACCACCCTCCCCTCTCCCATCGCTACAGTAAACCGGGCCTCACATGGGATTTTAAAATTTTTAAAATCTCATGTGGGGCCCGGTTTACTGTAGCGATGGGAGAGGGGAGTGTGGTTGGTGGTGTGTTAGGGGGTGTGCCCCTAACATTATTTTTCAAGAAATATGACAAAATAATTTTGATTTAGGGGATGTTTGTTTGCCTAAAAAAAGAGGGAAATCAAATAAAAGGAAACCTATTTCTAAGAAAAATAGATTTTGGGATTGTTTGGTTGGCTAAAAAAAGAAGGAAATCAAATAAATAGAGATGAGATGAGATGAGTTGTCACCTTATTATAGGATAATGTGAGTGATTTTTTAAGAAAACTTGTTTTGATGTTGTTTGGTTGGCGGAAAAAATAAGAAAATGAATTATAAGAAACCTATTTCTTGTATTAGGTTGTTTTCTTTTGTTTGGTTATTTCTTAAAAATAAGAAAATAGATGAGATGAGATGAGTTGTATTATATTATTGGATGATGTGACCCACACTTAAGGAAATTGTTTTCCTAGCTTTTTGGGAGGAAAACAAAGAAATAAAATATTAATGGGATGAGATGAGTTGTCACAATCTTATTGGATGATGTGAGTGATTTTTAAATATGAGATGAGATGAGTTGAGTGATGTTGTGGATAAAAATAATATTTTATTAGATGTGGTGGATGTGATGGATGAGTTGTTGGATGAAAATAATATTTTATTAGATGTGGTGAATGAGTTGTTGGATAAAAATAATATTTTATTAGATGTTGTAGGTGAGTTTTAGGGATGGAAATGTGTGAAATTGTATTTTTTGAGATTTCTTGGTTTTCATTTCTATTTTTTGGTTTTTTAGGAAATAACCAAACAGAGAGTAAGATGGTTTATCTCATATACTCTTTTATTTATGCATCTCTCTTTCAACATTATCCGTTCAAGAGTCATACTCCAGAATTAAATCTAGAGCCTCAACTTTATTTTGCCCTTTGCCAAATTCAAAAAAAATCGTACGGAATTTAGAGGCGTGACTATGTTCCATTGGAGTGGGGACTTTCATTTCCACCATTTATTTCTAGATAGCGTTAGCGCTTTGCTTCTATAGCTCCATCTCAGCGAAGGAGAAAAAGAGAGAGAAAGAGATAAGTATTTGCTTCCAAGTGACGATCACAAGTCACAATCACTTGATACAGATCAAATGAAATTTTGATGTGCTCTCTCGCTCTCTATTTTGGGCCTTGTCAACTGTGGACCCTGATAATAAGGGATAGGGGGAAGAAGGGCTTTTGACTCGTCTTAGGTGAAGCCATCATGATCTTCTTAAATTTGAATGCTCCATGTATTACTATTAGGGGCTGTTTGGTTCATTTCCTAGATATAGGGAAATACATTTTTATGTACAAAAACACAAGTTTTGATTTTTTTAAACTTTTCGAAGAAATATATTTTTTCGCTATGGTTCGCACAAAAAAATGGTGGAAAACAAATGTATTTATTTTTCTTGTATTTGGTTCGTATGGAAAAAAAGGAAAAAAAATTTATTTATATGGCAAAAAACAGACGTGGCTGCAGTTTTCGTCGATTTCATGAGGTTGAGGAAGGAATTAGGGAAGAGAAAAAAATCTGATGTGACGACGATTTTTACCGAGTTTTCCTTCTTCAACCCTAGCGAACCAAAGATGGGAAAAAAGACGGAAAGCTTATATCCTACATGGCCACGAAAAATCTGATGTGAAGACGGTGTAAAACTTTTCCACCAAGTTAAAAAACGAACCAAACAGCCCCTTAAAGAAAAAGTTGAATTATTACTAGTGAAACATACTATTTACAGTGGGATTTGTGTGCTAAGTGAGCTTAGATTAAAAGTTATCCACTATTAAATCCCTTCATTTGTGGCAGATAATTGGGGGCTCGAAAGATACGTATATGCTAAGTATTATATCCATATTCACACTAATTCAGAAATGGTTCAATAAGGACCAAATGATCATTATATTCCATACATGTACATCAAAATTGAATATAAACATTAATCAGATAAGAGAGAGAGAGAGAGAGAGAGAGAGAGAGAGAGAGAGAGAGAGAGAGAGAGAGAGAAGAGAGAGAGAGAGAGAGAGAGAGAGAGAGAGAGAGAGAGAGAGAGTGAATCCATGCACAAAGTAGGCATGAGGAAAATACATGAGATTGAAATGGTCATAAAATACATTACCTATTTACATTGAAAGATTCACGATCATCAATCATTTAATATTCAAATGAATTAAGATTAAATCCTGAATAATAAAAAATGGTCAAGGATACACTAATCAATCAGATTTTTCACTGATATTCATTTGGACAAATTTTCAAAAACGACTGTTTTCCAAACTTAATGAGCAAAATCGACCGCTGAAGAAAAAATTTAGCAAAATCGACCTGCACGGGACTACTAGTCCCGTGTAGTTCTAACAAAAGGTCAAAATCGACCCTCCCCTTCACCCACAGCGCCGCCGCGCCCCACTCCGAGTTCGCCACCTTGAACATCACGATCGCGTCACTCTGCCCGCGACCCACGCCCACCAGATCTCGCTCCCTCCCAGTTCCGCGCCGCACACCCCGCGCCAGAGGCCGCTCCCTCCAGCTCCCTGACCGCCGCCTCGTTCGTCCCTCCAAGCCGCCTCACCCAACCCCCCTCAGCCGCCGCGAGCGCCAACGCCGACAGCTCGACACCGGTCGAACCCCGTCTCCCTTTCAGGCCCGACAGCCTCGTCGCCCTTGGTCGCCGCCACCCCCCCCCACTCGCTGTCACCAGCCCGACGCCGCTAAACCGCACTCAGCCTCACCGTCGTCCCCTAGTCGCCGCTGACCGGAGGGAGGGGGGAAGGACCTGTACGTGGTGGGAGAGGGGGCGTGAGGTAGAGTTGGGGGATTTGGGTGAGGAGGAGGCGTCTCAGATGGGTTGGGGATTTGGGGGAGGAGGAGGGGTCGATTTTGCTAAAATTTTTGTCCAACGGTCGATTTTGCCAATTAAATTTGGAAAACAGTCGTTTTTGAAAATTTGTCCTATTCATTTTTGTATGAGTATCATATTAAAAGTTACAAAATTCATATTTGTATCAATATCCTAGCAGATACAGATATCTATATTCGCAGGATACTCAAATCTTTTTCTATCCCTAAAGATACTGCAATTGATTTATAAGATGAATAGAGTTTTCAAAAAATTAAGTACCTCTCCTTGTCCTAACTCAGACAAATTTTGTATAATTCTTCAAATTAAGATAGCAAAAATATCAAAAGCTTTAAAGTTGGTTTTCGAAGGAATAAGGATATTAGAACCATCAATAGAGTAGTTTGCACCATAAATAGAAAAGCTAAAATTTCTACACGAACGCTTTATTCATTCGTGAATGAAATAGATCATCTCATTCTAGAGTTATTTTGATAGAATCTAACATTTACGAGTACGATATAGAGTCAAATATTTCAAAAAATCACTAATCAAATTTTCCAAAAAAACAATCCCCCAGAACAGTAGGAATATTGAAATTAACAAGTCTCTATCAAAGTTTCAGAGGTCAACCATATCTAGCATTTTCTAGTAGATCTCATATCGTCATCAGTGACTTCTAATTGGCTTATAATTCACAAACTGTACATGTCTGCTTTGTTACCCCATGAATGTTCTAAATTAACATATGTCCAATTGCAATTAACTATAAAAAAATGAGGATGATAGATGATCTTATTTATTCTGATTTCTAAACATAATCCCTTGTGCTGACATATAATATTTTACGTGACACGGCATCGACCAAACCTAAATCAGTTCAACTGTATTTATAATACGTAACTTACGAATTCAAATTTGGATTTATTTCTATATAATTGCTATTAAGTTTTACCCTAACTTAAGCAATCAAGTTTAATTAGGCGACACGATCAAACTGTATTAAAGTGAAAGCGGAAACCAAATTTGAGTAGCTTCCACCGCCGTGAAGTCAGCGGATTAATTTTCTTTTTAAGACTAAAGTATGAAAAACGGTGAACTCTTCTAGAATATATAGTTACAAATATTGGAGATGAGTGTTCTTTAGCAAACCTAAAGGTCGATATCATTTGACTTGGCTAAGATTAAGTGACACGCAAAAGTTGTGTGAAATTCGAAAGATGTAAATATTGAGTACAAATTCTATCAGAATGTACCGCACAAATTATTTGATCGATCGAAGCTAAAAAGAGAGCAGTGAAAATATTCAAACACATCTCCATTCTCCGTTTTTTTTTTCACTCATATATAACGTTCTATATTATGCGGGGCATCTTCCTAATTGAATTTATACACATAGCATGCATAATCCAACCAATTCAGTACTGTACACCAATCACCCTGTTTTTTGTAGTGGAGAGGATCCAAATCCAATTCTAAATGGTCATCAATATATAGTTGTTTTTTACCATGCATCTTTCCGAATAATAACCATTCATTATCTATGGGGTGATAAGGAATGAGTGAAAATGTAAGTGTTGTGTGAATTACGTTCATTTCTACTTCACATCATAAGATCAATCACAACTGTTTTTTTTAATAGTGGATGAAAGAGAAGATGCATCCATTATATTTGAAAGTCAATCAGTGGATTATATTGAATTTTTCAAACCTCGTTGTGTATTGTACAAGATCTAATTTTTCTTAATTTATGAATCAAATCAAACGATTTGATACACGGGAACCTTGTGAGGGCAATTTTAATTTTTTTTAACAATGCACCTCGCATTCTATATCAGAGTATTTGTTATTATTTGATCTGTTCACTCTGATTGATTTCAACTGGGTTCAATTGTTTTATTGATTTTATTAATGAACTTGGTGGGAACAATGATATCTTTTAAACTAAGAAGACAAAAATATATATATAGGTGCCTCATGCACACGTTAGACTTGGCCCTGTCTATTTTTTATTGTAAACATTCACAAGCATATGTTACATGGAAAATTAAAGGAAATCCCTAAAATTAAAGGAAATCCCTAAAATTAAATAGAGTCCTTATCACTCTTATCCCTAAAATTAAAGGAAATCCCTCAGTTAAGGACTTTAGGCCAATAAGCCTTATCAACTGCATCTTCAAAATCTTCACAAAAATTTTAGCTAACAGATTAGCTCCATATATGAATGACCTGGTTGCACCTACACAATCAGCTTTCCAATCTGGTAAATCAACCCTTGACTCTATAACCGTTGCAAATGAGATGATACACTTTTGCTCAAAAAGGAAGAAGGAAGTGGCTATGTTAAAGATTGATTTTGCTAAAGCTTTTGATTCTATTAACTGGGATTTCCTTATTAATTTACTTAAAGTACGAGGTTTTGGTCAAAGATGGTGTTCATGGATTTTCAATATTATTTCTACATCAAACTGTGCTGTTCTTGTCAATGGAACCCCTTCCAAGTCTTTCAAATGCAAAAGAGGGTTAAAACAAGGAGATCCCTTATCTCATTTGCTCTTTAATATTGTAGTTGATGTCTTATGCAAGATGATCAGTCATAATGTGGAAGAGGGTTTACTATCCAATCTTTGCATTAAGGAACCTCTCAACCAAATAAGGAGCCTTCAATTTGCCGATGATACTCTTCTTTTTGTCAGGAGCACTATAAATGACATATCCGTTCTAAAGGCAATTTTATATATTTTTGAAGATATCTCAGGTTTGGGTATCAATTATTCTATGTCATCTCTTATCTACTTTGGTAAATTGCATAATAGAGGACAAACTCTTGCTGCTTCCATGAATTGCAATCTTGATCATCTTCCAATCAAATATTTAGGATTGCCTCTGAAGTATGAAAAATTAGCTAAATCTGATTGGCAACCTATGTTGGATAATATGTATAGGAAACTTGCTTCCTGGAAAAGTTCATGTTTATCCTTTGGTGGTAGACTTGTTTTGCTCAACTCAGTTCTTACTTCTATTCCTTTATATTATATGTCTTTCTACAAATTACCAACATGGGTGATTAGAGAGGTGGATAAAATCAGAAAAAAATTCCTATGGACCGACAAAAATTCCTTCAGACCATTCAAATGCTTAGTAAATTGGAAGACAGTGTGCTTAAGTAAATCTGAGGGAGGCTTAGGTGTGAAGGATCTCAAAATTTTTAATGATGCCCTTCTATCTAAATGGTTATGGAAATGCCTTGATAGAGACTCCTTAATTGGAACTCTTCTACATCAACTCTATATTAGAAAAGACTCTCAGCTGCAATTAGCTACCTGTAGTTCTTCTATTCACTGTTTTGGAATAATATCATCTCAATCAAAGATTTGTTTCTCCATCTTCTGCAATGGACTCTTGTTGGAATAATATCATCTCAATCAAAGATTTGTTTCTCCATCTTCTGCAATGGACTCTTGGCTCTGGTGATAAAATAAGGTTTTGGGAAGATAAATGGATCGGTAGTAACACCTTATCAAGTCTATATCCAATTTTATACAAACTATCTTTGTCTACAAATGTCAACATTCGTTCTCAGGGATTTTTTCATAATCATATATGGCATTGGCATCCACTTCTAAAGAGAAGCATTTCCGTTCCTTCATCCACTGCTAAGATTGCACTTATGAATCTTATTGGCTTACACATTGAAGAGAAGCATTTCCGTTCCTTCATCCACTGCTAAGATTGCACTTATGAATCTTATTGGCTTACACATTGTTACCAACAATGTCGACATTCCTACGATGAATCTTATTGGCTTACACATTGTTACCAACAATGTCGACATTCCTACGTGGTCCCTTACAGCCAACGGGAGTTTCTCGGTCAAATCTCATTATACCTTCCTTAACTCCAGAGGAATATCTGCTTTTTATAAAACTGTTTGGAATCCAGTTATGCCGAGTAAATTCCAGTTTTTCACATGGCTTTTATCTATTAACAGACTACATACAAAAGAAAATCTTACAAAGAAAGGATGGCAAGGGGATTCTATATGCATATTATGTGGTATACATCTTGAAACTTGTGATCACTTATTTTTTGAATGCAGTCTCACCAAATCAGTGTGGAAACATTTCTGTGACTTCTATCTCCCTTTCACGTGGCCAACATCTTTATACGAACTGATCATGTCTGTTGAATCTCTACGTAATACTGATGGAGTTTTATGGCGAACGATTTTCACTGCATTATGTTGGAGCTTATGGACATCAAGAAATAAATTTCTTTTTGAAAGCACTTTGTTCTCTGTTACATCTATCATCAACTCAGCGATTTCTATTTTATATGAATGGTCAGGTTCTGGAAGAGGGAAGATGGCTCTTAAGCTAGCAGCGGTTTTCGAAGTGAGACCACTCTTGCGGAGCAACAGTGTTTAGCTTATAATATCAGTTTACTTTCAGTAGTTTCTGATGTCTTTTGTACATACCAACTTTTTGGTGTTTTGTTGTTAGTTCAATTAGTCTATAGAAAACTTAATTTCTCTTGTCCAAATGTATGGTTGGCTTTGGTTCTTACTTATATTCATGTCAACGGTGAATGACGGCAATGCCCTCTCTTCACCTTCATAGATGTTTGTAAGAAGAAGGTCCTACATCCCTAGCAAGAGAAACTATTTTTTCTATCTACTAATCTTTATGGATACAGTTCGTATCCTTCTTTTGTAAACATACTTTTGATTTTTAATGAATAGGGAATATCCCTTGTTTTTCTCTCAAAAAAAAATGTTACATGGAAAATGCAATTTTAGTTTTCATATTGCTTCCTCGGTTATAATATACTAGTCGTGAACACCGTGTAAAACACGGTATATCATTTCTTTTCTTGCTACAGTAATCCTGATTTTTTTAAATAATACAGTACTCTTTTTAAAAAAAAATTAGATTGATGTAGTTCCGATCTCCGCTATAGTTTTTTAAAAATACTACAGTGTTTCCTTGTGCTACAGTGATATTTAAAAAAAAAATACTACAGTACCCAGTTTTCTTTTTGATAAAGTAAAAAATGCTACCCTGACATTTACTGTAGTATAAATAGTAAATCTTGGGTTCTCTCATTTGTATAGAGGAGTAGATTCGTAAATCAACTGCCAATTCAATATAATACACATTTTCCTAATTCCAACGTATGAGTGAATAAACACTAAAGAGTTATCTAATATCCACCCCCTTTAAGTTATTTTACAGGTATGTTAGAAGTAAACGGGGTATATATATTTCTCTTTTAACATCGGCAGGATTGGTCACCGAAGCAAAGATTACCTCGGCGTCACTGATGTGAGCTTGTCCCTAGATTTTACCGGTGACACCAACACATAACATTCTTAACAAAACGTTACACCATCAATAAATATTATATACAAGGTCAGGCCAACGAGATAAAATCATCCCAAAGATAAGATCAGAGTCGTCAGGAATATAAATGCGAGGTGCTGCGCACACCGACAGCAACCTACTGCTGATTAACTGAATCCAAACTGCACGCGGGTTTGGGTTGGTTCTGTCTTTTTGTGGCGTCCAGACATTGGATCCCAAGCCGAAGGAGCCCACTGGGCCGAAGTGGCCGAAGTTTTCGACTCGACTTGGAGTTTATCCTCATGGCTCATGCTCATTATAAACCTTTGGGCCCCACTTGCTCCCTTATACTTGACGTGCAGTGCAAGCGAACGAGCTGATTGAAGTAAACGATGTTGCACAGGGAAGCTAATGTAATGCCTATCTATATTAAACGGGAGACAATTACTTTTTGAGATAGTACTACATGCAAGTTATGTTCTCACAAAAACTTCATAGCATTTTTTAATCCGAAATCTAATACCAACGTATGTATGTTCTATTCATTAAAATTATAGGCCCTCCCTTGGCTGCAAGGCCACTATTTTAATTGTAACTAATAATTCTATTCAAAACTAGCTACGAACAAATTCTATGCAGAAATAGTAACGACACTTGTTCGTTTGTGCTGCTCCATGTTCTTGGCAAATTCAAATCGGTACCATGATATTAAATGCGTAAAATGTAAACATGATATTAATGTATTATCATGCAAGAGACATGGCTGATACCCAACAGCCACAGGAAGTAGGCGTCATCTCGCTCTTTCCCCCAACTGATTTATGGAGACCGTCCATAGTCCAACGAAACGTCCATGTACTCCGGCATCATCAACATCTTCAACCATAAAAATTAAATAATATCTACAAACATGACAAAATATCATCTATATTGTATCATTCAGGTAAAAGAAACCACATAAAAAGTACAACATTGTTGGAGACAAGACGGAAGCAGCGGCAACAGAACAAAGGTAATAAAATCCACACAACCAGGGACTGAAGTCCAAACATAACACTGTCCAGGAAACGATCTCCAGTGAAGCAGAATCTCTCACATTAAGTTTTGCCATGGAGCACCAAGAGAAAATCCTGAGTCTTTCAAGTGATAACAGTAGGAAGCTAATAGTATTTTATCTAAAAGCTGCTGCTTGTTTTCGTACTGAACAGACGGAACAAAAGAGAGCATATAAACTATCACCTCTTCAAAAAGCTAAAGACGACCAGTTTACCGAACCGGTTGCTGATTGTAGTGATTCTTCTCTTTCTTCTTTGCAGCAGCAAGCCGAGCACTCCTCGCAGCAGCCTCCATAGCAGCAGCTCTGGCAGCAGCATCCATCTCCTTGTTAGTTTTCTTCTTCTTGATTGAGACTACTTTCTTAAATCTCTCTTTCACATCAGCTGCTTCCTCAGAGTCCTTCCCAGCAGCAGACACAATGACAATATCTTGGTCATTATGTATTGGAATGTAGGGTTAGCTGCAGATAGCATATACTTTCTTAAACACAGTGACTTTTCTTTAGCTTTTAAACTAGCATGGGAATCCTACGGGAATCTTCTGCGCCTAACTATGATCCTCGTGTAATCCTCACAGAGTTTAAACCTATGTTGCACGTCACAAGCGGTAGTACACATGACAAACTTGCAAATTATAGGATGCAGGAACACGGTTTACACATCAAAATTACTAAGTTGATGGCTTCAATATTGTTTTTTCATTCACGTGTTATGAGAATCAAAATTCCGATAGCATTTTATGCTCTTTTACATGCATACTATAAATAAAAAACCGGTCGTTCTTTTAACTAGATACCCAAACTCTCTAAAATTATAGTTCTAAACTCAGTATGTGCTGAAATGAATCCAACCTTTGCCTAACAAATTTCAGAAAGCGGATGCAAGTGTAAGATATACATCCAAGAAGTGTACAACGGGTGTTTCATATTAAAGCATGCAACATAGTTCCACATATGTGATCAGTGCGTGTATGTGCTAATAAAATAGAATATGGATGATAACTAACTAGACCCCTACAGTCGAAGGGCTGCATGCATCTGCAATTAACGCTAGAAAGTTTTAATACCATTTGACTGCTCTATTCCCAGTTCCGCAAGAAGAGCATCCAGTTCTTGAAGTCCCTTCTTTTTCAACTCTTTCTTGGAGAGTTGTCTCTCGTTCTCTTTCGGTGCTGAGGTAGTAGGTAAAGGCTTCTTCTCTACAGGCTCAGCTGGAATATGATTTTCAGGTTCCGGTTCTGCCTCTTCCTCGATGCCTTCATCACCTTCATCAAGACCTCCATCTTCACTTTCACTTTCCTGCAGCTAAAACACAAGAGAGGGTTGAATTAATCATCTCAGTAAGGGAGTGTTTGGCAATCTGAAAGTGAATTTAAAATATATAAGTTATTTTTTTTTGCAAATGACTTTTACATCCATATCAGCACGCAAGTGAAATGCAGTGTTTGTTTGAAAAATTAAATTATTATCGAAAGTGCAATGTGAAGATGACGTGGCAAAATAAGATTAATTAGAGTATAATTAAAATAATTTAATTAAATTAGTTTCCTTTTTTTCACTTTTATGTGACTTCACCACTTTTTTAGGGGAAGTCAAAATTGCATTAAATCATATGTGGCAATTTTCTTGCATCTCACTTTCATAACCACTTACATGAAAACAAACACCTTAATTGTTAAATAAAAGTAACTTTCTCACTTTCATCTTTCACTTGCATGCAAACAAACACCCCCTAAAGCAAACACAGTGATGATAAGAAACGCTATCAATGACAGAAGGGATACTAAGGATCTCCAGTGGCAGAGGAAAAAAAAAGTTAATTTACTGCTTATTAATGAAGCCGTAAACTTCAGTTGGAGGATAAAAAGAAAAATAAGAACCCCTTAGAAAATGACCGACAACACACTAACACAGCCTAAATAAATTACTATATGAAACCTTATCAAGTTGCTTTAAGATTATGTATGACAAAATACCAAACTACACATCCTTCTGTATTCTATGCAATGATGTAAAAACTCGTAGCAAAACATTCTAATTCAAAGTGCTGTTGAAGCAAACTGAAGGCTAACCAGGTCAACCGCAGTTATAACATTGCTACACATATTGATGTCAATATAACTAAAAATTAAGAGTCAAACTTGATTCTTTGCTTGATCGATTATCGAGTTGTGATCAAGATGACAGCATTTAAATGCTAAGCTAACGACCCTCTTCATAGATTATTAATTATATCGCGCTCTAGCGACCAAGTGACAGATGTCCTTCAAACCTCCAGTACATCCAACCGTTGATGCCAATGAGACCTTAATGTATGCTGTCTTAGGGCATCTTTGGCAACGGAAAGTACATGGAAAGTGAAATTTTGAGAAAGCACTTTCTTCTTACTTTCTATCAAGGTTAGAGAAAGCCCTAGATATCAGTAGGCACCGTCTCAGAGCCTAGCGACTAGATGGGGCCTAGATGGATTTCTTTGTTAAACTAGAGGTATAACTGATTTTGCTGAAGGTTGCAAGAATAAGTGATTTTGCTGAAGGTTGCAAGAATAAGTGATTTTGCTGAAGGTTGCAAGAATAAGTGATTTTGCTGAAGGTTGCAAGAATAAGTGATTTTGCTGAAGGTTGCAAGAATAAGTGATTTTGCTGAAGGTTGCAAGAATAAGTGATTTTGCTGAAGGTTGCAAGAATAAGTGATTTTGCTGAAGGTTGGAGGTTGAGGAGGGGGAGTCCATGAAGGCAGCAATGGAGGAAATCAACACAAGCCTAAACTTTGCAGTCCGCATAAGAGCTCATGCTCCTCTAGGCAATCCCAAGGCCTAACAGGTGACCTAAGTACCGCTTTGGCCTAGGCGGTAGCATAGGAGGATGCCTTCACCCCTTTTAATACTATGCTTTCTATATGCAAAAGCTTGTTTGGATGATAGAAAGTATAAAACAAACGTAAAGTACAGGTGACAAATGACGTGGCAGTTACTTTCTTGTAGTCTGGTTATCATGAAAAGCAATAGTACAACTTGGACAACTGGAGTAAAATGATAGGTGAGGAAGTTTTTTTTTTTAACTAATTTCTCTGTCATCTTCCCTTCACTCTTCCACTTTCTTAAAATTTTTGAGGAAAAAGGGATTAAAAGCTGATGAGATACCCTTCACGTTTCATTTAGCTTTAATTTACTATTCCATTCACTTTCCAAGTGCCAAGCAAGAAAACAACGGAAAGTGTAGCTACTTTCCAATTTTTTGTCCATTTCCCATTTACTTTCAGGTTGCCAAACAAGCCCTTACAGAAAAATACTAAAATTTCCAAATTTCAATAGCATCAGTACATCTGCCGACCACTCCTCATTCCATATTCAAATTACCGGAGCTAGCCATGACAAATAGAATCTTCCTAATCATTGATGGATTGAGGTTTCAAATCTTTAAAGAAAGTCTCTTCAATCACCTTTGAAAAATTCAGACATAATATTTAATTAGAAACCATTATGTGACATAGTTACTTCCATCAACATCCTCAACTATCTTCTATATTCAGCATTTCTTGGTAAGGTATCTATTATGAAGGGAAGGTGCTTTCTTAGAAGAAATCCATAATAGCACGTTGTCCATCCTCAACCATTCAGATCTCCTAAAATTAGAGAAAACACTTAATGGCAAGTTTTTCATCCTTCAATAACCAGATCCCGAAGAATGACACAGTTAGCTTAATCAGCAACCAAGTCTGCCTTATTGATGCTCTTGCTTATATATGCCATCTATAATGACGGAACGGTGGTTTCTCAGAAGAAAACCATTATTGCCGTTTCCAAAATGTCAAGGTTTCCTGGGATTACAAATATCTTTAATGGCTAATTTTTCTGTCATGAATGATCTGACCTTGCATGATCACATTCACCTTTTAATGTGCACTTGCCTTTTAAACCTCTTCTATACCATAACACAGTTAATTTAAATCAGCATCAACACCTACTAACCCAATTAAGTTATCCGTTCTATAAGGCATCTATTACGAAGGAAAATATGCTTACTCGGAATAAATCGGTAATAGCGTGTTTTTAATCATTAAATTTTCCGATTTCTTGGGATAAGAAGAATCGGTATAACTTTCATCATCAAACGCTAAAACCTCGCAGGATTGACTCTTGCAGTCTTGTGCTTGCACAGGAAGAAGACTCCGGTTCCACTAACAATGCTCCCTAAATTCCCTGTTCAGCATCCTATGGTGAGTTACCGTTCTTATTCAATCTATGCTATGATGGCATCTACAGAAGCTGTCGGAAAATAGCAAGTCGCCCAATTAAATGGACCCAAACAACATCCTCTTCTGACCAACTACTTAAGCTTTTTTCTTTCTGCAAATACTTTTTGAAGAATAACAATAAAAAAATTGATAAAATAAGCAAAACCAATACCTAAAACTGGAAGAGGATGCATGATAGCAAAAATGCAATAAATAGTGTGATAATCAAAAGCATGACACTGTTTATACAAGGAAATGTGAAACAAACGTAAATTCGGAGTACTTGGCTGTGAACCTGTATCAGAAATAGAGGCACTTGGTGATTTTTAGAGAGAATTTGTTGTCGCGCTAAAAGAACAGTAAGAAGCTTAGACACCTTTCTACAGAAGAGGCCAGCAAGGTACAGACATACATTCTCATATGTTATGAAGAGGTGACATCCTGGAATAGAGGATTAAAAAATTCTCGAGAAGGGTCATTTTAATCAGAAGTTCAAATCTAAAAAGGCATATCTAAGCTTCTCTCCTAACCCAGAATGATGTAATGGCTAGTACGTTATGCAACTTGGAATTATTTTTCACATTCCCATCATGGAGAATCCTGATAGACTTCTCTTCACACGGATCAAGGCAGAGAAACTAATATGGAAGGTAAACCTCATCTCGTGCATGCTTTCTACGATACATATGAAAGGCATGGTAAATGTCATTTGAAAGAAAAACTTACCAGTGGTGTATATGCTAGCATGCAAAGGTATCTAAAGCATCTCAGTTGAAAATATCTTAGGGGAAAGGACAGACCTGGTGCTCTTTGAATCATGAACAACTTATAAGGGGAAAAACTAGTGGTAGTAGTACATGATATGCAATATAACTAAACGATTATAAAAAATTCATAAGCAACTTCTGCAGAACCAATTTATAGTGAAATAAACTATGTAGCTGGAAAAAGAACTTGATGGTAACGCTATAAATGTTTCATAGCAGCAAAAATTTGTGTAAACATATAAAATTATTTTCTTCGCTAAGCACGAAATGAAAGTAAGATATGAAAAAGTAAATGTCCATCTCCTGTTTGTCATTAAATTGGATAAAAAAAAGGAGAGACAATAGTCCCATGTCTTTACTTCCTAATGCGTTAGAAATTTAAAAGAAAAAAAGAACACAAAATCTAAAAAGAACCAAATAAGAAGACAAAGGAACTATCTGTCGTTACATAACTCCATCTAAAAAAGGTTCAAGAACTCCATCTAAAACAAGGTTCAAGAATCTCAAGATGCTTTACTTTGGCCTGTGTACTG
The DNA here is from genome assembly GCF_001876935.1 of Asparagus officinalis. NCBI lineage: Eukaryota > Viridiplantae > Streptophyta > Magnoliopsida > Asparagales > Asparagaceae > Asparagus > Asparagus officinalis. The sequence continues at coordinate 76,125,743 of NC_033794.1, read as the reverse complement.
TATGTATTAGTATCAGGCTTGCACCAGAATATTATTTGAACTAATTTAGCATAACTTACATGCATAGACGGCATGCTCATACCGAAAAGACAAATTTGCAAGTTTATTATGCATTACAGATGTAAACAAATCTATCTACCATAACTGCAGCCATAGTTCAAACATGCATAGCAAGTTATGGACCAGTATGCTAGAGACATTCGTTTCAAATCAAAAAGAGCAATAAGGAATAAAAGACAGAACAAAGAAAAGTAATGTAGATGAAGTAAGTGTTTTTATTTATACTGAATTTCATAGATCTTTCCAAAATAACATAGTTATCATGGATGCTTCAGCTAAGTAGTTAGTACATCAATTTCACTATCAAAATGACTATTGGACAATTAATGAGTAGTGTTCTACATAACAAAAAACAACACTTACATACAAATCTAGCTTTTCTTGCAGCTCCAGAGCAAATGGGGGATCAGGTCAAGAAAATTTATCATGTAGCAGTGATATAGTTTTCAAAATACAATGGGCTACAATAGCAAAATATGCACATATTCTTTGCAACATGACAAAAGTAGAATCACAAGACATTCAAATAAATGCACAAGAGACCAGGAAATGCATATATTAAGATCTGTTTGGCAAAAAAAACAAAAACAAAATGTAAAAGCGACTAAATTGCCTATACTAAGAGCTGCATAAGATGCTTAAATAAAGTGCAAGGATCAGAATAAACTTGACAAGGACTCTTAGCCATATTGGATTATGCAGTGTAGTATTCCGCCAAGTACCTTAGTCATGAACATATGCATGAATATGATAACCAAGACTAGATAAATATGTAATTTATCCTAAAATTCTAAAGAGATGGTGTAAAAGTGAAAACGAGCAGCCATGTTCAGGGATAACCTTAAATTTACATCCAAAATAATAATATGGTCTTCGGCGAGAATTAAATTACTCAGCTGGACGGACATCTTAGCATCCATTGCACCGAGAACTAATGTCCCCGGTACATGTAGCAGGTAGCTTTCTCACTTCTATTTAATAAATTGAACTTCCCCCCGTGTTGATCTTCTTATGATGCTGTAGGCCACACTCTAGAACTAGGGGTGTGGCCTTTCATTTTGTAACCAGTTCTTTTGAGTAATGTAGTGGCTGGAATCTCTTCTAGGGGTTCCATCCTTATTCCTTTACAAGAAAAAGGACTACCCCAGCATGGTTGGAATATTAATGGCTGACAGTTATCTAGCAACTTAAATGCTGTAACGTCATGAAGGTAAGATTTTGTACAGGCCCAACTATCCTTTTAGACATAACATCTAAGACCTAAAGATCCCACCATATGGCACTACATATTTACGGACCCAAAGTACAAGAAGGGAGTAGCCTGCAACTGGGGTGTTTTAACAGAAGTTGCATGCAATTGATCAATTTTTGGGTAATTCCAAATGTTTGTTTCATTTCAATCATAATTGCATGCAATTGAGCAATTTATGCATAACCGCAAGTGTTTTTTTCATCGCAATTGACTGCATGCAGCTGCAACCGCAATTGCAAACCCCCTTCAATTGCAAAGTATGACTTGCAACCAAACTGCAGGTCACAATCGCAAACAAAATGAACCCCAAACATTTTTGAGTTGCAACATTAGTTGCAACAAAGCAAAATAAAAATAAATACATACTTAAAACAATGTTCAAGAAAAAATATTAAACTTCAAAGGACGTACAAAATTTCAATAAATTATAATATATTAAAATAAACTTTTAAAATTTTATTGAAAAAATATTGCATTTCAAAATAATCAAAACAAAAAAGTCAACAATTTTTTTAAAAATACAAAAATGAACTTTTACAAAAAACAGAAAATTATCAAAAAAAAATTGTTTTTAAAAGTTTTAATTTTTCCAAAAAACCTTCAAAAAAATTCTAAATCCATTTTTTTACAAAAAAATAACTTTTCAAGAAATCTGAATTTTTATGAAATACTAATGACATTATATGTTTAAAATTTTACTTGAAAAAATAACATATTTTACAATTTACTTCAGATTTTTCAAGAAACATACTTTAAAAAATACAAAAACTATAAAACATCAAAAAAATATAAAACATCAAATAATTTTAAAAAATCATTAAAAAACCAACAAATTGTAATAAATATTAATAGTTCTAAGAATAAAATTAGTACTTAAAATCCAAAAAAAATCCAATTTGTTTCCAATCCAATTTATTAAAAGTGAAAACAAGTTGCATATGAGAAGTTGCTAGGAGAACCAAACAACTACAACTACACTACAGTAGTAAGTGCAAGGTGTAGAATTTTAAAATTAAACCAAACAACTGCAAGTGTAATTGCATGCAACAAGAATTGCAATGATTCGATTGCATGCAAGTCACGGAGGCATAGCAACAATAGTTGCAAGTTACCAAATGCCCCCTTAGATCACACGTGTACAGTTAGAAATTTAATGTGAAAAATGCCAATACACACCAGGTATTAATTTTAGAATGGCATAAATGCAATCAAACAAGACTATTAACTCGAGGAAACCCTAACAAACTATAAAATATATAGCACAAACAATTATGTACATACTTAACCATAACCAATTTTGCATTTTGGACAGAATTGAGTGGACCAAGATTTTAAAACTAGAAGAAGAAAAAATTAGCATGTGATCTATGATACAGTATCAAGGAAAAGATTTCAGTTTTCGAATAATATGAGTTACATAAACATTTCATAAATAAACAGGATGACATTCCATTTAGTTGCTAGTGCTTCAGAAATGATGTTTCCATATTCCACCACACACACAACAGAAGCCAAAGAATGTGATTTCCAACATTAGATCTTCTCATATGCATTTCCCCACAAACTGAACAAAAAACTTCCCAAAACTCATCACTATGTAATTGGAAGATTAATTCTTTACATGGAAAGTAGGTCTTGTTTATGCACGGAGCTAGATTCAAAGGTTTTATGGCATAGCTACCAATTGCTCAGTCGTCCTTGGGTTATGTTAGGCCTATAGACATTTATTTGAATGACTAGGAAAAAGAGATGGAAATGATTTATCTCCATCTCCAGAAAGGACAAGTTTATAAGCAAGATGGAACACATGTAAAGATAACAGCCGAACATCCCTATAACCAGAGAGACACAACTCACAAGCGAAGGATAGTATCACTTTCACATAAAAGTGGAAATACAGAATAAATTATACTGCAAGTTTTATGATTTAATTGCTAATGTTGACAAAGTAATTATGTACTTCAAAAGCCACAATATGTTAGAAATGCAAACATTAGTCACTAAATTGCATGGAAATGAGTACGGGTACGAGTATGGGTGCAGCACAAGACTCTCTCTCTCTCTCTCTCTCTCTCTCTCTCTCTCTCTCTCTAATTAATTTCACATGAGATCATTTTTGTTTTTCATTTCATGCGTCATTAGAATTAAAATTCCTATCACATTTTTGTATATCTTTTATTAAATTGACTAGTATAAATTGGAAACTACTCATTTTTTAACTAGACACCCAAACAACCCGTTAAATTTATAGCTTTCCTTGGGTATAGGCGGATGAATCTGCACCATATCTAACTCGTTTTAAGAAATGGATGTAAAGTGTAGGTTATATGTCAGGTGTTTGACAAGTGTTTTAAATTAGAACACATCATATCATTGCGTACATGTCATAAAAAATGTATGCATATGTTCAAGGAGTATCCATGAAGTTTGGGTACGGGAACGCATCGATACGGGAACGGATTCATGATAGAAGAAGCCGGGTAATGTAGATTAGTCATAATAACCCGTGTAGGATTGTGAACAATTCTTCAAAATAGCAAAGCTAACTAACTGTAACAGGGAAACATAAATATCTGCTGTGATTATATCCGAAATTGGCCCCAAAAGAGTTTAATTATTTGAAATGAAAGTTATGTATGAGACATCAACAATGCCAACATCTGATCTAGCCACAAGATCTCAATCATTCAAACAAACAATACTAAGATCACCATACTCACAAATACGGGTGACAAATGATTCTACCAGGCTTCAAAAAATAATAACTGTACACCAGAGCAATAGGCGAACTAATTGCAGCCGGTCAAATATGTCAAGAAAACAAAACACCAGATTACTGTTATCAAATTTTCACGACCCAGAGAGAGAGAGAGAGAGAGAGAGAAACAGGTCACAATAATAAACAAACAATAGACCAATAACTCTGCTAGGAAGAAATAACATATGCATAAAAACAATAAAATCATCATGGAGATGGGTCATAATACATGTAAAAACAATAAAAACAATACAATCATCATGATCAATCACTGATACTAGACCAAAGTAGTTTACATCGAATTTGTAACTATGTGACAAACTGTAGCAATCAAAAATGGGCAACGAACTGTCAGATTTAGCTTATACATAGACCAATCTAGCAAATGAACAAACCAACATCTAGAAACTATAGGGACTATTTCGATCATGAAAATAGTTAAAAAAAAGACATTTGAGTTTACCATATACAAGAAGCATTGGGTGAAGAAAAGACCTCCAGGATAGTATGACTCAAGTTAAGAAACCTCCAACCTGCAGTCTAACCCAGAGTCATGGTCACCAGTAAGTGAAGAAAAACGACCATTATTCACAATCCACAGTTCAATGCGGACTATGGACAAAAGAAAAATGTCATTGACAAGGACTGCATTTAGAAGAAAAATGCAGGCATTCCTCCAAAAGGCCACCAAGTAGAAAGACAGCAATGACGAGAGCAGGTAGATGGAATACTTAAAGCTGCTTGAAGAAAGCTATAGAAGGATGTCAAAAATTGGACCAGATGGGGTCCCTGTTTTTCTTACGCATGAGCAATATATACTAGAGAAAAGGGCATAACAAAAGAGTTCCACATTCCTAGTGGATTGACGCTCCATGAAGAAAGATGGAACCATGCCCTGCTCATCCTTATCCACACGGGAGGCCAGAAAGGTGGGAGACCATAAAGCAACAACTAAAATGGAACATGAAGTTTATCTCAAAAATCTCCATGTTAAAAAATATAAGTAAATATTAAATGTACCAAGTAGGATCCATGGGTGGAAACCACATCCTAAAGAACATTGTGATAACCCAAGAAATAATTCAATTATACATATAGAAAGGGAAGGCATCATAAAGGTAGAGTTTTAGTAGACGTGCAACTGCTTTCTTAGGTAATTACAAGACTACGGAAGGGGAGAAAAGACAATGTGTCACTAGGTCTCAAATCAGAATCATCTATTTTTGTCAGTGGCAATGTGGAAAAGAAGGAAATGTTTTTGGAAAAGAAGAACCAGGCATGTAAATTTAGTTAAACAACTTGTGTTTCTTCTCTTGATCTGAGCCTTTTAATAGTATTGCCTATTCGTAGTAGTGTAAAACTATTAAGCATGCATCTTACAGAATAGCATTTGCCAAGTAGACCCAGGACATATTGCAATGAAAAAAGGGCTCTTATACTGCTTTGGGACTGCTCCGAGAAGGCAATCGTAGCATTATCATAAGAACTCACTCATCACTAGTTTAGAGAATATGATGGAACATATTAGGCATCACCGATGTAAGAGTTTTATTCGGAGAGCTAGGTTACGATTTACAAATGACAAAGGGTGACACAAACATTCAAAATCACAAAAAGGAGACCAATACTGCAGGCGAAGATTCAGCTTTGCATGTATATACACTCAAGATTATTTTGGCATGCTCGAAAGAGGATAATCAGATTGTAATAAGAAAATGTGTGTATCCACTCATACACATGCTTACAGACACATACCAATATACACATACGCATGCATGCACGCATATATATTCACTATGTGACGATGAAATAGAAGCAAGAGGAGATGAAGGATGCATAGACTCTTGAAGCATTGAACAGCTCCAGGAAAACCCTAAATACATGATTTTTTTGGGCGTTGCCATTGTATATAGGCTAGAAATAGCATAGCCTCAATGAGACATCACAAACGCCACTGAAAATGCTTTCAAACAAGTGCAGCTGGATTAAAACAGACTCAGAGCTTGGGCAGGGTTACACAAAACCTAATGATGAGAAACCACTAAACCAAATAAGTGTATTGAACAGTAACCAGCTAACAGTAGAGGGAGGAGGTATGGAGGTACTTCCAGGAAAGTATACCTAAAGAGGATATCCATTAATAGATCATCGTCCTATCTGCAAGGAAGGTGAGTCAAAAGTGTAGCGAAAAGACTGGACCAACAAAACTTAATTTAAGTAGCTTCTATTTCCTACATGCTATTTGGCTAATATGAAAGTTTATGTAAACTTTCATATGTAAAAATAACTCACTGCAACTTAAAATTACGATGCAAAGTTCAATCAGAACTTAATATAACCTCTATTTCCCATTCTATGTGGCTAATATCAAATGTAGATTTTTCAAAAACAAACATAAATTCATTAGCAACATAAAATTACTCTGTGAAGTTCAATATTTACGACCCCATAAAATTACTTTGTGATAATGGGATTTATCTGTCCAACTACACAACAAATAGCTTCTACAATTTTTTTATATCCAATATCCAACATAAAAGCACAGGTAAACAAATAAAGGAACAATGAGCAAGAAACTATTCAAATGAATAACTTTATAATTTATAATATATACCTCCTCCATCACTGCCTCGATCTCCATCTCTTTCTTCTGATTACTCGGATCTGAAGCTCCCCAAATCCCCTGTGGAGGAGCAGAGGTCGCGTAGTAATCATCATCATCCTCATCCTCGACATCAGCCCACGATTTGTTAACCAAAGGCTTCGGGTTCCAAAACACCGGCGGCTCCAGCTCCTTCGCGTGACTCTTTGAAGACCCCTTACTCTTCGAGGAATCCTTAGTCGACTTCTTCTTCTTCTTAAGGCTCTCGAGAACTGCAAATCCGTTAGTGCTCCCAATCTTCAGCGGCCCCTCGTTACTCCTGCTTCCACCTCCAGCCATTATCTCGCGCGATAAAGTACAAACTTTATCTCGATAAAGTACAAACTTCAAAGATTCTGATGATCCTCGCTATCTCGCGCGACTCTTGATTTCGACAAAATTCACTTGGAGACGCTAAAAATTCGACCTCGTGAGAAAAATTCCAGGTACGTGAGAAATTTCGACGAATTGTTGAGAGCAGGATGGAAAATCGATCGGAACGAACAAATTAGGGTTCGACGGTCAAGGATCCGAGCGTACAAAGAGGGGAGATTGATCGGATAAATCAATGATTATAGGGTTTCCAAAATGTTGATGGAAGGAGAGAAGTTTCGATTGCAGATCGAATTAGGGTCTGATTGGAGATCGAATTAGGGTTTGGAGAGCAGCGAGAAATTAGGGTTTGGGATGAAGGATCAGACGGGGGAGAGGGGGGAGAGATTGATCGGATAATGGAATGATGCTAGGGTTTCAAAATCTTGATAGAGAGAGAGACAGAGATTGCGGATCAAATCAGGGTTTGATTGGATATCGAACTAGGGTTTGGGTAACGATTTTGTCTGCAATTTTGCCTTTTACTTTGATCTGGACGATGAGAGAGGCAATGATGAGATAACGCGAATGGCTTTGTGGGTTTTATTTCCTTTTATTATTGTTGTGGCGAAGCTTCTTACGTTATCCTCGAGGCGGTACCAGACTTAACCTGTACTGTTGGGGGTTGTTTTTTTCAAATCTACGATACGTGTTTCATATGGTATTTGAAATACTGTAATTTGTGGATATGGGTGTCATCATCGGATTTAAAATATATAGGTTTTTTAACATGAGTTTGGATTTTTAAAATATTGTTTGTTTCATCAATATTTTAGGATATGTAATACTAAAATTTATAATATTTTATTTGTTTCAAATTCAAATTGTAACATTACAAATTTTAAAATTTGAAATCTATAGTTGTAGCAAACAAAATTTAGGATTACCAAAATAATGATTGGTAAATATAAGAACCTTTTGGTGAGCTTACCTTCCACAAAAGAATAAATACAATTGTATTCAATTGGGGTAATCTACCTATTCAAATTTATACTCCAACGGTCATAAACTAACCCGAGACAATGTAAATAAAAAAATGTAAAAACAATTTATAATATAGAGGCTCAGAAAATTTTCATTTTTTAATACCTATATAATGAAATTGCATCATAGATTCCATTCAAATAATGGACCGCCTCATCTAAAAATTACAAAAGCAATCTAGATTTTATTTTCATTAATGAACGCCTCCTGTAAACAATGAAATCACATTGTAGTTGGCATTTATCAATATGTGACCAATCATCATAACTAAATCCGAAAAACTCAAAAAACTCACTTATTCATCCTAGAATTTCAAATCCAAGATCACTAGCTCAAAAAAATGTCATGCCCCGCTTCCCAAAATATCAGGGAATCAGAACATGAACAAGCTCGCGACGTATTAGACTGAGGAGAAATAAGTACTAGATCTTCTACTCAATCTAATACGCTAAGCGTCAAGCAATATAAAGCGAAGGCACGGATTCCTGATCACAGTTCGAGAATATAATAAATAACTCAGAACAAAATGATACATATCACAACTGAAATATCATCTCAGACATAATATTTGGGTCAACATGCCCTTATACAAAACTATCAAACTGAATATTGGAGAGATATAAAAATACATCGATCAAACGGAAATAGAAAGGTGCTACAAAGATAAATAAGGACCGTCGAACAACTAAAGGAAATAACTAAGCTTCAGCTTCTTCTTCTGCTCTGTCTGCAAAGTACTCCTGCTGAGAATACTCTGGCTCCTACTGAACTTGTCTGCCCTCTAAATCTGACGTACAACCTGAGAAAAAAGGAGTACGTCAGGGTGCATGGCACACGATAAGATCCCAAAAGGAAGAATAGAAACAGACGAACGACCAATGCAATAACAATAATAATGAAGAAACGTGCAGCTGAAATACTAACAAGCTAGATGCAATCCACCACTAGGGTATAATAATCAAAAGAATCCATAAACATCCGAGTAACAAGGTCATACAACTAGATGGAATTAATACTTAAAATTTTATAACACGAGACGTAGTACATCGAGCGAAATAATACAAATAAGGAAACACTTATGTATATACCATATGTCTCAAGTTGTAGATAATTAAATATCAATCTCAATCTATGTATGAAAAGAAATATAACTAGTCCACATCTCACAAGAATCCATAATCATCTAAGTAACGAGGCCATGTAACTAACCATCCTATAACAAGTTACTGGTCCACATCTCACATAGAGTCAACGTTCATATTCTCGGATAGATGACTGTTCACAAATCCTCTACGTGCATCCAATACTGCTACACGAATTGGTCAGAGGACTACACGCAATCCGATTTCGGCCTGATCTAAACTTAAGCAAAACTCGGGTAATTACACAAATTCACTGACTAAAGTGACTACACGAATTTACTTTAGCCCAACAAACCAACCCTAGTGACTACACGAATTCACCGGTGCGAGCCTGGAAGATACATCAATAGCCACATCCGATCACATGAACCAAGACTTCCACATCCCAACTCTTCTTGCTTTTCTAAGTCAACAAACATAACTTACACTAGAGCTCTGGTCCACCTCTTAAATTTAGTCAACGCACACACACACACACACACACATGTCACTAAGTCTTGTTCATGACGCACAAAGCCACTAAGTCATGAACTACTAATGGTTCTCAAACACAACAAGGAACAATAAATGCAGCTAATCATGTATAATAATATCATGGCATACTAGATAATTAAAATTAAGAATCATAAATTATGAACAACAACTATGTAATTCAGAAAATAATTCATTTTCCAAAATAATTTCTTTTAAAATTATTTCTCATTATAATAATCCAAAATATTCTCTTTTTCTAGAATAAATTCTTTAAATTATTTTCTCATATACTAATTCAACATAAACCTTTTTTTCAAAATAACCCTTTCAAATTATTTATTATTATAATAATTCAAAATAATCCCTTATTCTAAAATAAACTCTTTTAAATAATTCTAAAAGTATTCTTTAAATATTCTTTTTAATATTCCCTCTTCCAAAATAAATTTTGTTCCCATTATAATAATAATTCTAAAAATAATCTTTAAATATAATAATCTATTAATTCAAATAATCTTTTCTCTAAAAAAATAATTTGTATCCTTACAATATCAGTTATTCTCATCTATCATCAACCAATCCATGCAGATAATAACTAATCACAGTCTAATTTATGCAACTAATTTAATGACAAATATAATTATGAAATGATGAGTCAAGATGAGCAGGATCTTGCCTACGAGGCTAAGGCCCGTGGACGAGGTGATGACGTTGCTGCAGATGCGGTGCAACGGGACTGAAGTGGGTGGAGCAGATCCAATGGATGGCGCGGATCTGGGGTTGATCGGCGGCTACTACAGAGGCGACGACGGCGGATCTGAAGACGGTAGGATCGTCAGAGGCTAGGGAGTCGGAGTTAGCGACGAGAGGAGGCTTACGAGTTGAGGAGCTAGTGCGAGTGACGGAGAGGGCGTCGGAGGTTGGGGGTTAGGTGTGGGCGGGGTCGAGGGAGGACTACGGGTCGTGGATCGTCCGAGAGTACGAGGTGGTCCAGATTTGGAGGCTCAGGGGAGTTTGGATGCGGCAGTTGTCAAGGGCGGTGATGGCTGTGGGGGTTGGTTGTAGAGCGGTTGGAGGAGGGCGGTTCGAGGGATTTCGAGCGGCGGGATCGGTAGTGGGGCGAGATGGCTATCGTCGGAGTTGGCAGACGAGGATAAGGGGCGGTGGGGTTGCAGGAAGGCTGAGGCCAGAGGGGTGAGCAGGGAGGTGGAACAGAGGAGAGTGCGGCCGGTAGCAAGGAAGAGGAGGAGGAAAGGCTGGAAGATGCTGAGATTGAGAACGAGAGAGAGAGAGGAAGAAAGGGAGAAGATGAGTGCGCCAGGCGGTTTTTGAGTGAGATGAAAATGAGAGAAAGAGAGAGAGAGAGAGGATTATATATAGGATTAGGGTTTAGGGAATAATTAATATAATTAATAACAATACTAATAATAATAATAACAATAATAAAACCAATATTAATTTAAAAGTTTTCACCGCAATAATTTAATTTATAATTATCAAAATCATTAAATAGATATAAAATCGGATTTTTAAATCATAGAAAATTCTAGAAAAATCGAAAAAATATAAATACTCTTTTAAAAATAATAATTTAATATTTTAAAATACCAAAAAAAATATTTAAACTAGTATCAAAAATTCATGGTCATTAAAAAAAACTTGAACAAACACCCCAAATGAATTTTTCAACATTTTAATAGCTTGTAACAAACTCGCAAGCAGCTCAGACCAGCAGCAAACCCACAAAGCTCAAAAACAAGTTCAAACTCAAATAACCAAGGCTCGGACAAGCAACCAGGCTCAAACTCACAAACCCATAAGCTTAAACGCTTGTAACAAACTCGCAAGCAGCTCAGACCAGCAGCAAACCCACAAAGCTCAAAAACAAGTTCAAACTCAAATAACCAAGGCTCGGACAAGCAACCAGGCTCAAACTCACAAACCCATAAGCTTAAACCTGCCACAAACCCACAAATCCATCAAAAACAAGCAACCAAGCTCAGTGACAAACTTTAATTGAAACAACCAGCATAGTAATAGGCTGCCACAAACCCACAAGCTCACAAGCCATCAAAAACAAGCTCAAACTCAAATAAACAAGGCTCAGACAAGCAACCAAGCTCAAACTCACAAACCCACAAGCTCAAATTTGCCACAAACCCTCAAATCCATCAAAAACAAAGCAACCAAGCTTAGTGAAACTGAAACCACCAGCATAGTAATAGGCTGCCACAAACCCACAAGTTCACAAGCCATAAAAAACAAGCTCAAAAACAAACTCAAACTCGAATAACCAAGGCCGAGACAAGCAACCAAGCTCAAACTCACAAACCCACAAAGCTCAAACCTGCCACAAACCCGCAAATCCACCAAAAACAAGTAACCAAGCTCAGTGACAAACTGAAACTGAAACAACCAACATAGTAATAGGCTGTCACAAACCCATAATCTCACAAGCCATCAAAAACAAGCTCAAACTCAAATAACCAAGGCTCAAACAAGCAACCAAGCTCAAACTTACAAACCCGCAATCTCAAACCTGCCACAAACCCACAAATCCATCAAAAACAAGCAACCAAGCTCAGTGACAAACTTAAACTGAAACAACCAGCATAGTAATAAGCTGCCCCAAACCCACAAGCTCAAACTCAAACTGAAACTGAAACAAGCAACCAGCATAGTAATAAGCTGCCACAAACCAAAAAGCTCAAACTGAAACTGAAACTAAAACTAAAACTCAGACTGAAGCTCAGACAAGCAACCAACATAGTAATAGGCTGCCACAAACCCTAAGTAGTAAAATATGAGATTGCAATTGGAGTATTGAAATATGCAGCATATTAGCAAAAGTAGTGAAATATGCATAAAGTTACACCACTAAGTGTTCAACATACATAATTACTAACATATCCATAAGCACTCAAATTACATCACTAAGTAGTGAAATATGCAATAAGTTTACAAAAGTAATAGATATTTAAAGTTTTTAAAAGTAGTTATATATCAAGTTTTCAAAAGTATTGAAAACAACTAAAGCATGACCCAATCCATCAAAAACAAGCATCAAGCATGACCCAAGCAAAATAACACGGGAAAAGCTTGTAACAAACCCACAAGCCATGAAAAAAAGCAACCAAGTATGACCCAAATCCCATTATTTTAATTATATATAACCAAGGTAGGGGCTCAGATATATGTATAAAAATTAAAAACATGGATTGCCTTATCTAACAATGAAGTTACAATGTAGGTTGCAATCACATGAATGAATTACCTCACCTAACAATGTAAATACAATGTAGGTTGTATTCTCATCCTAGATTGCTCTATCTAAACATCGCAAAACACTGTAGATTGCATTCTCATAATAGAACCATCATCATTGCCCAAATTGAACAATACAAAATAGCAATACCAATACATAGCGTGCAATGTAGGTTAATATCAAGTATCATATCCATCCATATTTATATAAACATGCAAAAGAACCCGAATTATAATGAGATTACAATTGGAGTAATGAAATATGCATCATGTTAGCAAAAACAGTAAATTATGCATAAAGTTACACCACTAAGTGTTCAACTTACATAATTAGTAACATATCCATAAGTGCTCAAATTACATCACTAAGTAGTTAAATATGCAATGAGCTTACAAAAGCAATAGATATGCCAAGTTTTCAAAAATAGTAAAATATCAAGTTTTCAAAAGTCAAACCCAAAATATGACCTCCTAGAATCCTCGTTCGTTGATAATCTTCTCTGTAAATAGCTTTTGAGCATTTTTTTTGTTTTGATGGTCAACCTCCTAGAATCTGATTCATGTTCATAAAAGTAATCAAGCACTTTATCCAACATGTCCTCAGAAAACTCATTCTCATGTGCTATTAGAGCCTTCGCCATGGTCTCACTCCAATGTATAATGCGTTGATGTTGAATTAAGAATGACATTGTCTCAATAAAATCGTGCATGAGAGAGTCATCCTCTTTAGCCTTGCTACTCTTCTTCCTATGATTTGATGTATCAATTGATGTAGAAGCTACCCCACTAGAAGTCTTCAATTTTCTTGAGTGTTGTTGTTTTGCCCAATTGATTTCTCGGGCTCAAGATATGAGCTAGAGGACAAAGCAACCTTATTATCACTAAGATCGATATGATCCTCATCAACTATATTATGAGTAAGCTTTTTAGTCAACTATATTATCTTCTTCCTAGAGCTATTGTATTTTTTGTCCTAAATAATGAAATATTACAAAATCAGTTTACTCATAAGTAAATATTCAAAGTTTGCTTATTTAACAAAAATATTACCTGTGTCCGCCTATCAAAACAATTTGGATCCATGGTAACAAAATTAGTTTGTGGATCATAACGAGCCCCACTCATGTTCATGACAGTGCGCATATCAAAATATTTACCCTTCAAGCACTTGATATGGTTTATGACATTCTCCTTTGTGAACTCCGTACCACACTTATTGTTGACCTCCTCTACAACCTTTCGATATGCGAGAACCTTAAAGTTTTTGTCAACTTTGAGACTATCCTTCGCCATCTGAGCAAGGAAGGGGATTAACACATCATCATTATCTATAGTCCATTTAGCATTAGACACCCCCTTGTATTCTCTTTCTTGTTCAAGACTTTTAGTTGCAATTTTCTTTTAGCAACTGCTCGCTTCTTGCTTTCGCTTGGTGAGGTAGCTTCATCCTCAAGATCAATTGCAATTGGCCTCTTCAAAAAATGAGCCTCACCTGAGTGGGTACCAGGGGAAGTATGGATAAGTGGGTGACCACTGTTAAGCATATTCACATATGACATAGGTTGTTCAGTCATAAATGAGTAGTTGATATCATAAGGATTGTAAGATGGATAAGAAGGTGGAGCAGTGTATTGGATCGGAGGGAATGGTAGTGTAGTGGGTAGTGGAGGAGCCGGGAAGTACAGATAAGTGGGTGTTCTAGGTGTTCTAGGTGGAGTATCCTTGAATTTATCACTGTCATCAAAGTTTGCTATGCCTGATTGCTACAAATGAAAACATACAAATAACAAAATTCAAACCTCATGTTAGTACAATAATAGAGTGCGCATATCAAAAAATAACATTCATAAAGATAATATACTCATTTATCCATGAGTACAATAATATCAACGAGTACATAAAGATAGTAGAAAATATATCAACGAGTACAATAATACATGAAAAATATAACTTAAATTACATCCCAATCTCGGTCTCCACCATGATATTTATTACAATAATCTTCTCACATTTCAATTACAATATGATCCCTCTTTGCTCTCAATTCATTTCTTGAATCTATTTCCTCTCGTTGTGACATAGTTTGAGTAAAGTCAACAATACCCTCTTCACTCTCATTAGCTATTTCATCACCATCCTCTTCAATAAAATTGTCCTCATGCAACAATTTATTCTATGTCGATGTAGTTATGAAGTATAGTACATGTAATAACTATATCAACTTAAGTTGAAAAAGGGTAATGTGGCTTTACAAATAGGATTTTGAAATAATTTTTCAATACCCCAAAAGATGGTTCAAGTTTAGACCTTAGAGATGAGTGTTTTAAATTGAACAACTCTTGTTTATTATTGATTGGCCTACCCTTGTGCTCATTTAAATGATAACGCACTCCTTGATATGGGGAGATAAAACCATGCATAGTAGTGTAGCCCACATCACACAAATAATAATTTCCTACAATTACCAAAAAGAAATTTAGTAATTTTTTTAATTTTAATTAAATAGACATACTTTATTTGATTGATGTATTACCTTCATAAACTCTCAATCCGCGAGGTTGTGGTCTAGATAACGCATCTTACAAAACTCTATAATCATTTGCGGATCCTTCCATCCAGCTAGAACATACGAAAATAACTTGTTTAGGGTGCATGCAGCTAGAACATTTTGAGTTACATCTTTACGATCTCTAAAATGTGCAACAAGTTTAGCAGGAAGCATAGCGTCGATATGGGTTCCATCTATCATGCCAATGCAATCCTATATGATATATTAAATAGTTATTAATAATAGAAAGGTAAAATTAATTGTTATATTATAAGTAGTTATATTATAATAGTAATTACCTTGAAATAAGGATAGTATAATGGGTTAGTGGCAATCTCTGACGATACTTTATTTGGTGCTTGCTTCATGTGCCGTCCCCTTAAATGACCAACGACTTCCAAGAACTTGTTAAAGTATATTGAAATAGTTTCCTCCGATCTTATGAAATGTGACCTAACAATTTTATTTTTTGTTTTATTGACTACTACATTAAGGAACATGATCAATTGTTATCTACTTTAACATCCCATGAATCTTTTAATAGGCCGGTATATCTCATTAATCTAACAAGATTTTCAATTGCACGCGGGCCTCATTCTAACATAAGCCCTACAACTCTCATTATAGTCATTGAACACACGACTTATGTGCCTAGCTCTAGAATCTATCTTCTCTTCTTTTTCCACCTTAGGGTGATAAGTGATTGATTTCCTTCTAATACGTATCCTCATTAAACAAGTAAGCACACAAATAACCCCAGGGATAGTAGCATTAGAAGCCATCCTCATTAACATCTCTTCATCAATATCGTCCATCTATATTGTTTTAAAAAGAAATTTCCCGTAAAAATATGATACATTGTATTGTATTCACTAAGACAAATATTAGAATGATAATACAAATATAAGAATCTAATTGTTACTTAATGAATCTTTTTATAGAACTGAGTTTGGTCCATAAAGATCAACTAAGTACTTTACTCAAAAATTCAACGAGTTAAGTAATAAACAATGTTCAAGTGCTCGGATGATGATAATTCTTTTTCATAGAATTGGAGGGAAGAGCTAATGAAACTAAAAGCAAATTAAAGTCCTAAAATAGTATATGAAATTCAAACTAATCTTACAAGTGCGCAGATAATGAACATGAACTCAAAATCTATTTCACATACTAATCAATGGAACGCGAATTCAAATGAAATTCAAACTAATCTTACAAGTGCACAGATAATAATATCCCAGTTATTTTCAAGTAATGGAACGAGGAAAATTTCGTCCCCAAATCCAATCAATTTTACAGACTAATAATTGTGCATAACCAATTTCATCAAACCTAAATCAATTTCACATATAACCCCCAAATTATTTTCACCAAACCCCAAATTTACAAAGAAACCCTAATTTACAAAGAAAGGGAATGAGATTTACATGCCTAGGATAATAAAAAAAATCTAAAATTTAACAGATTGAACCCATGTTGCTGCCACAAAAATCTAGTAGCATTTAGTGAATACATTACTGAACCAAAGACAAATAAAAATCTATTAACTAAACCCTATAAGATTTATCAACATCATTGTAAACATCACTCAGATCAGCCATGTGCATCAAACTTTTCCAAACGTCACATGATTACTACAATCATCAATGAACATAAACCCTAATTACCACAAGTCAAAAATAGTACCACCAAAAACCCTAGAAACTGGGATCAAATCACACAATCTAAAATAGTATGGCAATTACCTGCGGGGTTGGAGAGAGTCGGTTGGAAATCTAGAATCACAGAATCAATAGAAAACCCCAAATCAATACCCCAAATCTCTGTTTTGACCTCTAGATCTTATTGCAAACCAAAGTTACAGAAAAAATGGAGGAGGTGCGGGTAAGATTTGGTCGAAAATATGTTGATTTGAGATGAAGAACGATAGGGTTTGGTAGCGGGAAATGGAGGAGACGGGTAAAAAAGGAGGGAGACGAAAATGTGAGAGGGAAGCGGTGACTCTATGGTTGGGTCTGCGATTGGTTTTCGGGATCACGAGAGGAGTTTGATGAGGTGGACTTGTTTTTCCCCAAATCTTCTCTCAAAGGTAGTATTTTACAAATGCCAAAATTTCAGAGTTTTTGGCACTTTAGAGATTTAATATCCCAAAATTTTATTTGAAACAAACAAAGTTTATGGAATCCAAAAAATCTAAAAAAACCCACCTTTTCATCCTAGAATTTATAATTCACCCTATATCCCCAAAAAAGTAAAAACAAACACCCCCTTGTCAAATGCTGAAGGGTACCGATGGTCTTATATATTGCTCCCCAGCGCGACTGCGTGAGGTCTTTGTTACATTATTTTCTAGTATAGAAAATTTAAGAAATGCTCGCTAATTAACATCCTGTTAATTTAATTGGATATGCAATTGTAATAACATGCTTTAATAAACGATCCTTTTAACCAGTGCCCCTAGGGCACTCGCTAAGGAGCATTAATTGCGTAGGAGTTTGAGTAATTAATTTGTTTTACTACTTGCACTAATTCTCTCTTAATAAATGTTCTTAATGACTTTTCAAACACCAAATAAAACCTCCAAGTTATCTAAACCTATGAAAGTTTTTAAGATATCTACTAAAGGGAAAAAAGCTATAAGAACATGTAGATTGAAATAGAACTTGGCAATATTTTCCAATTAAAAGAAGCTTAATAGCATCCTTAAGAACAAAACCAAATCCAGTTTACGCAATACAACTTGCTTGCATTCTTAAACTTCCAAGGAAAATATTGGGTTCAAGCATATCTATTCCAAAGTACTTTTTTTTTCTGCTTCTTATTTGAGACATAAAGATTTTCTTTTCTAGTACATGTAGTAATATTATGCCTTTTCTAGGAGTCTAGGACATTTAGCAATATTATGCCCAACACCCTTAAATAATCAACATATTATTTAGCTCTATTTTTCCAGTAATTTAGCTCTATTTTCCATTTTATTCCTTGAGATATTCGATAGTGGCGTATAAAATGGAGAAAGAAGATTAAAAGTGTTTCCCGGTTTATCCTCTCATATTTGTCCACCACATACCAAAAAGGTATTTATTACTTACCTTTATTAGTCTTGTAACCAACCTTTTATACGCAAGATTTTATTGACATTAACTACTTTTAAGGGAGTGATTGGTTAAATATTAATGCTAAACCAATGCCCCTGGAGCACTGATTAACAAATGCTATTAATAAATAGAGCGTAATTTATTTGACCGTGTAATTACTAGCGTTTATGATGCTAAAAACCTTGTCAAAGTATATGTGGAGTCTCTACACTGTACTTGCGTTCATGATATAATACTAGAAAATTTAACCATGTACGGTGGTTTCCCCAAAAAATGAAACTCATTTAAGCTAATTATTATGTTCGACCATAAAATATGTTTGTAGGCGTCTAGTATCTTAGTTGTCCTTTTTAAAATAAAAACTAAGCCCTCCAATTCAATGAGGGAAATGATAAATATAGAATGAGAATCCTTAGGATTTTATCTATGAAGATGTACCTAAAATGTTGTACTCTGGTATTAAAAACCACTAAGGCCCCGTTTGACAAAGGGTTAAGAAAGAGGGGTTAAAAGAATGATTAATGTACTTAGCTCATTCAATAATCTGAAGGACTAAATTATTAACCCGTTAAATAAGTTTTATTTTAGTTCTTGTGACCAGTTTTAGTATCTTGGGAATAACAATGATTTTGATTGTTTTTTTTATAATAGAAGGGTTAACTCTTAATCCTTCTAAATAGGAGTATTAGTAAACCTCTCATTTTGAGGGGTTAATTCATTTTAATCCCTCTAGAGGGGTTAGCTTAATCCCTCTAGAGGGGTTAGCTTAACCCTTCTATATTTTTTATATTTGACAAATTATGGAGGGTTAACTCACTTTAACCCTTGTATAAATTTTTTGTGTTTGGCGGGTTAAGAAGGGGTTAAGTCTCTTTAACCCCTCACTTAACCCTTTGCCGAACGGTACCTAAAAGTACAAAACTAATAATTTACTCATGGATCAATGAAAAAGAAAGTATAACATTCTCTTTGCTCATTCTAGTTTATAAGTCCTAATTCAGCTCAAGTCAATCTATTTTGTAAGCAAATATAGAAATCTTATGCAGTGTTTGGTTGAGCATGGGATTGGGACTAGGACTTGTGTCTAAACCCATGTTTGACGGTACATGGGATTAGTACTTTGGTGGGACTAGGACTCTAGTTTAAAATCCAAATTAGGAATTATGAAATACCTCTATCTCCTTCCGCTCCCGGGTATTAGGATATCGAGATCTAACTCCAACGTTGCCTCTCAAAAATCACATTGCATTTGTAGTTCGAGCTCGCTTCTAATCTTCTGTTTCATTGAGCTCAAGCTCTAACTTCAATCTCCGCTCGATCTTGGCCTCTGCCTTGATCTCCTCTCGACCTCGATCTAGACTCGACCTCGATCTTCTCTTGACCTCCATCTCGACTCGACCTCGATCTCAGCTCATCCTCAGGCTCGATCTCCGTTCGATCTCAGCCCCAATCTCTGCTTAATCTTAGCCTCTATCTCAGCCCACATCTCCAATCGATCTCCTCTCCTCTGCCTCCAAATTCATCCTTTGTGGTTGATGTTAATTGCAATCATGTCTCTCAAGGTATTGAGTTCCCAATATTATTTTTCATTGGTTGTAGTTTGGTCTTTAACAAATTTTCTTGATTAATTACATGATAAAAGATGGAAAATTGCATCTTGCTGTATAATCTTTGTGATTTTGATGATTTTAGGATGAATATGCTCTAGTTTTTGCTACAATTTTTTGTTTGTTTTGTTCATTAATTACATGACAAAATATGAAATGGGTGATTCCATTGAGGTGCGAGTCTCTGAAAACTTGAAATAAATTCAAAAGATAAACATAGAATTAAAATAAAAGCGGTAACCAAATTAAAATTACTATGATTAATACCCGAAAATAGGGCAACATTATCCTTAAATTAAATCAATGAGTAGTAAGTTTTTGACCCCTTAGGAGTAATGCTTCTCTTAAAACTGAATTATATATGACTGAAATTTGTAGAAAAGTGTAATAAAAAATCCTATTGGGCCATGTACATAGACATAAATCTGAGATATTAGTGTTCACTCTCATTAATTAGTCACTCAATAATCAAATTAAACAATTGAACAATACAATAGCCTAGCATCCAAACTTTTTATTTGATTTTTCATTTAGTATCAATTAAGCTTGCATGACCCTTAAAAATGTATGCTTTGATTGAATGATCATTATGTTAATGCTTGTTTTGTTTAACTAGTATAGTGCACATGCTTTGTACGAGAGCATGCCTATTTTATTTTATATTTTGCAAAAAAAAATTTGTTGGTTACAAAATAATGAAATAACTTGTATAGAAATATAAATTCTGAATAATTATAATTTTGTTTAAATGAATAATTTGTTTGAGAAAATTATGTATAAAGAATTGTATGATTAATTATTATAGTTTGGATAATTATTATAATTTATTCATAATTTATTCAACTAATTATAATATATTAAATAATTTCTTCTCTTTTAAAATTAATAATATTATATATAGCATAATTATAATACTATTAGTAACTACATTTTAATTGCATGATTAGTTTATTAAAATATTAGTAAATAATTTATTGAATTTTGTATATTAAATTATAGTGTAATTTATTAATTTAAAAAATACTATTAAAATAATTATACTATCAATATTATTATAAATATAATGAATACAAATTTTTTTTCATACTATTATCATATTTTTAAAAGGCTAATAAGATAAAAGGTAACAAGTAGTCGTCAATAAGAGGTGAAACCCAAAGGCATAAAACATATAAGCCTAATGAATTCTTATTATTTTTAATTTTTTAGAATTTTAAATATATATGAAAATAAATTAGGGATAAATTTCAAATTTTCTATTAAATAGCATAACTAAATAATAAAATAATAGTGTGACAAAATGTTATAAAAAAGTGAGGAAATAAATAATTAATAAGAGGTTTGATACGGGTGTATCTTCTCTTCGGAACTCGATCCTCATGGGAGCTTGAGGATAGATGATTCTCATGGTAGCTTGAGAATAGAGGTGTAAAACAGCACAGTGGAACGTAGGCTGAAGCGTGGACCGAGACGATGAATCATAGAATCGAAGCATTCAGTTTTCAGCCCATTTTTAATTTTTTAGAATTTTAAATATATATGAAAATAAATTAGGGATAAATTTCAAATTTTCTATTAAATAGCATAACTAAATAATAAAATAATAGTGTGACAAAATGTTATAAAAAAGTGAGGAAATAAATAATTAATAAGAGGTTTGATACGGGTGTATCTTCTCTTCGGAACTCGATCCTCATGGGAGCTTGAGGATAGATGATTCTCATGGTAGCTTGAGAATAGAGGTGTAAAACAGCACAGTGGAACGTAGGCTGAAGCGTGGACCGAGACGATGAATCATAGAATCGAAGCATTCAGTTTTCAGCCCGTGAGTCGACTCATAACAGTCATGAGTCGACTCATCAGGTTCAGTCGACTTATGCCTGTCATAAGTCGACTCATGAAACTCAACCGTTTTAGCAAAAGTCTCTGACCAGTCGACTCATCACTGTATGAGTCGACCCATGTGTCATGAGTCGACCCGTTTTAGCAAAAGTCTCTGACCAGTCGACTCATCACTGTATGAGTCGACCCATGTGTCATGAGTCGACCCATGTGTCATGAGTCGACTCATGACTGTCATGAGTCGACTCACGAAGCCTAGCAGGTGTTGACATAGTTTCTAATCAGTCGACTCATGACTGCTATGAGTCGACCTATATGACATGAGTCGACTCATACAAACATGTGAGTCGAATCATCGATGGTTTCTTGGTTCGTTTGAGTTTCTGTCTGCACGAATTTCTTTGGGAATTAGGCTTGGTTATTTACGACTTTACCATCCATTTTGTTCCACATATAAAAGGGATTGTTTTAGGGTTTTAAAACAATCAAGAGAGTTTAGATTGTATTGGGAGAATTAAGAGAGATTGTTCTTTAATTCTAGTGAGATTGTGAGAGATTGTAAGTTATTTTATTCTCATAATCTAGAGAATGTATTTTTCTTCGTCACCACTAAATTATTCTTGTGTTCTTGTTATTTTCTTCTCAACACACCTTTGATAATTCCGCGATCAAAGGTGCTCACACGGTAACTCATATCAAGTTGGTATCAGAGCAATCAGATCCTGTGAAGGGGGAACCTGTGTATGGTTCTTATTCGATCGCAATACAAGAAGCTTGGCGAGATCCTTATTTCATTGGAAGGAGTCTAGAAATTAAGGAAGGAGAAGATGACTGAAGGGGATAATTCAGCAAGGCTTGATGCAATGGAGAAACAGATTGAGACGATCGATGCTACACTCAGTCAGCTTGTAGGTCTCATCAATGAAAAGGACAAAAAGGGAGAATCTTCATCGAAGGGTAAGAAGAAACTCGAAGAGTGCGATGGAGAGGGTGAGAAAACTGATTTTGAGGAGGAAGCCGATTTTGTTAAGACTGCTCCACATCAAGGGGGTAAAAACTACTACCAAAACTTAAAAATTGATTTCAAGGTAGAGATTCATATTTATGATGGGAGTATCAATGTGGAGAAGCTTGATGATTGGATTGAGCGTATGGAGATGTATTTCACTCTCTACGGATATTCATCCAAAGAGAAGATTGTATTCGTGACTTTGAAGCTTTCGGGGGCACGCGTTGATGTGGTGGAAATCCTACTGTAAGCAAGAGAAGAAGACGGTGTCGTGGAGCAAGTTCAAGGAGCTACTCAGGAAGCAATTCTATCCAGTGGGGTTCCTTGAAAAGCGTTGGTACAAGTGGTACGACTTGCGCCAAAGATTCAATCAGACAATTCAAGAGTACACAACGGAGTTCCAGCAGCAGGCGATGGTTCTAAATGTCGCAACGGATGATTACTCCATCTTCATGAAGTACATGATGGGTCTAAACGATTACATCCAGAAGGAGATGAAGTTATTCACAGTCGAGTTCATTACAGAAGCAAGTGTGAAAGCAATCGCCAATGAGGGTAGGCAAAAGAAGGGCAAAGAGACGAAGGGAGACTCCAAATAGACGGGAGGCAAGTCTAGTGGCTCTCAGCCTAAGGACGAGAAGAAGAAGGGTGATTCGGGGAAGGCAGGGTTGAAATGCAATCACTGCAAACAGACATGACACATAGCTGATCGTTGCTGGGATAAGTATCCTCATCTGAAACCGAAAGGATTGAAGAAGAAGGAGGAGAAGAAGGCATACGTGGTCGCGCAGGGTCCGAAGGAAGTCCTCAGGATGATAGAACCTAACGGTAGTCTAAACCTTATGGCGGGGAAGCAGGCCACGACAGAGGACGAAGACCCAAGGGAGCAGCTCTTTGTTTTAAAGTTGCAAGTCAAGACCAGCTTAGTTGATACCATAGTGGATCTAGGAAGCCAGAAGAACTTGATATCTGAGGCCTTAGTTCAGAAGCTAGGATTGAAGACGGTCAAACATCCAAAACCTTATCCTTTAGGGTGGATTCAGAAGGAGGCAGGATTAAGTGTGGTCAATCAATGTACTTTCAGATTTGCACTCCACGAGTCGTATATCGATGAAGTCACATGCGACGTTGTTCTGTTGGATGTTTGCCAAGTGATACTGGGCAATCCTTATTTGTAGGATAGATTTACGATCTATGATATGTGGGCTCAGAAGTATACGTTCATAAAGGATGGCGAGCAGTTTATTTTTCGTTCGGCGTCTCTTCCATAGGAGACGAGTTTGGTGACGGTGACTCAGGCAAAGAGGCTGGTGAACACGAGCAAGAAGTTCGTGCTCTTATTCATTAGGTCTTATGAGGAGCAACTGAGTAGGGTGTGCTTGACTACCTTGAGCAAGCTTCAGGAGGGAGATCTTAACAGGTTAAAGGCCAAGCACGTAGACTTGTTTTCAGAGATCACATGACTGCCACTACGGTGAGGTGTGGAGCATGAGATTATGTTGACTGGCGAGAGTTCTTCACCGAATATAGGTCTATACCGCACATCGATAGAGGAGTCCGAGGAGATCAAGAGGCAGATTCAGGAGCTTTTGAAGACAGGAGTGATTGTGCCGAGTTGTTTGCCTTGCGAGTCGCCAGTTTTGTTGGTACCCAAAAAGGATAGAGGCTGGCACATGTACGTGGATTACCGGGAACTCAACAAGATAACCATCAAGAATCGCTACCTATTACCTCAGATTGACGATCTGATGGACCAGTTGGAGGGAGCAAGGTTTTTCACGAAGCTGGATTTGAAGTCTGGTTACCATCAGGTGAGGATTCAGGAGGATGACACCTGGAAGACTGCGTTCAAGACTAAGTAGGACATGTTTGAGTGGTTGGTGATGCCGTTTGGATTGTGCAATGCTCCAGCTACCTTTATGAGACTTATGAATAATTTGTTGCGACCTTTTATAGAGGATTTTATGATAGTTTACCTTGATGATATCTTAGTATACAGCAGGACTGGGAGAAGCATCTCGTTCATGTTGAGAAGGTGTTTAAAGTATTGTAGAACGGATAGCTGAAGCTCAATGGAAAGAAGTACGAATTTGGGAAGGATGAGTTGGTGTATCTCAGGTTCATCATGGGGAAAGGCCAGCGGAAGATAGATCTAGGCAAGGTGGCGGTAATCACGAAGTGGCTGACACCTATGACAGTGACTGAGGTGAGGAGCTTCATGGGGGCTTGCCAGTATTTGCGCAAGTTCATTCGATATTTTTCGACATATGCGACATCATTGCATGGCCTTACGAAGGCCAAAGTTTAGTTCGAGTGGGGAAAGACACATGAGGAGGCTTTTCAGTTACTAAAGAGGAAGATCTCGGAGGCACCAGTGTTGGCGTTGCCGAATCTACAACGGACCTTTGAGGTAGAGACCGACGCTTGTAGTTATGCTATGGGTGCTGTGTTGATTTAGGATGGGAAGCCGGTGGAGTACCATTCAGAGATGTTTACAGGTGCTATTCAGAACTACCCTACCTATGACAAGGAGTTTTATGCACTTTATCAGACTATCAAGCATTGGCAGGTGTATTTGTTGGGTAAAGAGGTGGTTGTGCACTCAGATCACAAACCATTGGAATTTCTACATGCCAAGACGAAGCTACAGCAGGCTCGGCACATGAAGTGGATGTCCTATTTGA
Organism: Asparagus officinalis; assembly: GCF_001876935.1. NCBI lineage: Eukaryota > Viridiplantae > Streptophyta > Magnoliopsida > Asparagales > Asparagaceae > Asparagus > Asparagus officinalis. Next base: position 76,100,008 of record NC_033794.1, on the reverse strand, counting down.
TGGCATTCAACATCATTATTAGGTACAAGAAGGAAACAACGAACAAGTTACCCGATATGTTATCTCGCCCACCTGCACGAGCTCTTTTGGTGGCGACACACATTCATCCCTTGGTTCCTTTGGAGTATGTACAGATATACACATCCAACAGAGACTTTAGCAGTGTGTTCGAGCAAGCAAAAGCGGGTCGAAAGGGGAGTATGCGATTGGTGAGGATGGTTTGTTGTATCGTAGGACGTCAGTTTGCATTCCGGAGGATGGCGACCGATTACAGTGGATTAGAGAAGCACATACATCACTTGTGCAAGGTCATTTTGGCATTCAGAAGATGCTTCTCAATCAACGACGCTATGTCTTTTGGTCAAAGATACTAGATGACGTTACCAAGTATGTTGGAGGGTGTAAGCTATATAGCATTTCGAAGCTTTCTAACAGAAAGAGAGGATTGTATATATCGTTATCGGTACCTTCTAGGCCGTGGGAGAGCATCTTTATGGATTTTCTAGGAGTGTTGCCGACATCCAAGCGCGGGTATAACTATTTGTACGTTGTGGTGGACCGGTTCAGCAAGATGGTGATCTTGATTCCCAAGAAGATCATGACGGGAGCGGGTATAGTGCGATTATTCTTTGAGCATGTGTGGAAGCACTTTGGGTTGCCGAGTTCGATTATTTCGGATCGGGATAGCCGATTTCTCGGATATTTTTTGGAATTCTTTATAGAGTTTGATGGACACTAGACTGAAGAAGAGCACGACCTTTCATCCAAAAATAGACGGACAAACGGAGGTAGTCAACCACACTATGGTGCACATGTTGAGGGGGTATAATTCTAAGCACCCTAAGACTTGGGATGAGAGCTTACCATAACACTATGGTGCACATGTTGAGGGGGTATAATTCTAAGCACCCTAAGACTTGGGATGAGAGCTTACCATACTTACAGTTTGCTTTCAATCGGGCGATTTAATTCTAAGCACCCTAAGACTTGGGATGAGAGCTTACCATACTTACAGTTTGCTTTCAATCGGGCGATTCATGGATCTTCGGAAAAGTCACCGTTTGAGACGTGTTATGGATTCTTACTGCCAAGTCCGTTCGATCTTGTATTCTCGTGTGAAGCTATGGCCGACGACAAGGAGGGGAGTGAGAGACAACGTGATCAGCGATTTTAGCGAAGATTGCACACATTCATGCAACGGTTGAAGCTCAATTGAAGAAATCATAAGCCAAGTACAAGGCGAAGCATGATCAGCATCGGGTTCCTTGTAACTTTGGCATAGGCGACATAGTATGGTTGAAATTGAGTAAGAAGAGGCTAAAGGGAGAAGGGAAGAAGTTGAAGCCTATACGTTATGGTCTATTTCGGATTCTTGATCAGATTGGCGACAACGCCTTCAAGCTGGATTTGCGGCCTTACTTAGGCATGTATTCGGTGATCAATGCCGAGTATTTGAAGTTGTTTGAGCCTCCATTGCTGGATGATGAAGGTGACGACAAGTTAATCTTGCCGCATGTTGAAGACTTGTGGTTTGATAGAGAGGAGCCGCTGAAGGAAGATTGCATTTTGGAACGGAAGACGACCACGACGAGGCGGGGAACGAAGGAGTCGTTTATTATTGGACGCCAAGGTCAGGTTCCTAGCAAGGCTAAGTCGTTCAACAGGGAAGGAGGAGCTCGCGAGTTTCCTCAGCTTAAGTTCTAACTTGAACAGGGCTTCAAGTTCCTAAAGGGGGGACCCATGATACGTGTGTATCTTCTCTTCGGAATTCGGTCCTCATGGGAGCTTAAGGATATTCTCATGGTAGCTTGAGAATAGAGGTGTAAAACAGCACAGTGGAATGTAGGTTGAAGCGTGGACTGAGATGACGAATCAGAGAATCGAAGCATTCAGTTTTCAGCCTGTGAGTCGACTCATAACAGTCATGAGTCAACTCATCAGGTTCAGTCGACTTATGTCTATCATAAGTGACCCATGAAACTCAACCGTTTTAGCAAAAGTCTCTGACCAGTCGACTCATCACTATATGAGTCGACTAATGTATCATGAGTCGACTCATGACTATCATGAGTCGACTCACGAAGTCCAACAGGTGTTGACATAGTTTCTGACCAGTCGACTCATGACTGTTATGAGTCGACCCATATGACATGAGTCGACTCATACAAACACGTGAGTCAACTCATCGATGGTTTCCTGGTTTGTTTGAGTTTCTGTCTGCATGAATTTCTTTGGGAATTAGGCTTGATTATTTATGACTTTGCCATCCACGTTGTTCCACATATAAAAGGGATTGTTTTAGGGTTTTAAAACAATCAAGAGAGTTTAGATTGTATTAGGAGAATTAAGAGAGATTGTTCTTCAATTCTAGTAAGATTGTGTGAGATTGTAAGTTATTTTATTTTCATAATCTAGAGAAGGTATTTTCCTTCGTCACCACTGAATTATTCTTGTGTTCTTGTTATTTTCTTCTCAACCCACCTTTGATAATTCCACGATCAAAAGTGCTCGCACGGCAACTCGTATCAAGGTTATATATAATTAGTGAATGATTAATTATAACTAATGACATATCTGAGAAGTAGCAAACTTAAAAGGGCAAAAAATGAAAATCAGAAGTTTTGACAAGATAGTCCTCTTTTATATATAGTATAGATATAGATATAGATATAAATAATTGAAAGTGGAGTTGATATAGTTTATAGAAGGAGATGTGCTTCACTTTCTAGAAGTATGAATTGTACGTATAGTTAGAAGAGCATATAATTTTGATTTTGTGTGGTAAATGACACATCATTTTTTGGGGCTATTGGAGGGGTTTATATAATGACTCGATTAGTAGGCAATATTATCGTTATGATTCACTCGCTTAGAAAACACACACACATGCACGCTCGGGCGCGCGCGCGCGCGCGCACACACACACACACATATATATATATATATATATACGCGTAACAACTCGTAAGAGGATGGGGACTGGTTCCCTTGTTGTTCCTCCGACGATCAAATCAGCTAGGTGCTTGAGTAAGAATGTGAGAAAAAATACAACGAAATGGAAAAAGATACTGAGCAATTGCTTACCCTTGTATTTGGAGTAGTTTTCCTTTTTATAACCAAGCAAGAGGGGTAGTCTAGTCTTTTTGGTCGAGCTTGAGTTGGCGGCTGAGTTAGCATCTACTTTACAGGTGTCAGTCGTGGATTGGCTACGGGATGGGCCCTATCATTTCGCTATTAATGAGATGCAATGCGTAGCACACAAAGCTGGCATAGTCCGATGTGTTATAAATAGTGTCGGGGATGGAGAAATAATGGCGCCTGCCAAGCATTTAATATGACACCGACGCGCTGTCAGCAGGGGAGGTTCGAGGTTGAAGTCATCCTTTGGCTTGTAGCGAGGGGTGTTGAGAAGTAAAGTCTTTTGAGTTGACCTCATGAGGTGTCAAATAACTGGTCGAGTAGGCTCGTAGCGAGTCGTTTTCGACAAGAGGACCGACATGTATCGCCCTTCGAATCAACCTAAGGAGATGTCGACTCGGCGAGTCGGCTAAGTTAGGATTATTAGTGGTCCTGACCGTCAATTCGATTTGAGCAGTGCATGTTAGGGGACACCTGTCCGTTGCTAGCAAAGGACCATATATACTTTGACGACTGAAAACACCATAACAGTTAATCCCTTTCGTTTAGACTCGGCTTGAGTCGGGTCCGAGTAAATTAAGAGCTACTCTGGATGGAATGACGAAATTGAAAAGTTTTTCAGATTTCATATGACTGACATCACCACACATTTCTTTTGACTACCACATCTTCTTTTTTCGTGTTAGATTACAAGTATTCGAGGTTAGTGGGCTGTGCCTCGATCCCTGAGATGCTGCTTTGGATTCTGAGAATTAATCTTGGCCGTTGGCCAAAGCTTGATCTGGCCATTCAGATTCCGACAGCTGCAGATTCAGCTAGAATCTGAAGAAGAAGAAGAAACTTGTCAGTGTGCAATTAATAATTGCAACGAAGAAGCTGACTATTGGAAAGCTATAGTTCAAATGAATAGACTTTCTATTAATATGATAAAATCCAATAAGGATTTATTATCAAAAATTTTATCGGAAGATATAGCTCCCGACTTAAAAAATGAATTACTTAAAACTTTAGTTACTACAGAAAAAAGTCCAAAAATAGATAATGTTTTTAAATTCTCTAAGGTACAGAGAAGAAGGCAAAATATTGCATCTACTTCTAAAGATATATCTTTATCATCTCTTAATAAAGAGATACAAGAATTAAAAAAGGAAGTAAAAGAATTAAAACAAGAGAATAAATATATTCTCTCACGACTTGATGAAGATAATGAAAGTAATAAAATATAGTTCAACAAAATGAACAGAGTGAAAGTGAAAATGAAAATAATGCTCTGTTGCAAATATTGCAACAAGTTACCTCTCAAAAAGAAATGTTATCCATCATAAAATGTTTCTCTAAATTCAGAGATGATATTTTAAATTAAGAATTCTTATTAAGAATAGATTGTAGTTCTGCAAAGAGCATTATTGAAAAGGATGTGAAATATCTAGTTTCTAAGCAAATCTTTGCTAGATGGCAAGCTGAATTAGCCATGTATCAATTTAAAATTGAGTAATCTAGTTTCTAAGCAAATCTTTGCTAGATGGCAAGCTGAATTAGCCATGTATCAATTTAAAATTGAGTATATTAAAGGTGACTATAATCATCTTCCGATGGCAAGCTGAATTAGCCATGTATCAATTTAAAATTGAGTATATTAAAGGTGACTATAATCATCTTCCAGATTTTTTAACTCATGAATTTTTACAGGGTACAAATGAGACGGAGTAATCGCTCCTTTTTAGGGAGGGGGAGAGGAGGCCCAAGCCCAACTTCCAGTTCAGGCCTTATAGACTAAACTAGTTCAGAAAGGAGTTATACTCCATCTCAGCCCAGTTCATGGCGTACTATTTCAAAGAAACTTAATTCTTCGCATCCATCTCAAGCCTTTTATAAAGGCATAAATGATCTTATTACACAGGAACAAACTCCCATCTCAAGCCTTTTATAAAGGCATAAATGATCTTATTACACAGGAACAAACTCCTGAACCCTTTACTTCTATAGTAAAGTAAATGATCTTATTACACAGGAACAAACTCCTGAACCCTTTACTTCTATAGTAAAGCAAGAGACAGAATGTGTTAAAAAACCTCAGTTTGATATTGTTCTGTATCTAGAACAAGAGGATGTTCCCTTGATGAATGATCCAGAAAATTAAGGCAGAGATATCTGCATGATACATATTATCCAACTTTATCTTTAAAACCAAGAGCCTGGATGAAGACTCTATTGATGCAAAAGGGCTTAGAAATTACACATTTTTGGACGACAGATAATCATAATGTTCCTCCAAGCTTCAGTAAATGCATTATTCAGGAAGTTATACTTCCTAGAAATTAGGCACTAAATCCTAATCAGGAGCTGCCACTTGTCAGATTTCAAAATACGAAAGAAGTTTATAACTTTAATTATTGGGACTATAAATAGGCCTTTAATGAGATATTCTTATATCAGAATCCCAAACAGAAGCACACTTGGTTTATAAAAATTTGTCCTAAAGCTCTTCAAAAGGGCGTTCCTACTTGGTTCTATAAATGGTGGGAAACATATGGTATTGAAATTGGTATTATTCCAGAACCCTTAATGAAGTTATACTCTTCTTGGGTAGATTCCCATCCTATTCTTGCACGAATGGACGAAAACTAGCTTATAGATGGCATGTGTTTAATACACTTCTTCGCTGAAGTTGAGATCCCATGGATCTGGAATTAGTCTATTATTTGTGATTGGACCCCTTCTCATATGCTCATTCTGAGAAGAAAATATTACTGCAGATGTTAGAACGGAATGTGCCTTGATACTAAGGTAAAACAACTTGAAGAGATAATCATACTCCCTTTAAAAGAGGGAGTTGTGGAAATTTTTTTCAAGGACTATACTATCCCTATTCTTTGTTGATATTACATTCTAATACTAACTAAACTAAATTAATTATCATTGTTAATTAATTATAGTATACGTCACTTTAAGTTTATATAATTTGGTCCCTAAAACTTCCAACGCTATTGTAAAACTCTACATCATATCAATTATTAGTAATGTAAAATAATATATTAATAGATAATTGCATATTAATAAAGTATTTATGGAAAGAGTAGAAAATATAGAATTGTTCTAAAATTATACCATGAAACTCATATAGGAAAATTACAAAGAGCATTCTTATGTTTATGTAAGAGGACAGAATGTAAAAACATTATATTTTGAAAAACATTAGGATATTTAAGTGCAGCAAGCTAGATATGTTACCTAAAATTTAAAAAATGTGCAACAAGATACAAGTGGAGGTGTGAAAAAACTTTTCAAGGACTATACTACCCCTATTCTTTGTTGATATTACATTCTAATACTAACTAAACTAAATTAATTATCATTGTTAATTAATTACAGTATACGTCACTTTAAGTTTGTATAATTTGGTCCCTAAAACTTCCAACGCTATTGTAAAACTCTACATCAACGTCACTTTAAGTTTGTATAATTTGGTCCCTAAAACTTCCAACGCTATTGTAAAACTCTACATCATATAAATTATTAGTAAGGTAAAATAATATATTAATAGATAATTGCATGTTAATAAAGTATTTATGGAAAGAGTAGAAAATATAGAATTGTTCTAAAATTATACCATGAAACTCATATAGGAAAATTACAAAGAGCATTCTTATGTTTATGTAAGAGGACAGAATGTAAAAACATTATATTTTGAAAAACATTAGGATATTTAAGTGCAACAAGCTAGATATGTTACCTAAAATTTAAAAAATGTGCAACAAGATACAAGTGGAGTTGTGGAAAAACTTTTCAAGGACTATACTACCCCTATTCTTTGTTGATATTACATTCTAATACTAACTAAACTAAATTAATTATCATTGTTAATTAATTACATTATACGTCACTTTAAGTTTGTATAATTTGGTCACTAAAACTTCCAACGCTATTGTAAAACTCTATATCATATCAATTATTAGTAATGTAAAATAATATATTAATAGATAATTGCATGTTAATAAAGTATTTATGGAAAGAGTAGAAAATATAGAATTGTTCTAAAATTATACCATGAAACTCATATAGGAAAATTACAAAGAGCATTCTTATGTTTATGTAAGAGGACAGAATGTAAAAACATTATATTTTGAAAAACATTAGGATATTTAAGTGCAGCAAGCTAGATATGTTACCTAAAATTTAAAAAATGTGCAACAAGATACAAGTGGAGGTATATAAATATAATTATTGTAAACTATAAAAGATTTAAGTTTAATTAAGCCTATAAAAGATTTAAAACCTTTGTTATCCATAAACAATAAAATATGAACCCATTGATAAATAATATTCATCATACAATATGAGACCAAATGGTTAGCTTATATTTATATAGTAGAGGAGATGCTGAAAAATTAAAGCATCATATTTTGTATGAGTCTCAAGATTTTGAATTATTTCTTAAAATTATATACTTCGCTTAAAAAACTTTAGAAGAGGCTTCTGAAGGACTACTACAAAGGGTTGGACATCAGATAAATATTAAACAAATAAAATCCATGATATCAGATTGTAAAATTCAGGGATGTCTATGTAATATTGGATGTCATATGAGATAATATTCATACATAATATGACATTATAATATGTAATCTAATATATTAATGAAATTTAAATATAATAATTTGCATCAAGAAATATGCTTAAGATTTGGGAGAGCCGAGAGTGGAGAGATTTGGAGAAGAATTGTGGCCTTTGTGGGTTTTGTAGGTCCTAATTTTATTTCCCAAACACGATCCAAACTCGAGTCCACAATCAAATTAAAAATGACATGATTTTCTCAATATATTCAAATAGATATATTGGCCATATTTTCGATAACGGTCGATATATCAAAAAAATCACCAAACAAAAGAAAACAATAGGAAATATTATCAAGATAAAGTCTTTAACCTGATATATTGGCCGATATAGCAATATATCGACAAATATTTCATAGGATACCTGATATATTGGCCGATATAGCAATATATCGACAAATATTTCATAGGATACCTATAAGAGCAAATATGTAAAGGTTATTTAGATATTAGTTCCTTGATTTTTACCTATAAGAGCAAATATGTAAAGGTTATTTAGATATTAGTTCCTTGATTTTAAATATACAATGATTTTGTGTTATTCCCTAAAATGTTTTAAATTGCTCATAATTTAGGGACTAATATTAAATTATTAAAATTTTTTGATGTTGTTTGACATTAGATAGATATGAATTATTTTGTTAAAATACAATCAATATGAGTGCATAATATGTATAAATTATTCTCAGACTATATTTATAATTTTCTAAAACTAGAGAGTAATAATTTTGATAGATCAATTAGTAGTTGGGAAGATGTAAAAAGAGTACAACAATAGATTTTAAAATTGATCATATAATTTATATTTTCTTTCTTGATTGAATTTGCACATTATAACTTAGAGAATTCTAAAAAAAAGTTTTTGAATATCTATAATACTCGGTCGCCTGATAAACAATAGGTGGAAGTGATTTTATCATAACCGAACAAAATCCTTACTAACTAAATAAAACCTACCATTTTTCTTTGATGAATGCAAGAATTTATTTATTTTATTAATAATTATAGGTTTTTTGCGTATTGGTCCCTTACATCATTAATTTTTTAAAATTATACGTTTAAATTAGTAATTAATCTTAAATGGTTAATATTTTAAGGTTTTAAACATCACTATTTTTTTGGAAGACAAAAATGTTAAAACCACACAAGGAAATATCCAAAAAAATTAATATATTATGATATTTATAAAGTTTTTTGCAACCATATTATAGTAAATAAATAAACCTTAAAAATAATGATAATATTTGATCACGTGCAGTACACGTGTATTCCACCTAGTATAGAAAAATACTTCTGTACTGGAGTCTCATATGACTCAAGAAATCAAATAAGATAATCCAATGATGAAGATTGTGAAAATGATGAGGAGAAAATACCCTCATAGCTCCGAATCAGAAATAAAACAAAATTGTTTGGAGCATTTTAAAAGGTAATTTTTTGAAGTCTTTGACACTAGTGAGACTCATAGTCATACGTCTTCGATGGAAGAAGACACACCAATTCAAAATGCCTAAGACCCTAATGATATCTGGGCAGAATTATTCAATAATCCACTAGACCTTAAAGGTAAAAGTCCAGCTTCATAAGCAGATAAAGATTCTAGATTGAGCCTCGGGGAGCCGTCTAGAATTCACTCATCTAAAGTTACTTTATAAAGTAGCTTTTCAAAAAGTCAAAGCATCTTACTGTTCATAATATGAACGAATGTCGTTATACGCATGTCGCTGTCATCTTTTTGTGCTGCCACGTTAATAGAAAATAATGGAGAATCTTTCTTGAAGTTTCTTGGATGGTCTATATATATATACAAAGTTTGAAGTGTGAAGCAGAGTTCGATGGAAGAGAATAAGTTTGTAAGAAAAGTGCTGTGAGTTTGTAAAATCCTCTTGTAATATTAAGAGTGTATCCTTTGTATAATGTTGAAGATAATAAAGACTATATTCTAAGAATCGGCAGACGTACTCTGTAAGTGTGTTTCTTTTCTATCTTTGAAGATAATAAAGACTATATTCTAAGAATCGGCAGACGTACTCTGTAAGTGTGTTTCTTTTCTATCTGTTTTTATTTGTTTTATTTCTGGTATCAAAGCCATGATTAATTTTTACATGTCTGATTAAAATTCTTCTTATAGTTTATCTTTTATTAGCTCGCTTATAAGAATGCAGAATATTATATGTTCTTTTAATTCTCTGATTATGAACTTGGTCTAAATGCTTATGGGACGTCAAAAAAGTCGCGCTGTGTAAATCCCGTTGTTGTCGGATAGGCTGTTTAGGGTAGTGTAAACCTTTGACAGACATGTAAGCTTTTAACTAGGTTGATAGTTAGAGAATAAAAAGAAAAATAATATTCTGCCTCCTTACTGGTTAACTATTAAAGGATAAAACTATAAGAGAAAAATATGTCAGACCTTACTAAAACTTCGGCTCGTAAATCCAGTTATACTGGAATGAAAAAAGTAAAAAAATGCTCAGTTGACTGAATACAAAACTAACATAGAATCACTTAATAAGTGGACAATACCTGATGTCCCTAATAGAGACATATATAAAATTGGCTTTTTAGATTATAAATCTTTAATCAATATTAAAACCCTAGAAAGGACTAGTACAGTCGATAGGGAAGAATAAACTATTCAATTGCTAGGAGAAGCAGATGTAAATCCATATATGGATAAGTATAAATACATACATGTAGGTCTTATACAGATCGCCTTTCGACCATTGACTCTATCAGGGTTAAACACATCTTTATTAGTCTGCCTTAGAGACTCAAGATGTTTGAACCGGACCTACTTTTTAATGGGTATTATGGAAACCAGTCTCTGTAATGGACCGGTGTATTTTAATGTTTATCCTAATTTAAGTTTATCTTTAACTGATTCGAATATACTCGAATCTATTAGTCTTAATATAAAGACTCATGGTTATAACTTTATTCCTAGATCTGAAACGATTGCTGTCATTTATAGGATCCATTATAAAGTTCTTAATACTTTAGCTCCTAAGGCTAAAAATCATTCTAAACCAGGTAAAACTATTCTGGTAGAATCTAATGCTTTATCTTCTAATGTTGCTGTTAACAGATAGGTAAAATGGGATGAAGTAAATTTTTCCGAAAACTGGGTTATACCCAATGCTGTGCAACCATTGCCTATTATTAATCAAGATATTGATTAAATTGTGCAAACTACAGATGGAGAACTAGAAATAACATTTAATCCATCTAGAACTGTCAGAATATCTGACATGACAGTATCTGCCAGAAATTCATTATCTCGATCTGAATCTTATAGAACCAGTTCTGTTCAAGGGATTAATATATCCGATAAAAATATTCCTCATCCTTTATATAAGGATAAAATTTCTCCTCCTAATACGGAGATGAGTTTTCGAATGAACTAATGAATTTTGAAAAAGGAAGTTTAGAAAGGGAAATTCTAAATAAAGAATTTTACTTAGAAAAGCATCAAGATTTTTGAAAATGATTTTTTAAAAATTTTTCAAAAAAAGACCGGTTAAACTGGGTAGATAAATATTATGCGGAACTTAAATTAAAACAAGAATTTAAATTTTTTATTCCATGGTTTTTTAAAAAATATCTGTTAGAACAAGAAACTCGAATAGGAGTTTTAGAAGACCACTTAAAACAGTGGGAACAAGAAACTCGAATAGGAGTTTTAGAAGACCACTTAAAACAGTGGAAAACAACTACGGGTAAAATTATCAGATCTATTAATCCTCGGAGTTTTAGAAGACCACTTAAAACAGTGGAAAACAACTACGGGTAAAATTATCAGATCTATTAATCCTCTAATTGACCCGATACAGCTAAAAGATAATTATCCCTCTACTATAGAGGCTACGGCTTTTATAAAGCCTAATGAGTTTAATAAAGAACATATGAAAGAACTAAGTAAAATTATTAAACAAAATAATTATACAAATATCCATCTTCAAACTATAGGAGATCAATTAATTAGAATTGAAGACGTTTTAGATAAATTGTTATCTAAAATAAATGAGGTTATACCATCATTGAGAATGTTAGAAAAGACTAAATTTTCTCAAAGAAAATTAGAACAAACTAATATTAAACCACCAATTGATATTTCAGGCTTCAAAAAAAAAAAAAAAACAGTGAAATAACTCCTGAAATTATAGATATTCCAGCTAAAAAATTAACTAATGCTATAATTCATACACTTTATACAGTGTTACCATTAACTTCTGCAGTTATATCTGAAACAAAAGAAGAATCGTCTAATACAGACAGTTCTGACGATATATCGTCAAAAAAATTATTAGCTGTAGATAATAACTTTACAGAGATAAATAAAATTAAAAATCATCCTTGAAAAAGACTAAAAAGATATTATTATAAAAGACCTACTCCAGGAGACGTTTTATTTGAAGAAAACGATGCCTATCTAGGCAGATTACAATGGTAGAAATATCTACAAATGGAATATAGATGAGTTATCAGACACCCAAATAAATTCTACTATACATAGAATGCTTATGTATGGAACCATATTTAAACAAAATGAAAATAATGAAAGAATGATAGCTTCTTTCATAACTTACTGTTTTACTGGCATCCTTAAAGGATGGTGGGACAACTATCTTTCTGCTGAAGCTCGAAATGAAATCTTGGGAGCTATTAAAATACAAAATGGTGTTCAGCAAGAAGATGCTGTTTATACTTTTATGCTAGCCATAACACACCATTTTACTGGTGCTTACCTTGATGAAGGTGAAAGAATAAGGACTTTATTACAAAATTTTAGATGTCCTTCTTTAACACATTTTAGGTGGTATAAAGATACCCATTTAAGCAGAGTTATGTCTCTAAGTGATGCTAATAGCTTACATTAGAAAGCCAAATTTATAGATGGTTTACCCACATTATTTGCAGAAAAGGTTTGAAATAAAATTCGATCTGAATATAGGGGATATATTCCCTACGATAGCCTATCATATGGGTACGTATCGAACGCTTGTATAAAAGAAGGCTTAGCCTTATGCAATGACTTAAAACTTAAAAACCAATTAAAGTCTCAAAGACTTACAAAAAGAAAAGAATTGAGAGAATTCTGTGAGCAATTTGCTTATGATCAACCATATAAGGTTGATAAAGAAAGCATTCCTAATAAAGGAAAAAATAAAAAATTCTTTAAGAAAAAGAAGAAAAATTCTTCAAAGAAAAAGAAAATGAAAAGCCACAAAAGGCTAAAAAGAAAATTAAACAAGAGAAAAATAAAATTCATTGCTATAAATGTGGCCGTATCGGACACTATGCAAACAAATGCTATACAAAGAAAAAGATTGATGCTATAGAAGACGAAGGTCTTAAAAGAATGTTATATAACATTTTAATTAACAGTGATACTTGTAGGCGTATAAAACTGCTTATATGTCCCTTAACACAGCTCGGCATGGTGATTCAACAAACCAACGAATCATCGGGCGATATATCCAAGCATGATCGTTAGACCACAATACCAAAGCGGATTTACTGTCAAATCAAGATCCGGACTGCCAAATCAGAGTCCAGATCAACAATGAAGTGCGAATAAACCACGAAACCGGAAAACGGCACAAAACCTAACACCGGGCGGGTGTGGGGGGGGGAGGGCGTTCTCGGCCATTGAGATGTTTGCTGCTTTGGCACTGCGGTTGTTGTGGCTGCTGTTGGGGTTGCTAATATGAAATGGGTTGATTTGTATCCACTGCAGTTTGCTTGCCGCCTTTCTTTTACCATTGGTTGGGGGGGGTGAAGTTTTGTTTTGGGGCGTTATTTGCCGGCTGACCCCTTTCAGCTTTCTTCCTTTTGAGGAAGCATTCAGCCTGCTCCCCTTGCACCTTCAACTCCTTCCATGTTTTGGATGGTGTTATGCCCATAACTTATAACACGTCTAAGAAAAGGTTGTTATGGTATGTTTGGAGAATGAATTTCTCTATGACCGGATCTCGGCAGTTCATCGCCTTATTCCAAAAGTGCTTAACGAAGTTCTCAACCAGCTCTCCGTCTTTCTACTTCTCATCAAAGAGTATTCCAATTGACACTTTGGTGTCGTCGTCGAAGAAGTTGGTGAGAAACATGCTCTCCATGTCATCCCAGCTATTGATACTCCCCGGCTTAAGACGACGGTACCAGTTGAAGGCAGCTGCACGAAGGGTTCCCACGAATGATCGTACCATCAGAGGTTCATTGCTTGAAATGACCTCTAGGTAGGACTTGAAGTAAATCAAGTGTTGAGTGGGCAAACCCCTTCCCTCGCATGGGGTAAAGTTAATCAGGTTGAACTTTGCCGGGTATGGAATTGATTCCCACTCCCTCAGATAAGGACACAGAATACCGGTCTTCTTTACCTCTTGAGCAGACATTAAAGCATTGATTTTACTTTCGAGGTGTTTCATTTTAAGATCTTCGCCTGCATCTTTCTTCGGGCAATTTTGAAAAGGAATGGCGAGGCTACCCCCAGTGTTGGTATTGTTAGTGGGGCCACCCCCAGCGTTGAGGCCCTCCTTAGTATTTTTATCATCAGGTGGAGTATCAGTATTGATATTCTCCTCCACTTCTGAGTCGCTATCTACCTGATTGGTAGTGTGGCGATGACTAGATTCACCGTGCTGATTTGACAACTCCTGGAGCTGCTGGGCATGTAAATCTTTGACCCGTTGCACGGACATCTTTATTCCGATTTTGAAATCCTCTTTGTGCTTAGCCATCGCTTCTTGAAGGAGCTGAGCCATTTGATCAGTAGTAGTCATGATCACCTCTTGAGTCCGTCCTGTGCTGGATACAGTGGCATCTGAAGCGATTGCAGAGTTTACATTCGATTCTTCATCATCTGAGGAATGCCCTTTCTGAATCCTCTTATAATCTCTAGGCCTGATAGCCTCGGTTCGCAGCCGAGTCATTCAATGAGATATTTTTTAGAAAGGTTCGAGGCTGAAACATCACGTGGACTTTCCCTTGTCAGTCATGTTGATTATGACTTCTGAGAATTCATCGTATTGACAGCTAGCTTACTTTTGCGAAAACACCTCGGCTTGGGCCTTGACTTTTTGGTAGAAATGCTTTCAAATACTGAAACCCTCTATGGAGCATTCTTAGGGTAGCTATATCCTGATAATACTATCCTGATGAACTTGGTACATGAACAGCGAGAATTCGTTTCCCGGGTATTTCTCTTTCAAGATTTGTTCGTACCCCTAGTCTGATAGTACAACTCATCGACGTGATTACTGGAGCAACCTATCATATGCAGGTATGATTTTCAAAGTTTAACATTGTTGTCTTCTGACGAACACGCTTCTCTTTGAGGATATAATGCCTCATTGGCGTTCTCAAGAGTCACTCGTTTGGAACCATGCCTTTGTGAACGCGAGGCCCTAACGGGCTCTTGGATTTCAACCCGTAATCTGAGGCGAGCGATTATAGGTACTTTCTCAACATGAGATGCCCATAACTTGTTGGGAGGACGCACACGACCCCCAGTCTGACAAGTTGCTTGGGGTTCATTTATTGGACCCAAGCACTCTTGAATCGGGATTTTGTTTTGACCTTCGTGTAAATGATTGAGATGATCTGTAATCTTCATTTTGAATCTGGATAAGTCCATGCTGTCGTGAAGCTCCAAGGGAGGTGTGGAATTTGTTAGGACAGGAACATGGGTCGTTAGAGACTCGAAAATGACCGCGGAAGGTGAAACGGGGGCGAGTTAGGCCTTGGTGGCTCGGGGGTAGTGCGAGCCACCATTTGGTGGCTCGACCTTGGTCGACCCAGCAGGAGGTGGTTCGTACTTTCCGATGGTTCCGGGTATTGTTTTGGCCTTTGGTCTCCATACTTTATGTAGTTTTGGTGGTTTATGGACCACCTCTTCCTTTTGTAGTTTTTTGGCTTCCTGCATAAGTATTTTTGCATGCGTAAGCAATGCGCGGCGCTTCTGAATGCATTCCTCAAGGGTTGAATGGGTCCTTTTGATGTGGACCCACTCATCCATTGCTGGTTTGGAGGAGTAGGTGCTCGCTCACTGTTGTGGTGTTTAGCGCCTCCTAAACCTCAGGTCCGCCTCATAGCGGGCCCTTCAACTGGCTCCAAAACCTTGGCGTGTTGGCGTGCGAGGTGCTGCCATTTCCTTTGATGTGCTCTCTTTGATAGAGTTGGTACGCCTTCATCGGTAAGCTCCTTGACCAAGGAGGGGTTCAGATCTGAAGATCCAACTTCTTCAGACATCATATGAGTGTTGAGGACACAACTGCTGGCACGATGGGGCAGAGACCATCATCTTGGGTCTTCAGATCTGAAGACCAGTAAACTATCCTTGTGGAAGAGATCCTATTGCTCTTCTGAGGGGAAGATGGTCTGGGGGAGGAAGATATATACTCCTCATACTTCTGTTGGTCGAACTCGTATTCGACCTCTTCGTCAACTGGGATGAGGATCCTTGGTTGCGACACTACAGCCTTCGTAGAAAGGCCGTCGGCTTCACTGTGGTCGCCAGTTTGTTTTCGTCAAAAGTTGGATTTTCTAGTGTTATTAAACCTGTTATACCGTTTATCGATTACAAGTTCAAACTGAAAGAAAAATCGATCTTTTTATAAGATCTTCTTATAATAAAAAAGATGAAAATTATAACATTATCTAACAAAACGAAGCAGTAGTTTATCTCCTATTGCTTTGCATGGGATCTTTGCCTATGCTGGGGACGCGTTAGTCCGTGAACCACCGTGGATCAGATCCGGTTAACAAGTTTAATTATGCTCTTGCTTCACGAAGGAAATAATCACAGCAGTGACAATCACGACCAAGCGAGATTATGGCTCTTCTCGAGATCAAAATAAAGTATGATCTGGAGGAAAGAGGGAGAGAGAATATCAAATCTTTCGAAGGCTTTTTCTTTATGAAAAAGTTTGCCAAGATATGTCAATTCTCCTCTAAAATTCATGGTCTACTATTCAAATCGACAGCACCTCGCCTTCTGATTTCAGATCCTCTCTAATGAAGACCCCGTGCTTCTATTTATAAGCTTTTGTCAGTGTGTTTTTTGATAAGATCTGATGATTTGAAATTATCTATAGTAAATAATCGCTCAACCGCACTTAGGGATAACTTCAAAACAGTTAGGGAGGTCTTAGAACGAAAGGATCCTTAAAAAATATCGAAATCCACATTTTGGGAGGTTTTGGGGGGTCAGGATACCCGTGGTGGCTCGAAGCTGCGCGAGTCACCATTTGGGGAGGTCCTGGAATGAAAGAATCCTTAGAAAATATCGAAATCTTCGCACCATTTGGTGGCTCGCACTCACGCAAGCCTTCTGGCCTGTTGTTGTGTCTTTTTGACCCTTTTGGCTATTTGTATCTCCTTTGTTTTGCTTGTTTTGAACTCGTTTTGCCTTTGTGCGCATTTCGTCGCTTCGTTGACTTTGTACGCTGCACTGATTCACTTCATGCGTTTGTCGGTGTCAGATTATCTTCCTTGACTCGGATACTGACGTTCATTGTCTTCTCTCTATCTCGAATTGTGTTCGGGGACCAATAGGTAATTTTTTATGCCTACAACTATCATTTCGCCATTAATGAGATGCGATGGGCAGCGCACGAAGTCGGTGTGGTCCGATGTGTCATAAATAGTATTGGGGATGAAGAGATGATGGCGCATGCTAAGCATTTAATGTGATACCAACATGCTGTCAATAAGGGAGGTTCGAGGTTCAAGTCGTCCTTTTGCTTGTAGCGAGGGGTGTCAAGAAGTAATGCCTTTTGAGTCGACACAGCGAGGTGTTGAATAACTGGCCGAGTGTGCTCGTAGCAAGTCGTATTCGACAAGAGAACTAACAAGTAGCACTATTCGAGTTGACCTAAGGAGATGTCGACTCGGCGAGTCAGCTAAGTTGGGACCACCAAGAATGTATGGCCCTTTGCTAGCTAAGTCGGTGAGTTAGCGAGTCGGCTAATTCGTATATGTATGGCTCTTAGCTAGCAACAGATTGGTATCCCCCTACATGTACCGGTCAAATCGAATTGTCGATCAGGACCACCAAGAATCCTGACTTAGCTGACTCGTCGAGTTGACATCTTTTTAGGTCGACTCGAAGGGCAGTACTTGTCAGTCCTCTTGTCGAAGATGACTCGCTACGAGCCCACTCCGCTAGTTATTCAACACCTCGCGGAGTCAACTTGAAAGACATTACTTCTTGACA
This sequence comes from Asparagus officinalis, assembly GCF_001876935.1. Taxonomy (NCBI): domain Eukaryota; kingdom Viridiplantae; phylum Streptophyta; class Magnoliopsida; order Asparagales; family Asparagaceae; genus Asparagus; species Asparagus officinalis. The sequence continues at coordinate 76,082,047 of NC_033794.1, read as the reverse complement.
CCCATCGCTATGAGCCAAAGGACGACTTCAACCTCGAACCTCCCCCGCTGATAGCGTGTCGGCGTCACATTAAATGTTTGGCAAGCGCCATCATTTCTCTCAATTCTCCTCTAAAATTCATGGTCTACTATTCAAATCGACAGCACCTCGCCTTCTGATTTCAGATCCTCTCTAATGAAGACCCCGTGCTTCTATTTATAAGCTTTTGTCAGTGTGTTTTTTGATAAGATCTGATGATTTGAAATTATCTATAGTAAATAATCGCTCAACCGCACTTAGGGATAACTTCAAAACAGTTAGGGAGGTCTTAGAACGAAAGGATCCTTAAAAAATATCGAAATCCACATTTTGGGAGGTTTTGGGGGGTCAGGATACCCGTGGTGGCTCGAAGCTGCGCGAGTCACCATTTGGGGAGGTCCTGGAATGAAAGAATCCTTAGAAAATATCGAAATCTTCGCACCATTTGGTGGCTCGCACTCACGCAAGCCTTCTGGCCTGTTGTTGTGTCTTTTTGACCCTTTTGGCTATTTGTATCTCCTTTGTTTTGCTTGTTTTGAACTCGTTTTGCCTTTGTGCGCATTTCGTCGCTTCGTTGACTTTGTACGCTGCACTGATTCACTTCATGCGTTTGTCGGTGTCAGATTATCTTCCTTGACTCGGATACTGACGTTCATTGTCTTCTCTCTATCTCGAATTGTGTTCGGGGACCAATAGGTAATTTTTTATGCCTACAACTATCATTTCGCCATTAATGAGATGCGATGGGCAGCGCACGAAGTCGGTGTGGTCCGATGTGTCATAAATAGTATTGGGGATGAAGAGATGATGGCGCATGCTAAGCATTTAATGTGATACCAACATGCTGTCAATAAGGGAGGTTCGAGGTTCAAGTCGTCCTTTTGCTTGTAGCGAGGGGTGTCAAGAAGTAATGCCTTTTGAGTCGACACAGCGAGGTGTTGAATAACTGGCCGAGTGTGCTCGTAGCAAGTCGTATTCGACAAGAGAACTAACAAGTAGCACTATTCGAGTTGACCTAAGGAGATGTCGACTCGGCGAGTCAGCTAAGTTGGGACCACCAAGAATGTATGGCCCTTTGCTAGCTAAGTCGGTGAGTTAGCGAGTCGGCTAATTCGTATATGTATGGCTCTTAGCTAGCAACAGATTGGTATCCCCCTACATGTACCGGTCAAATCGAATTGTCGATCAGGACCACCAAGAATCCTGACTTAGCTGACTCGTCGAGTTGACATCTTTTTAGGTCGACTCGAAGGGCAGTACTTGTCAGTCCTCTTGTCGAAGATGACTCGCTACGAGCCCACTCCGCTAGTTATTCAACACCTCGCGGAGTCAACTTGAAAGACATTACTTCTTGACACCCATCGCTATGAGCCAAAGGACGACTTCAACCTCGAACCTCCCCCGCTGATAGCGTGTCGGCGTCACATTAAATGTTTGGCAAGCGCCATCATTTCTCCATCCTTGATACTATTTATGACACATCGGACCACAACGGCTTCCTGCGGCACCCATCGCATCTCATTAATGGTGAAATGACAGTGCTCATCCCGTAGTCGATCCACGACTGACACCTGTTAGTAGATATTGACTCAGCTGCCAGCTCAGGCTCGGCCAAAAAGACTAGACTACCCTTCTTTCTTGGCTTTAAAAAGAAAAACTATTTCAAATACAAGGGTAAGCAATTCTCAGCATCTTTCTCCCTTCCGCTGTATTTTTTCTCACATTCCCACTCAAGCACCTAGTTGACTTGATCGTCGGAGGAACAACGAGGAATCAGTCCCCGTCCTCTTATGAGTTGTTACGCGTGCAGGGATGAACAACCCAACTCCAGATCAGATATTTGGAAAAGCGAGCGGCCCCCATATCAACCTAATCCATATCCACCTTCTCTTTTAACTGTGTGATTTAAACCATCAACACATATATTCACATATAAATGTTAATACATACATATATATGTATACATATATATATTCATATTTACATATATACACAAATATATCTATTATCTATTACCCCTTTAAAAGAGGGAGTTCATGAAAAACTTTACCCTCCCCAAAATAACCTTCCATCAAATTTAGTTACCAAACGTATCCTCAATTGATAAGCCACTTTACTCTTTTTCATCGGTTACGACCCCAACCCCTCATCTCTCTCCATCTATCTTGGCCTCTCCTTTGCCGTCTTCTTAGGCTTCCTCCCCAAATCCTCCATCCCCTACCTCTCCTCTCTCCAATCCCACAACCGAATCCTCAGTCTCAAACTCTTCCAGGCTAAGGACCAGCTAAAAACCCTAAGGTCGAGGAGGAAGGGGGATTCCAAGGCCAACGCCCGCGTCGTCGAGATCTTCGCCAGCCACCGCCACGCGTGGCAGCAGGAGGAGGGAGATCGAGGGGTTGAGGGGGAGGGTCGGGGAGCTCAAGAGAGAGGTGAGGGAGAGGGACGAGATGTGGATCTCATGGCGGCGAGGAGAGAGGAAGAGGAGGAGCATGAGGAGGTTAGGGTTACGGTTTCGGAGGGGTTAGGGTTTGGGGAGATGAACGAGATGGCGACGGGTTATTACGCAGGGGAGAAGGAGAGGGATTCGAAACGATGGGTGGATAGAGCTGCCAGCGGGCGGTAGCAGGTAAATAATTTTTCCCTTCACTTTTCCTTAGTCGAAATCTGCACAGCTTTCTATTTCTTCAGAATTTCCGCATTCATCTCCAAAGATTTCTGCATTTGGGGATTTAGTAAGGTATTTATTCTTCATCTTCACTCCTTTATTTATACAAAACCCTAACTCTATCTATCCCCTTTTAGTTCTTCAGTCCTCTCATTTTCTTCTAAAAATTACCCTAATTTTCGATTTTCTACAGTTTCAAACGACAAGGGTTTACATATTGCAACAGCAGTTTGATCGACTTTAGAAAGTAAGTTGAGTTGAGTTGAGTTCTTTAAATTTTCAGATTTTGATTTTGGTTGTAATTTATTTCCTAAATTACTTCTGTTTTCAAGTTATAAATTCTTTTGTATCTTATATGTGTTTGGGAATTGATTTCTTGATATGGTGTTTGATATGAAAGCTCTGAAGGTGGGGAAATATGTGTTTTTTTTGATATGAAAGCTCTGAAGGTGGGGAAATATGTGTTTTTTTTTATATTACACATTGAAAAATTTACGCATAAATGTGATAATTTATAGCCTTTTCAAATAATTAAGACAATGTTAAGGTTGCAGTCATGAGTCAGTTCTTGTTAATTATGATAACTACGTACTGCCCAGGTCATCATACATCTTAGTGCAACTCATGCATATTGGATATTGCTGATGTGATGTAATGGATAACTCCTGATTGTTCAAAGCTGAAAACAAATGGACAGTGCACAAAGCTGAAAACAAATGTGCTTGCCAACAAACAAAAGTAAACTTTTGTCAGTAATAATCAAAATCAAATTCCGACATACCCCTGAATGGGCAGAGGAAGAAAGGACCAAAGAGAAGGAAATTTTGTTGTATCTCTTCAATTTTAAATTGCTATTGTTTCATAAATGTGTCTAAGGAAAATATTAGTGCTACCTGCATTACAGTAATGATTGCTAATATCATTTGACTTTCTGTCCATAGAAAGAAAAATTTTTCCCCCCTTCCTGTTTGGTTATTTTTATTTACATCAGTTTACATTAGTATCTTATGACGAATATAAGCAAAAATTCTCTATTGGGATTTCAATACAATAATAGTAGTTCCACCTGTTTCAATACAATTGTTTTTTATTTCATAATACAAAGAAAAATATAAACCAGAGGAGTCTCTATATATTTCCATATTTAATGAAGATGTCAGATACTTAATCTAGGCAAAAGTGCACCCAATAATTATGAAAGTGTGAAAAGGGCAAGCAACTTTCCAAATTGAGTACGTTGTCGAAATTTGAAGCATGATTGTGTTGTTTTCTTTTTGGCATTTTTGGGATTGTCTAACGCAACACAAAGTCAGTGTTTGTTGAGCATTGAGCACATTTTGCTACATTTTTCTTAATGAGATCAACACTTTGTCTACTTACTATGAGTTCCCTTTATTTGTTTGATTTGTAGACTCTTCTAGATTCAGTTGGAGTGTCAATTTGGCAGATGAATGTAGAACCGATTGATGATTGACCACATTCTAAGAAAATTAACTCACATCAAATGGCCAGTGGAGATGCAAATGATCTTTACAGTGATTGTGAGTCTGGTTGTACTGACGATGATTATGATTTACATGAATCTCATACTGCATTTATTGGAAAAAATGAGCAGCGGGTAGCCGTTGCCTGTGATGATGGTTGTGTACGATTATATTACATGTCCGATACAAATGGACTAACTTATTATAGATCATTTCCTCGAGTCTTGCACCTCCTAATATGTATAATTTATGGACTAAATATGTGACTATGACGGTCTAATATCAGAATTTGGATGTTACATTATATCATGGTCTTCTTTCTCCCTTTTTTTTTTTCTGATTGTTACTTGTGCTGGCCTATGTCGAACTGTACCTACTGTAGTTCTAGATATTGCTTAAATTGTTTGAACTATACCTACTGTAGTTTGGAGAATCAAGGCCTTAGTTACAATTTACAAAACTATACACTATTTCTGACATGGTTGGATTTTCTTAAATATCATTCCCTTGGGATTTAGGTGTAGTAGAATGGTGATGAAACTTCACATGTGATGTAATGGATAAGTCCTTAGAGTACAAAGCTGAAAACAAATGGACAGTGCACAAAGCTAAAAACAAATGTGCTTGCCAACAAACAAAAGTAAACTTTTGTCAGTAATAATCAAAATCAAATTCCGACATACCCCTGAATGGGCAGACTAAGAAAGGACCAAAGAGAAGGAAATTTTGTTGTATCTCTTCAATTTTAAATTGTTATTGTTTCATAAATGTGTCTAAGGAAAATATTAGTGCTACCTGCATTACAGTAATGATTGCTAATATCATTTGACTTTCTGTCCATACAAAGAAAAGTTTTTCCCCCCTTCCTGTTTGGTTATTTGTATTTACATCAGTCTATATTAGTATCTTATGACGAATATAAGCAAAAATTCTCTATTGGGATTTCAATTGATTAAAGCACGCAGGTATTCATGCAGGAAAAAATGAGGAAGAAGAACCTTAAATTGTAATGGCACAAATAAGTTAGATGTTTGCGACGGCAACTGAATAGTTACAATTAGGTGTACAAAAGAATATTCATACCCGCCGTCTGCAGATATATCCGTATACGTATCTGTTTGTTTACGGATATGGATACTAAATATCTATGTCCAATAGGATATAAATATAAATACTGATAGCAAATACTGTATGTTTTTTAAATTTATAATTTATGACACTTTTGGAGATTATTGTACCAAATATTTAGGTGTGCTGATGTTTCTGTTTTTATATTGGTTGAAGTATCTTGTCTAATTGTTGACTGATGTGACAAAAATGATGTTCCAGCTATCATTAAGAAAGTTTTTGTAGCTTCAGTTGAGTATAAAATAAGAAAGAAGCAACTGAGATGGTTGGGGCACGTACAACATGGATCAAGCATCACATTTTTTAAGAGGAGCAATAGGGTCATAATAGTGCAGTGACAAGAATAAATGTGAAGAAGATGAAACAGAGATTAAGGCAGCGAGAAGGGTATGAAAGTTGTTACTATAGCTTTACTTGAGACTACTAGATGGAGAAATAGGAGATAATACTTGGTTTCTTTTGTAGTACTTAGAGTTAGAGGATTGATTCTCAATTCTTATCGATTATAACCTCTATTGTTTTCTCATGATAATGTCTAGCTTTGAAATTGATAACACTAATTCTTGTTCTTTCACGCTCTAATAATTAAATAATTATTTTAACTGGACTTACAATGAGTGTCTGAAATATTGGCATTGATATTATTCGAGTGGATTGGAGATCAATGTAGATGTAGTTGAAATCATGGTACAGGCATGGATATTCTTTGATATCTTATCTGCTCAAATAGAGCATTTACGAATGTGTTATGCACATGCTGTGTTTTCTATCCATACTGAGTTATCTATTGCAACTCAGGCAATTATACACTGTTCAGGACGGGGGAACTATTGCTTTGGATTGGTTGCTCGCTTCTGATGGTAAACTTCAAATCCAAAATTTGGAATAGCATGAGATAAAGACGTAATTCGTTTGAAATGTCAAGCCGAAGAGTTAACTTCGCGAAATTACTTCAATACTTATATTTAGTTTGTGACTTTCTTCAGCATTGCTATCATTTAGGATTAGTGGGCTATGAACGAGTTCCTTCTTTCTTAGTGATCTTTATCTTCAATAGTGATTTGTGGATTCAGTAAGTCAATAGTATCCCAATAATAGACAATTCCAAAAGAGTGTAAGTTTGAAAATTTGAAATTTACTATGCTAAAGAAGAAAAGTCGAGCATAGTGGCATTAATGCAGTTTCTTATTGTTGTGCCTTCTGTATACTTTGCAGTCGCAGGTGCTTCTTATGACACTGGCAGGGTCATTTCTAAAGATGATTCAACTCCCCTTGTGATTGTGATTCCTGGACTTACCAGTGATTCCGCTTCTCCAGTAAGTTATTTACTTCCATATTCCTTATTCCTGTATACACACCCAACAATTCCCCTTTACAATTTAGTCATATTCCATATTCCTCTTGGATCTTTAAGTTTATAGTCTAAATTGTAATGGTAGAAATAACTTAATATTAACAGTAATTTCTTATCAAACGTGATTTCCTATGAGTTTTTCCTTCAAATTCAAAGGTTGCACTTGCAGGTAACAGCTGATCTCACCCCTCTGAATCCAACACAGGTGGTTGTAAAGTTCGATACCTTCAAAATTCTTGGTCTGGTGAGTGATAATTTTCCTCGTAATTTAATTATATTTACATTTGAGCACTCAGTAGTTATTAATACAGATCATTTTATTCTTTTACATCTATTGTATTTTTATTTTTATTATCATGTTTTTTGTGATATAATAAGGCCAGAGTAAATTCCTGAAAAAATAACTTACCTCTTTGTGCTTCGATAATATTCGAACAGATACCTATAAAGGCACCTGATATCGCTCGCGGTGAATTGGAAATCACTTACTTAGACGAGGAGATCCGGTAAGGCACTTCCCCAATATTATGTAATGTTTTACTGCGGTGATAAACTTTTGACTGCGAGTATCGAAAAGAAAAAAAATACTTGTTCATTTTACTTGTGTCATGTCATATTTTAGTTTGATTAAAGTCGTCGCACTATATCTGTACTATATACTTAGACGAGGAGATCCGGTAAGTCACTTCCCCAATATTATGTAATGTTTTCTTCCTGTTTTCCAAGTGCGTAATATCAAGTAAATGTCTAAATCAAATAAAATGATTACTATTTAACGAAATAGCAAGAATTTTCCATATCTTTACGAGAAAGACCTTTAGAAGTGCTCTGTCATCATTATTCACATAGCCCAATTGTTGGATGGAGATAATGACTTCGGGAATAGTATGTGATATTGAGGCTTGTAATGTTATTTCCCTCATCTGTGATGATGATTTTTAGTTTGTGATTCCTGTTTTGATTTATTTTATAATTAGGTATATCAATTCTGATTTCATCAATCTAATATCAAATAGTGCACATGCAAAGCAAAGCGAGATTGCATTTAATAATTTATTTTTATCTGATTCTGATTTGGTTCAGAATTAGAGAGGAGAACAAACCCTTGGATGATTGAAAATTATGCAACCATAGTTTCTATTTTTTAAGTTGATCCGTTCATAGTAGTTCCCTTGGATGATTGGAAACTATGAATTAATTACATCGCCGTTTCTTTGATTTTGTTTGGAATCGGATAAGAGAAAGATATGGGTTGTCTTTGATTTGGTTTTGGAATCGGAGAATCACAAATGATAGAGTTTAGTTTTTTTTGTTGTTGTGATTTCGGTTGTGATTTTTAACTAAATTAGGTATTAGGTATATCAATTCTGTTTTGATCAATCTAATATCAATTGCATAACCAATAGATTAAAGATATTAAAATGTTTTGTAATCATTACTTGAGAAAACCTGTTCCTTGAGTAATTATGTATGTTGTGAAAACCTGTTTTGCATTTCTCACGTAAATAATTTAACAATTTTTTTATGTATGTTGTCTCTGAATAATTATGTATGTTTTCTCTCTGAGTAATTATATATGTTTTGTAATACACTATTACATGTAGATTAAATTATTTAACATTTTGCCTGGTATAGCGTGTGAGAGTTTGTGCTTGCGTTAGCTAAATAATGATGTTTATAAGGTTGTCATTTTTCTTAATGCTGAATTTTACTCTTTGCTTGTTGACATGATTGGATTGGATTTAGTTGGTGTGATGGGTTTCACATATATTAATAATTTAATATTCATAGTTTAAGTATTATTAAAAAGGTAAACTTATATGAGCTACAAATTAGATATGCTGAGCATTGTAATGGCTTATTCCTGTGAAGAAACGAACGAACAATATGCATATTGACCTAAATCAGTGATGCAGATCAAGTTATTGTCTTGATATTCAGCTCAATGAGTCTTCTGTCTTTAAGCACTACTTTTGAGTTGAAGGCAGGAACCAACATCACCTTGTATGTTTGGGTAGATCATGCTGTGCTTTTCAAGACATCAAATTAAGGCTTTAGTGAGCACAGTAGCACACACATGAGTTTGCTTAGAAAGACTGGCAGATAATGGACATAGTTTGGCGATAATATTGAAAATGGACGAGAGATTCCCAATTTACAGTCATTAACAGTTTTTGAGATTAGTAGGTAAATATTCAATCTAAAATGCATCAGATGAAAAAAAAGTATGAAGTTGGCATCTTACTGGAATAAGATGCTGACCTTTTATCAAAAGATGGAGGCGGATTTTGCAATTTCTGATATAATATGTAATGAGGAGTTTAGGGATTTGGCTGAGTATTGCTTAGTCAGATGCCTTGTCTTGCCCTTGGCATATAGTGAAAAAGATAATTCGGATTTTACATAGAGTTGCAAGCATAAGGACACAGTCATAACCATCAATATGGCTTTTAGATATGTTTTTTGTGAATTATAAGTATAGTTTAGGCTTTGTGTTGGCTTAATCATCTTTGAAATATTTTCCTATTCCTATCTGTGTCAACTAGGTCTGAGTGCCTATGATTCTATGTGTTTTTGAAATGATATAATGTGAATTAATGTGAATGAACCTTGAAGAATGAAACAGATGAAAAAACGGTCAGTAAAAAATATCATAAAAGTAGATATTTCAGTTTGTTTCATTGATGGAATAGGCATCAATTGCTAGCTTCACCAGATATTGTTATGTTTCTTTGTATTTCTTGAAGATATTTCTATTTTTGCTGGTAACATCTTTCTCTAATTTCTTTTTTATTGGATCGTTTCTTTGACAGTTTTGAGTTGCATATTTCTGGAAATTCATCTTTATTTCTTTTGTCACAATTTCATTTTCAAAGAGTTGTATTACATTATCAGGTTAAGGGCGAAGCAAACATATCTTACATTTGTTCATGGTATTATCGTGCTACTGAACTCGTATTTGGCGCAACAGAATAAAGTACTTCAATTGACATATGGTCAGCATGTTGTGTCCTTGCGGAGTTACTCCTTGGCCAGGTCTGTCATAAGTACTTCAATTGACATATGGTCAGCATGTTGTGTCCTTGCGGAGTTACTCCTTGGCCAGGTCTGTCATCTTTCTAATGTTCCTGAAAATGCCATTTCCTTGGCCAGGTCTGTCATCTTTCTAATGTTCCTGAAAATGCCATTTGTACAATACTTATATATAAGAACATAAGAGCCTATAACATTTGAATTGAACTACTTAAATATAGAGATTTTTACTTGTTCTTTTATATTTCAACCACTATTTCCTGGAGCAAGTGTTGTTGATCATCTTCTTGAGATAATCAATGTACAGTTTCAAGTCTCAATATATATAAGAACCTAAGAGCCTATAACATTTGAATTGAACTACTTAAATACAGAGATTTTTACCTGTTCTTTTATATTTCAACCACTATTTCCTGGAGCAAGTGTTGTTGATCATCTTCTTGAGATAATCAATGTACAGTTTGAAGTCCCAACATCATGATTATGATTGAAGGATCTTTACGTTTAACTAAGTTTGACAATATGGTCATTTCTTGTAGGTTCTTGGTACTCCAACTCGCGAGGAAATTCGATGCACGAAAACTAACTACACAGATTTAGCTATTCAAAAACTCTTCTAGATTCAGTTGGAGTGTCAATTTGGCAGATGAATGTAGAACCGCTTGATGATTGACCACATTCTAAGAAAATTAACTCACATCAAATGGCCAGTGGAGATGCAAATGATCTTTACAGTGATTGTGAGTCTGGTTGTACTGACGATGATTATGATTTACATGAATCTGAGGAAAATTTTTTAGAGGTAAGAGGAGCAATTGAAGCAAAATACCAGCACCTTTATGAACTATTATACACAAAGGTACTACATTTCCTCATGGTTGCATGGTGATAGAATAATTTACATTACCACTATATTTCTTTATTTGGAATCATTATTTAATGCTTTATGAAGTTCCAAGTATTAGCTTCTTGCATTATTTCTCTGAATGCTTGGCTGCTAAAGCATTGGACAACCAAGATATTTTATAATCACAAAATATCAATATCCGTGGCCTTCTCTTAATTTATTCTTTCACTGAATCAATGCAAATTTAGTTTAACCCTTCATTTATATGTGTATAGATACTCCATTTGGTTTTTTTGGTTACCTCTCCTATTGTTGATGTTTGTTTGCTGGTAGGGGTTTTTCTACAATGAGAGGTGCCCAATCTGAAGCCTGCATCGATTCAGCGCATATCTTGATACCTTTTCCATTTCTTCACTACAGGTGCAAATTTAGTTTAACCATTCATTTGTATATGTATAGATACTCCATTTGGTTTTTTGGTTACCTCTCCTTTTGTTTATGTTTGTTTGCTGGCAGGAGTTTTTCTATGAGGAAAGGTGCCCAATCTAAAGCATTCATCGATTCAGCTATGCCCTCACATTGCAAAGGATTGGTTTAACGATGAAGATAAGAAACATGACATTAAAGTGGTTGTTGCAGGATTGTCTGACTGTGGCCATCTCCAGTCTAAGGGGGCAAGGAGCTGCCTATAGAGTTGTAGGAGAGCTGAGGAGAATGATGAGGCAAGATGTGAGGTTTTTCCTAATAAACTCACTGTTTTTGGGTAAAAAAATTCCCTTTTGTTTTTCTTGCTGAAAGATAAGGTTAGAAAAGTCTCTAAATCAGTTCATGTTTTATCACTTTGTATTTTAAGCATATGTTGAGAATAATATGGGATACCCAAATAATATGAGAGATTGATTCTTTAAGTTATTGCAATTGCTTTTTTTGTTTCCAGCTCACTTACGTAGACATCACTACAAGATTAAGAGCATGTGCTCAATATCTCAGTTTTCCCCTTGTGTGTTCATGTTAAAAGACATGGTGAGTCTTCTTAATAAAGCTTTCTGGTGAGCCTTCTAATAGCTACTCTAAGAAAAATCCCAAGATGGAGTAACACGGAAAAGTGTTCTTTGCGATTAGTAGCAGCTTTCAGGCAAAACTTGAGAGGGTTGTTAGAGGTAGCGTATTTTGACTAGCTGGATTATCAAGTTCCAGGCTGTCTAAACATGCATTGTGGTCCTTGTTTTTCTCTCGGCATAGCACATTTTCTAAGGTGGATAGGTCACTCCCCTTATTGGCAACAATTTATACATCATACAAATAGTAGAAGCAATGTAAAAGAAGCTCAACTTAATCTGCATTTTTATCAAATGAGGATTAGTTACATATATAATGTGCTTCCCTTTTCCTCTCTCTTTTACATGCACGCACGACACACAAACACGTACGTAGTTTTATGTAGATACTTCTTGAATCACGATTAAGCTGGTTTTAGGAAAATTAGAGGAAGTGACTGCTTAATCTTAATAGTTTTGAAAGAAAAACTAATTTTAATTTTCATACTTGTCTCTATGCTGGGATAAAAATCTAGGTGCAGGATAAAAAAAATTAATAGTTTTTTGTTTCAAAAGCTATTAAGATTATATAATATAATAATAATAATAATAATAATATTTAAATATGGGAGTGCTTTAGGTGTTTCTTGTTTGCAGCGTAATAAGCTTTTGTCGATCTGCTCACACTCACTTGAAGGCGAAAGCATCAGAAACATCATCAGCAAAAAATTTATAAATAAGATCGAAACTTCTCCAAAAAAAACTAAACAACAAAAAAAATTTACCACGTGCATTGCACGTGCAATCCAACTAGTATATATATGTTTGTGTGTGTGTGTGTAATTGTATAATATGTAGGGGAAAAAAAATCTTAATTGGTCCCCGAACCTCAGTATCTTTAATATAAAGATGAGTGCAAGAGGTGTTAGCGCACCGAAAGATCATATATATATATATTTTACTTTATAACTAAAGGAAAATCTTATAATGAACAGTAAAATTTCTAATTTTCCACGTTTTATCTTCTTAATTTTTCACAACCATCCATTGTTAACTCCCACGTCTAACACGTCCAAGGCAAAGTGCTCCTCACAAATTCACCTTTTTCCCATCCCTCTTTCTTCTTCCCCCTACCCGTGCTCTCCCTCTTTTCACTGTTTGAGGAGACTACTCTCTGAAGAGATTCTCAGGCTAGGGTTAGGGTTTCAGAAGAGAATCTTTTAGGGCTTGGCTGGGCTCGGAATCAATGAGCTATTAAATTCTCCGCACCCCTCTATCAAATACGCTGTCATTATCTTTTTAAATCCCGTCGTCAGAAACGAAGCCTGTTGCTATCCCGAGGGTGATTCCGATGCCGAGATCGACGATTTCTCTGCTTGCTATTACGACGACGATGAGGAATACGAAGGAGGAGGAGGAGGAGGAGGATCTAAAGTTATGGAGGTCAATGGAGGAGAAAGGGAACAAGAAGAGGAGGCGGAGATTGATGATGAGCGGGGACTGCTAATGGCCCCCTATCGAGCTTGGTAAGTTGGAATTCAGATCAAATATTATATTTTTCTAGCTTTGATGAGATTATTTGGTGCCTTTTTGTCGTAAAAGTTGGATCTTTTTGTAGATTGTTTATTTGTTTCCTCTCTATTTATTGTGGAACTAGGCTTTTTTCCGGATTTGATTTTGTCTATCAGTTATTAGCTGTAACCCAAGTCGAAATAAGTAGCCCTGGATTGCTAACGGTCCCCGTGGTGTTTGGTGAGTTAAGTCTATATTAAAGTTGGAATCTTGCAGATTGTCTTGCCAATATTGACTTTTTTTGTGGGGAATTTAAGCTTTTGTTTGTTGTTTTTATTGATGATGCGACTGCTCTAAGGTTATAGAATTAGGGAATTGATTTGCAAGTTCTATAAAATGTTCCTATTTGTTTTAGGTGTGCTAATGGCGATGAAGAAGGAGGCGATGAAGAAGGAAATAGGCGCCAGAGGAGGAGATTGATGGCGTCTCAAAGGCGTATGCTTCTCAAGGTTATCATCCTCGGCGACAGCGGGTTTGCGTACATCGGCACGACTCTCTAATTTTTTTGAATTTCATGTTTTGCGTCTGATTCTCTGTAATTTTTGGAAACTTTTGTTTGATCGTGTTTAGGGCTGGGAAGACGCCGCTGATGAATCAGTATCATTGAGTTCTTATGAGCTTTGAATTTCAACAATCTGTATTTTTTAATGTGATCTGAGATTTGGAGTTATTTTACGTGTGATTTGGACTTAATTCGGTAATTTTAGATATGTGAATAAGAAGTTCAGGAACCATTACAAAGCCACAATTGGGGCTTATTTATAAACCAAAGAGATTCAGATTGAGGATAGGCTCTTCACTTTACAGGTTAGATTCCCCTTTTTTGTTTTCATCTTTTTTTTCTTCCTCAAAAAGACTTTTCAGGTTTTTATTTTGTGTTAGTGCCTACCAATTGAGCTATTTTTATTCATATTAAAACGTGGGTGATGATAGACGCTGCTGCGTTTGAATACCATTTTTCAATTTTCTGTTTAGTATTTAAGATGAGTGTGGACTGTTGTGCCATTTCTGTTGATTATCATTGTGCTATATTTTGCATCCTAAGTTAAATAATCTTGATTTCTTTAGGACAGTGCTGAAGTTGATTGGCTACTTGAATTCGTGTATTTAATCCCCTAGCGCTGTTAATTGCAAAATGTCATGAAAACAAAACAAAACAATTTTTTTAAAATTAAATAGAAATCTTTTATGCACTGCTATGTTAGGAGAAGTGAAATGTTTTTATTAGTCATGCTATTTTTATTAGTCATGTTATTCTCTTAATTAATGATTTATATTACTATTTATTATGGTAACTTCTCTTAGATTATGGTAACTTCTCTTAGTTGGTTGGCTATTTTTATGCACTTGCTTTTAAAGATTATTCTCTGCCAACTTCTCTTAGATTAAAACATCATTGTTTGATTTTTGGTATGCTAAAGTCAAAACACCAGGGCGACATGATGATTTCACTTCTGTATGTATATTCCCTAATGCGGTTATTCAACTTGCATATTCTTTCAATATAATACGTTTCAGACATTTTAATATAATACGTTTCAGACATTTTAGAAGTTGTTGTCATTTGCATAGGTGTCCATTGAGATGCATATAAATTGCCAGGTTTTTGATTTAACATTAGAGCTTTCATTTTGTGAACTGTACAATTTTATGAAGATTCAATCCTGTAGTTTCAAGAACATTTTTCTTGCAAGCAATTCTCTTCAATATTTGACAGTAGTTTCAAGAACATTTTTCTTGCAAGCAATTCTCTTCAATATTTGACAGAACTTTGTTCAAACAATTTGCGGAACAAATCCTTTGCTGGAATTTAAATCAAGCAAACTGTACATAGGAATATATTGTTTACTGGATTATGTTTCTATTTGTTTGATTCAACCCATGAGTTAGCCCCTCATGAAAGTGAGGCTCCTTTTGTCATTTCAATTTATTTTCCACTTTACCCATCACGTTATTATAGATTTTAGTTGGGTTTAATTTATTTTTCTTACGTTACTGCATATAAGTCTTTTCTTTTACATTTTTTAAAGTAAAAATTTGGTATATTTTCATACATGGTTTGCTGTTTATTGTGGGTTATCTTTTTGTTCGAATGTAATTTCGATTTGAGCGTTGAGTTTTTCTTTTTAAAGTTTGAGTCTTTTTTTAATCCTTTATGATAAGGCCTCTACTTTCATATGATTTTTTGTGAAACTTTGGTAACTTTTGAGACCTGGGTCTCTTGTGTATGCTCATGTCGATTCGGGTAGTGGGTTTTGACTGTAGTTTTTAAATCTGCTATTTTTTAAATGTTTCACCCGAAGTACGTTTTGGTAGTTCAAGTTGGGTTTTGGCCTTTGTAAAATTGAAATTTTTTCGTTAGTTTCCTGATGCAGGCTGTCTTAAAATATATAATTTTGATATCTTTGTAGTATTTCCGTAATTTTAGTTGGGTTTTATTTATTTTTTATTTTGATATCATTGGAGCAAGATGATGATGAAGATAAAGAAACCAAATACCGCTTAGATTCAAAGTTTGTTTTTTATTTAACTTGCTTTTAAAGATTTTTCTCTGCCAACTTCTCTTAAATTAAAACATCATTGTTTGATTTCAGATATGCTAATGTCAAAATATCAGGGCGACATGATGATTTCACTTCTGTATGTATATTTTCCCTAATGCATTTATTCAATTTGCATATTCTTTCAATATAATACGTTTCATACATATTTGTGCGCAATTATAAAGATAATGACAGATCTTAAACTACTACAAACTGTGGAGTATAAAGACAGGATATATGATGTGAACTGGGTCCATTGCTAAACAAAGTACAAGTTAATGATGAAGAAACATTTGCAAACTTGAGATGAAATGATGCATGAAGTTCTGACTACTATTGTTCTATCATTATTAATCTTTTTCCTTAGCAACATAATTACTAATTTCTATTTGATACTTTTAACTTATTTTTTTGTGTGAATTAGTAATTTCAGGTTTACTCATCAAATAGTCTTTCTCCAAACATCAAACCACCACCTATTGATGATGGAACACCCAACGAGAGTGTTGCTGATGTGTTTGTGTGAATTAGTAATTTTTTTTGTGTGAATTAGTAATTTCAGGTTTACTCATCAAATAGTCTTTCTCCAAACATCAAACCACCACCTATTGATGATGGAACACCCAACGAGAGTGTTGCTGATGTGTTTGTAAGGGTGACACAACTCATGTCTATATTAGAGACACAATATGCGGGAGATACTGTGATTATTGTTTCGTCAGATTCAGATAATTTGACAGTTCTACAAGCTGGTTTAATAGGACTCGATCTACGCAGGTAATTTCATCTCTTACACCCTTGGTTTTCTGTTGAGAAGTTGTGATGCTACAAAGTTAGCATGTTACATGTCTAATCTGGTCTTTTATTTAAAACATGGCTTCCCTTTTTACCTATTTGAATGTGTTTCCTCATTGAGCTATCTCCCAGCCAATAACGTCTTTTACCTCTCATTGCAGAATTAGTATTTGACAATTTACTTCCTGTATTTGAGTCTGAGGTACCTTTTTGGTGGGGTTAGCTCAACTCCAACCCGCTTTGGTGGACATGTAGAGCTAACTCCTTTATGAACTTAAACTTCAATGTTATTCAAACTGATTTGTTGTTATCATTATGATTATAGACCATCGTCAATATGGCGTTTAGAAAAAAATAAGAATGTTACGATGGACGAGGGGTTATACACAAAGAGATATTATAAAAAATTCATTAAGAGGTTAAAAATTGCTTCTATTGATGATAAAATGGAGAATTGTTGGAGATGGACCAGTCATATGTGGTGGAGGTCATCGATGCCCGATTAGAAGAAGCGTTAAGATCACAACGGTGAAAGGAGGACCAGAGGTAAGCTTGAGGCCTGAGAGACCCTGGTTAGAAGCTATCAGTAAGGATATTTACCGAGTAACTCAGTCGAGGGGATATCCCTCAATAGCACCGAGTAGAAGAGGAATCATGTAGCCTCCCCAAAATTTTAGGATAAAGGCTTTGTCATTGTTATTCTTGTACCGTCATCTATATGGTCATCGGTGGCATTGTCATGGTTTTCATGGCTAATTCATGACACTATATATTGTTGAAAGTTGGATACCATTGCATTAGGTTCTACTCTTATTTCTTCTTCTTCCCATCTACATGAAGCCTAAAAGAGGTTAATTATCTTTTCACCCTTTCCTAGCACTGAAATCTCAATTTTTTAGAGCCGGATCAATCACTTAATGCGAATCTTTTCAATTCATGCAGGCATAATGGAATGTTCTTCGGTCCAGGGGATGTGAGGTTAGTAGATCCGAAGAGCATTCCTGACGTCAAAGAACCACCTTCAGCTGTTTACAAATGTACAAATCCTCCAAGCTGCACTTGATGTTCTCCATGGGCTTTGTTGAAGTCTCTAGGAAATAAAATGCTTATGTTTGTAGAAAATTTAATTTGGAAAAAAAAAACAGAAGCATGCTGCTGAAAGAGAATCAGCGTATCAGCAAAATCTCAAGTTCTTGCTGGTTTATATTTGCAGCATTTACATGTATTTGTAGTATTATATATTTGTAAATCTAAATACAAATAGATTGCTAGAAGTTGTACTGCACTTTTGATGTAAAGCTGCTAATATTATGTTGTTATATTGCTATATATATTGATTGTTGTAGGTGGCTGCTAATTCTGCGTGTGGATTTTGCTGATAAATTTTCCCAGAAAACATTTTGTGTTCATTCTTGCTTTCAGTTTAGGGCGTTCACATCGAATTTTATTGTCAAAATTGTTAAGCAGGGGTTGTTTTTGTTACAATTCAATGCCAAATTTTAGTGTTTTTAGTTGACTGAAGAAGGAAGATAGGGACATGGATGGAATTTTGGGGATGTAGAGGTCCAAATGTGAGGCCTTTTAAACAAAAGTTTAAACGGTGGTATAACTGAGGATATTAAAGATAAAATTCATGAAACTGTATGATATTATTAGGGCAAATTTGAACTTTAAGATATCAAATTTAAGTGTTGATGCTGTAGAGTAATTAAGTGCAATTGGCCCTTTTCATCATCAATCAATATTATGTAGTTGTAATTATGCAAAAGTTTAAGATGTATATTGAAACTTAATTTTGATACTTTTGTTAAATGTAATTACAATAGATTTGATCTTTTTTATCTGTATATGTAAAACATTTGATGTTTTATTCAAAAATTTATATATGTTTACAGGAGCATATATCATATCATATATCACAGTTGTTAGGTTAAATGCCAAGTTAAATAATTAACAGATCCATAATGTTGAACTTCACAACTATATACATTACTTGAAGGGATAAGCAAGAGATTTAACTATCTGTGTTAAGAGTTTTAATTATCTATTTTTCTATGTTTAAATATGGACTTCAAGTATATGATGAATTGCAAACAAATACCCATCTGCATATCCTCATTGGTTATATATGATGGACTTCAATTATTCTTAAGATAAATTTATCGTGACAAAACAATATCCTCATTAGATACATATGATGGACTTCAAGTATGTTTAAGATAAATTTATCGTGACAAAATAAAAAAATGAGATGAGGAAAAATTACGCACAAAAATAATCTGTAAGGATGTCGTGCTTAGTTTTTTATATTCTAAATTTTTTTTCTTTGTCTGCTATACCAATTTCATGTTGTACGTCTAAGACTTGCTTTCCTGCTTTGATTGATCCTAATCCCGTTTACAAAACTCTAGTAGATAGGTTTTGGCATTTCTCTCTGCTATCAATTGTTAGTATACATGCCAACAAGAACGCCTCGAACAGAGATGCAATACACACCCAAACGAACGTGGATTCACAGAATAAAATCATCAGATACAAATTCAATCACAATACTCACAAATATAACATGATTCACTCTTACGGAGTTACTCCACAGTGTAACGACGACGCCCAATCCCTTTATATTCCTTTCCGAGGTTATAAAGAAAAGATCAAAGAGAAAACCCTTTCTTGATTAAGATACTCTCCAAGAATTCTCACAAACTCTCTCTTTGTTTTCCCTCTCACTCTTCTATATGAGGAGTTGTTTCTAGGATGATTTTTTCCTAAAGAGTTTTGGGCTTATTTATAGTGCCTAGAAAAAAACTATGCACTAATTTTATTTTATTTTTTTTCTGTGGTGGGGCCCGCCACCCTTTTTTCAAGCTCTTCCTAACTCTGCCAAAAAAACGGTGCCTAATACATGTCCCTTTCAACACCTAACACACGTCCCTTTCAACAATCTCCCATTTAAAGATTTGATTGAGTATCAATCATATTTTCACACCATTCTTGGTTGCATCATCTGGATGTCTTTTATCTTTGGCGTCTTGCACGACCCTCAGCATTCTCAACAGAGGCCATATGAGTTTGTACACAGCCTCACCTTCTTAAGCGGAACTGGCTTGGTCAACATATCGGCTTGATTGTACCTCGTATCAATCTTCACAAACTAAAACTTGTTCCTGCTTTGCCATCTCCGTATGGCATGATGCTTCACGTCAACATGCTTGATCCAAGCATGGAATATGCGTCGTTATCTGATAAGTGAATGACACTCTGACTGTCGTAGTGGATAAAGTATTTCTCAAAACTTACCCCAAGCTCGAGAAGAAAAGCTTTCAACCATAACAACTCCTTTGCTGCCTCTGCTGTAGACACGTACTCGGCTTTGGTTGTTGATATTGCCACAATATCATGTAACTTGGATCTCCAACTTATCTCTCCACCACCCAAGATGAAGATGTAACCACTCGTGCTCCTTCTTGAGTCTATATCCCCAGCGTAGTTTGCATCACAAAAGCCCTCTAGCTACAAATCCGCCCCGCCATACTCAAGATAATGGTCAGATGAGCATCTCAAGTAGTATAGAAGCCACTTGACCGCACCCCAGTGGCGATTTTCTGGATTGCTCATGAAACGGCTCATAACTCCCACTCCTTGTGTAATATTTGGCCTCGTACACACCATCACATACATCAAACTCCCGACGGCAGATGCATATGGTATGTTGGCCATAAACTCATGCTCTTCAGCAGTCTCTGGTGCTTGGGTCTTTGATAGTTTGAAATGGCTCGCAAACGGTGAGCCCACCGGTTTAGCTTTTTCCATGTCAAACTTTTTAAGAATCATCCCAATATAGTCCTTTTGAGACAATCTCAGCCTCCGTGCTGATTTGTCTCTGATGACCCTCATCCTAAGAATCTAGTTTGCTGGACCCAGATCCTTCATATCGAAGCACTAGGAGACACGCCCCTTGAGTTCTTCAATACGGGCCAAGTCAGGCCCAACAATTAACATGTCATCAACATAAATTAAGAGTATAACATAAGATTCACCATATCTCTTGATGAAGCAACAGTGGTTTGTGTCGCATTTGAGAAACCGTTCTCCTCCTTCGAGATCTTAAACTTCATGTACCACTGTCGCGGAGCTTGCTTTAGGCTACACAAGCTCTTGCGCAGGCGACACACGAGATCCTCCCTATCTCGTTCCTCAAAACCTAATGGTTGATGCATATAGATCTCTTCCTCCAGATCTCCATAAAGGAATACCGTCTTCACATCTATCTGCTCTAGATGGAGATCTCGAACTACCACAATGCTCAACACAGTCCGGATTATGGTCAACTTGACGACGGGAGCAAAAATATTAGAATAGTCTATCCCTGCTTTCTGCTCATAGCCCTTCATTACAAGCCTCGCATTGTAGTGTCTCCTTCTATCGGCTTCATCATTGACCCAAAAATCCACCGATTATGAAGAGCCTTTCGCCCTCTTTGAAGCTTTACGAGCTCCCAAGTCCTATTCTTCATCAAGAATTTTATTTCTTCCTCCATGGCAGACTCCCACTTGCCCCGAGTTTTGCTGCTCTGCTGTAACTCCTCATAACTCTCTGGCACACCACTGTCAGTCAGGAGAAAATAATTCATAATGGAAAGGTACCTCTCTGGTACCCTTGGATTTCTTGGAGCTTTGTAAACTATGATCGACAGCTCTGCTAGATCCTGCTGCTATGCATTCGACACGTTCTCTTGGTCTTCATCTTCTATGCTGATTGGTATCTCACCATCGTCCTTACTGTCAGCAATATCTGAGAAAAGAGGGGGAGATAGCTAACTCCCACTCACCTCTTTGGTCTTGTACACCACATCCTCATAGAACATAACGTCACGATTGCGCATCACCTTGCACGCATCGTGATCCCAAAAATGATACTCATACTCATCTCCTCCATAGGCGGTGAAAGAGGGCTTCTTTGACTTTGGATCAAGCTTTGACCAGTCTGCAGGATTGGTCATGACATAGGCGTCACAACCAAATACTCATAAGTGTTCTAGCTTTAGCTTCTTTTTGGTCCAAGCCTCTTCAGGTATCCTATAATTAAGAGACACGGATGGCCCACAGTTGATCAAATATACAGTAGTATTCACAACATCGGCCCAAAAACTCTTGGGCAATCCGGAGTGGATCCTCATACTTCTGGCACGCTCTAAGATAGTGCGATTCATACGCTTCGCTACTTTGTTATGCTGAGGTGTACCTGGAAAGGTCTTCAGTCTCCTAATCCCATGGGATGAGCAGAAGTTCTCGAACTCCTGGCTACAATACACGCCTCCATTATCAGACTTTAGACACTTCACCTTATTGCCTATTTCGTTCTCCATACAGGCAAGCCACTTCTTGATGATGATAAAAACCTCTGACTTGTGCTTCAAGAAGAACACCCACAGTTTTCTAGTAGCATCATTAATGAAAGAGACAAAGTAAAGAGAGTTACCAACAAATGGGACTTGCGTAGGTCCCCACACGTCGCTGTGCACCAACTCTAATTTTTGCAGTTTTGGTGCCGGCCTGGTCTTGTTGAAGCTCACATTATTCTATTTGCCTAGGATGTAGTCCTCATAGAAAGTCTGATTGATCTTATTCAGACCCGGAAGCCTCTCTCCCACGGTCATAATCTGCATCCCCTTCTCGCTCATGTGGCCAAGTCGTCGATGCCAAGTCATGCAGTCGGCAAATGATGATGATGCTTGTCCTACGGGAAGCAAGTGGTTGATCTTCCCATTGGTGATGTAGAGAGACCCCTTGGGTTTGTCGTGTGCTACCACCAGGGTACCCTTGGATACCTTCCAGCTTTCCTGCTTGAAGGATACTCTATAACCAGAGTCAGCCAATTGTCTGACTGATATAAGATTTTGCCTGAGTTTTGGTACATGCCGAACATCCTTTAGCATCAAGGTGGTCCCGCCCTTAATTTTGAGGGTACAATTTTCATTCCTAAAAACCTTGCAAGATTGATCATCGCCAAGATAGACTGTCTTCAAGTCCTTCTTCACGAACAATGAAAGCAGCTTTTGTTATGAGTTTGCATGGAAAGATACGCTAGAGTCGATGACCCACACATCGCTTTTGTCTTCAAGAGATAGGAGAAGCACATCCGAATCTGTTTCCTGCATGAGATTGGTTGCACTGTCATCCTAATCATCCCCTGCTGATGCTGGAACAAAAGCTCTGTAGTCCCGTGCAAAGTGACATTTCTTTCCACATCTGAAGTACTTTCCTTCACCGTAATCATTCTGGTCCGGCCCTTTAGACTTCCCTCTAGACTTTGATTGGCCTCGTCAACCCTACCCTTCTTCTGCGCACGCCCTCGTGCCTCGACATGCAGAGCACTCCCACTGCTAGAGGTCTCAGCTCCTGAGACTTTGCTACGAGATTCTTCATCCATAATTTCCCTAATCACCATGTCGAGCTTCATCTTATCATTGCCATTAGCGTTGCTCACCGCTATTACCAAATTCTCCCATGAATCTGATAGACAAGAAAGTAGCAAAAGAGCTTGGATCTTATTATCAAACTTAAGATCCACTGCAACAAGCTGTTGCATCATAGCCTGAAATTCGTTTAAGAAGTCTGCCACACGAGCTCCTTATTGCATCTTTAGATTGAATAGCTTCTTCATCAGGTACACCTTATTTGAGGTAGACAGCTTCTCATACAGCGCCTCCAAGGCCTTAATTAACTCCTTGGTGGTGGTTGCATGCGAGACGTTGTAAGTTACATGCTGGTGAATGTTGAGTATGATTATGGCAAGTGCTTTACGATCGAGCAACTTCCACTTATCATCATCCATCTTCTCAGGTTTCCCCTCCACTCTTTGGAAGGGTAGGAAAAGATCATTCTAGTATAACTAGTCTTCTATCTGCATCCTCTAATACCTAAAATTTTGATTGCTGAACTTCTTAATCCGAAGCCTATTGTTTTTAACTGTAGATCCCATGGCGAAAGATTTCATCTTTTCCCAAACCGTATTTGTGAATAGTACTAGTACTTATGAATAGTACCGTATTCGTGAATAGTGCCCAGTGCCTTTAAAGAGTAAATGATAATCTAACTTATTTTCTGATGTAGAAGATCCACTTTTAGTGGCAGCCACAGAGCATATGATAAACAGATATACATACTCTAAGTCAGGCTCTGATGTCAGTTGTTAGTATACACGCTAACAAGAACGTCTTGAACAGAGATGCAATACACACCCAAACGAACGTGGAATCACAGAATAAAATCAGCAAACATAAATTCAATCACAGCACTCATAGATATAACATGGTTCACTTTTACGGAGCTACTCCACGATGCAACGACGACGCCCAATTCCTCTATATTCCTTTCCGAGGTTGCAAAGAAAAGATCAAAGAGAAAAACCTCTCTTGATTAAGATACTCTCCAAGAATTGTCACAAACTCTCTCTATGTTTTCTCTCTCTCTCTCTCTCTCTCTTCTATATGAGGAATTGTTTTGGGATAATTTTTTTTTCTGAAGAGTTTTGGGTCTATTTATAGTGCCTGGAAAAATACTATGCACTAATTTTATTTTATTTTATCTCTGTGGTAGGGCCCGCCACCTTTTTTTTCCAAACTCTTCCTAACTCTGCCAAAAAATCGGTGCCTAACGCACGTCCCTTTCAACACCTAACACATGTCCCTTTCAACATCAATAATCAATATGCATCAATGGCGTTTGTTGTAAAATCTATAACAAATGTATACTTTTGTTTTCACAAATTGTTATTGAATTATGTATTTATTCTGTGTTAGTTGTAAAATTGTAAGCATGTGTATCCATTTGTACATAATTCTCTTGAAATAAAGTTTTGTTCCCTGATATTGACCTTATATTCATTGGCTAAAATACCAAATTGGTATATTTATACGAACGCTTTTGCCAGTTTGGTATTTTTAAAAACTCCGGCGACGACAAGGGATTAAAGCTCGTACTTTTTGTCAATAAGACACTTTTCTTAAAACTTCAGCGAGAAATTTTGTATTTAACCCCCTTATCTCCTAAAATATTAAATTTGTGCCCTCTCTCTCCTCCTCCTCCTCCTCCTCCTCCTCCTCTCTCGTTCACCTCTCCCTCCAGCGCACCACCGTCCTCCTTCTCCTCTCCTCCGTCCCCATCTCCCTCCTCTTTATTCCATCCTCAGCCATCTGCTATTCCTTACAGGTCTTAAAAGATTCCCACATAGAAGCTTCTTCCATGCCAAATGGAAGAATGATTAATTAACTCGAGCCATCTGCTATTCCCTATTGGTCTTAAAAGAGTCTAAAGTGGTTAAAATTACCGAGAAACAAACGGCAGAAGCGATTATTTAAAACTAGTCCAGCTCTCAGTAACGAACTAGGAACTTAACGAGTTGTTTTAGAAAGGCGTTCCAACTCTGATGATACTAATGGTAAAATGGTTATAGCCAACTAAAACGAAGTTTCAACCCACGGGCAAGTCTGAGGAATAATCAGAATGTGACATTTTGACAATGGGATTCATTTCCAAACAAGCTGAAAGATTATATATAATAATAAAAAAGAAACTAGGTTAGGACAGATACGCGAATATACCTCTCTTCCATGGATAAAACAGGAGGTCCCTTGCTCTTGACGATGCCCTCGTCGCTGACGACACCCACTACCAACCCATCTCCCAAAGACTTAGCTTGCCGCAATGCATGAGATCAAAGCATCCATCCATGTAAACCCTCACGGGCCTCTTCCCACCTTTCTTTTTGTTTGATGATAAAATCCCCAAATCCAGCCAGAAATAAGGGAAGCAAGGAGCTCCGATCCCTCCGAAATAGCTGGTTTGCTTATGACGGCTTTGGGATTTGAGGGAGATGGGGACAGAGGAGAGGAGAGGAGGAGGAGGATGATGGTGCACTAGAGGGAGAGGGGAATGTGAGAGGAGGAGGAGGAGGAGGAGGAGAGAGAGAGGGCACAAATTTAATAATTTTGGGAGATAAGGGGGTTAAATGCAAAATTTCTTGCCGGAGTTTTCAGAAAAGTGCCTTATTGACAAAAAGTACGAGCTTTAATGCCTTGTCGTTGCCGGAGTTTTTAAAAATACCAAACTGATAAAAGCGTTCGTATAAATATATCAATTTGGTATTTTAGCCATTATTCATTTAACATTGCAATTGTAGGATATCCTTCCTGTTCCTTCACTTGAATTATCTTAATTTGGAACCGCACCATCAGACATTGCCATTAGGATTTGTTTCATCTGTAAGTCCTTGAAAGCTTGTGATCCCTCATTTTTTGTTTTCCTTTCTACTCCATGTTTAATTGTTTTATGAATCATGATCTTAGTTTATTGCTTAAGATATTGATCATAAGCCTCTTCAGGGCCGGATCTGAGATTTTAGGGGCCCTGTGCGAAAAGTAAACACAGGGCCTTTCTCTATATACAAAATATCAATAAATTCCAATTCGAATCCCAATGTTGAACCACATGACAGGTTTGAGACTAATTCATAGTAGGCCAGTCAAAATATAAAATGCTCAACGTGCAATGTATATCAATCTATCAAAAAAAAATAAACGTGCAATGTATAACAAAAGATAGTCTCGAGTACCCAATGGAGACATTGCCAATAACTTTAAATTAATAGAACAAACTGTACCAATAAAAAATATTCAAGGATCAAAGGGGTCACGTGTACCAGGAACTTTCTTGTAAGGAGTTCGAAATTTACCAAGGACTTCCATTATGATCCTACACTAGCAGCAACAACCAAAACTTTAATTAGAATAAAATAAGGTTCAAGTTCTTCTCCTGTTTTGTTGGAGGACTACTATTCACCAACTTCTACGAAAATGACTACCTTACATATGAGTAATGCAAGCGATCCTGAGACTCTGCATCTTCAGGATCTGAACCACCCAAATCCTGCAAAAATGAAGTCATACAAGTAGGAGTAAGCTCAATTGTTAAAGCATATGCTCAAGTAATATGCATTTTTACCTGTCAAAAAAAAGTAATCGCGACTATGTGCTTCACAATAAGAAATACTTGCATATTATGTTTCTCTTGTATCTGTGCTTACCTTAATAAGAGATATCGAAGCCTTTAGCATATAAAGTATCATCGAAAAATTGTCCTCCTTGCATTTTTAGCTGCAAAATCACTAATTAAGCCCTTAACATCAATTTTATCTATAAAATCATTTTCAATGGATATCAAAGCTAGTCCATTTAGTCTTTCTTGTGACATGGTCGATCTCAAATAAGATTTTAATAATTTTAATTTTGAAAAACTTCTTTCTGCAGATGCGACTGTAACAGGTATAGTCAATAATATTCTATAAGCAATACATGCATTTGGAAAACAATTTCGTATTTTTAAGAAATTCAGTATATCAATAGCCATCTTTGTTTCTTTTGGTAAAATATTTCGTAAGATTTTTAGTTCTCCAAATAAATCTTTCTCATCAAGATCAGAAAATGTTTTATATTTTAGAACAATTTCAAGATTATCACAACATGCTTTCAAATTATTATCATCTAATGAGTTTAACTTTTCTGAACCAAACAAAAATCCAAAAATATCTTCATATGCTTTATATTGCTCAAACCTTTTCTTTAGTGAACCAATAGCTTGATCTACAATACACAAAAAATAATTGATTCTAAAAGATTCTTCAGCTGATTGTGTTGTCTCCTCATTAACATTCTCATCAAATTGTCTTTTTCTACGGATTTGACGTTTTACTTGAAATACAGAATCAATTTCCATTTCAATAGCAATTTCTTTAGCAATTGTCATAGATTGTGTGAACCCAACTTCTCTATACTCCTTAAAAAACCTAATCAATCCTTTTACTTGATCTATAGCAATATCAATAAGCATGTCTTTAGATTGTAAATATTTGCTAATTAAGTTAACAGCAAACAATATATCATACCAAATAATCATACTTAATAAAAATTCAAAATTTCCAATTCCATGTGTTGCTAAAGAATCTGCTTCACTTCTTATTTTGGAGTCATTATCAGTTTCTGCTAACTGAAGTAGTGCTTCTCTTATTTCAAGCGTTTGGAATCTAATTGCTTTAACGCTTTCAATATGGCTTTCCCAACGTGTAGTCGACAATGGTTTCACAGTTAAACCTTTTACATTATTTATCAAAATTTGCCATCGCTTTGTTGAGTGAGAAAATAATGTATAAATGCGTTGTATCACTCCAAAAAAGTCTTTTGCTTTACCACAACAATTTGCCATGTCACAAAGTGTTAAATTAAGACTATGACAACCACAAGGCGTGTATAATGCTCTAGGATTTATTTCAAGTACTTTTTTTTGTATACCTTGGTGTCTCCCTTTCATATTAGACCCATTATCATACCCTTGACCTCGTACATTATCAATATCAAGATTAAGAGTTTTTAGCACATTTTGTAATTCTTCAAAAAGCCCTTGTCCAGATGTATCATTTACTTTTAAAAATTCTATAAAAAATTCTTCTATTTTTATCGGGCTTGTAGAAATATCGACACATCGTAATATTAAAGTCATTTGTTCTTGGTGACTTACATCCGGAGTACAATCAAGTATTACTGAAAAATATTTAGCTTCTTTAATTTTTTGAACTATTGCACATTTGATTTTAGAAGCTAACATACTTATCAATTCATTTTGAATGCTATGACCAAGATAATGATAATGAATTTCACCATGGTCAATACGTCGAACATGTTCTTGCATTACCGGATCCTATTTTGTAATCATTTCAATTAGGCCTAAAAAATTTTCATTATTATTTTGATAAATTCTCTCATTTGTTCCTCGAAATGCCAAGTTATGTTTAGCAAGATATTTAACAACAGAAATTATTCTTTGTAATACTTTCTTCCAATGTTCCTTCTCTTTATTAATTTGCTCTTGAATATTTTTATCAATTGTTTTATTATTCTTTAATCTTATGCGTAAATCAAGCCAAGTACTCATGTTAATGATGTGCTCATTAGTTGTTTCATGTTCTTTAAGCCTAGCACTAAGATGCATCCAATCATTAAATCCTTCATTTATTAAAAAACTTTTCTTAAAACCATTTTTAAACAGTTTACAACAAAAACAAAATACTTTATCGATATCCTTTGAATAAACTAACCATTCCCTATCACATTTCTCTCCATTTGATAAATGCCTAGTGTAAAATGCCGAAGAAAAACATCTTCCTAATTTATCTTTAGGACGCTTTTTCAACTAATAATCTCTATAGGGCCCATTTTCCACTAATATATTTGATCTCAGATTTCGTGTCCAAATTATCTCCAAGTTCTTGGATCATTAAATATTCAAATTCATGAGCATGGACTGATTAGGTTTGTCATTGCCTAAAATATTTTCATTCTCAATTTTCATTATCATTTTCATTATGATTTCATTTCATTATCATTTTCATTATGATTCTCATTTTCATTTTGATTCTCATTTTAATTATCATTTTCATTATGGATTCACACTTTCATTCTGATTCTCATTTTCATTATCATTTCATTATGATTCTCACTTTCATTCTGATTCTCATTTATTATCATTTTCATTATGATTCAAATATTTCAGTTCGCATACTCATTCAGACCAAAATCTATTATATTTTTATTTTTCTTTTTTTCTTGCGTTTATCATATCCAGATGGATACTTTCTTGGAGGCATTTCTATAATAAAACAAAAAATATCACAATCAAATTGAAAGAAGTTAAAAGATTTGGAACAATACAACCTGTTGAACAGCTCGGACTGAAGAATACAAAGCGGCAGCACGACACTACGGCAACGCCGCAACGGCAGCACCGAAAATGTAAGACCCACTTGGCCGCTTGGATCTCCTGCAATACAAGAAAAGAAATCTCAAATCAGTAACAAAACCCTAAAAATCATAAGTTCACAACAGAAAAATTATAAAAATAAAAAAAATGAGGAGGATGGGGACCGAACTGGATTTGGAGGACGGGGACCGAGGATGGGGACTGCGATTTCGGGGTTGGCGGCGTCGCGGCGATTTCGGGTCTGAGGGCCGAGGCTGAGCTGAGCTGAGCTGCTGAGGGTGGAGAGAGGATGCCGATGGCGATGCAGGTTGACGACGATTTGGGGCTGGCCTCGCCGCCTCGGCCTCGGGCGGTGCCGCGGTGGAGTCGAAGAGCCGGAGAGGAGGGGAACTCTGGCGGCGGCTAGGGTTTGAGACAGAAATGAGATGAGAATCGTGAGAAAGTGAAGAATTGGGGGGTGAGGCTGATCTTTTTGAAAGAAGAGTTTTGAATAGAGGGTTGAGATTAAGCTGGGTATAAAATGGACGGTCCACATTTTTTCTTCATATATATAAATATACATATATAAAAAAATTTGGGGGCCCCCAAAAATTGGGGGCCCTGTGCGGGCGCTCACCTGGAGCAGCTCCAAAGCCGGCCCTGAGCCTCTTACTCCTCAGTGCTTGTGCACAACAGAGGTTGATGAATGCATCTATCAAAAAACATGAACACCCCAATACATGATTAACTTGATAATTTGTTTCATATCAAGTTCAACCTAGGTTTTAAACTTTACTTCAAGGCAAAAGACTTTATTCTAGCTTTTATTGATGCTTGGGGCCTATTCTTATAGTCTCATGAATACAACTCAAGTACTTGACTCCAGAATCTCTATGAGGCCTTTATGCAAGTTTCATAACATTCTGCTTATTGATATATTGACTTCTTATGATGCTTTAAAGGACGAGCACGCTATTTTATTGTACCTCGTATACATTCTACAAGAGAAATATTTTACCATTGATGCCATCAAACTATATATATGAACAAAAGGTGAATTTTACCATTTGATATTGATAATATAGAAGAATATGAGGTGGAAGGAGGAGACCAAAATGAAAATAATGAGGTTTAGACAATAACATCCCTGGGGACGTCAAATGAGCGGTCTCACTGATTAAAGATATGATGGATACTTCAAGTTATGATGGATACTTTAACATACTATCTCTTCAAGAATAGCTTTATCGAAGCTTTAATGTATTGAAGTAATTAAAGTAGATTTTTCTAAAATGTTTAAATCCAGCTTTTAAGTGAGCGTTGCTTTTTATATCCAGGGGATCGATTGCCACGCTCATGATCTGAATAATTGTGCATGCGCTTTGTTTTTGTTCCTTCTCATGTATTTTTTCTACTTTTACTTTCATGATTCATTGATTTGTCCCTTGCCTTTACGTGCATTTATCATGTGCCGATAACATGTTTGTGCTTCTCATTTTGAGATTAAAGAAGTCAAATCAAGCTGTCGAAAAGAAAAATAAAAGGACATGGACACCACAAGAGGATGTAAAATTGATTGAGGCCTTGCTTGACCTCACAAACAGTGGTATTTATACGGCAGAGAATGTTGGATAGCAGTATTCCTAATCTATTAGAATTCCTAATTTATTTTGGTAACATGAGGTTATTAGAATTCCTAATTTGTTTTTGGTTTTAGGTTTCCTAGTCTGTTTTGGTTTTAGTTTTTCTATATATATGGAGATTAGAATCAATCATCAAAAGAGAGGAGAGTTGTAATCAGAGATTAGAGAGACTTTTGAGCATTGTGAGAGGGAGATATTGTGAGCAAGTTGAGAGCTTTAGTTGAGGGTTAGTTTGTGAGTTTTATGAGATTGTAACCATTTATACTATCATTGATTTAGTGGAATCTCCCCATCCTCTCCCCGTGGACGTAGGCTATTTGCCGAACCACATAAAATTGGTTGTCTCGCTATTTGTGTGATTTGTAATAGCTCATTTAGGTTCCCTCGACAGGTCAGTTCTAGAACTGATGAGAGCAAGAGCTGATATCTTACTTGGTTGAGATATTTTGATTAAGATTCTTGTTTTCTTGGTGAAACAAGAATTCCTATTACGACCTGATTCTCTTGTTGTGCTGCCGAAGTGCTGTCGAAATTTTTGCTGCGCGCAACAAGTGGTATCAGAGCCCAGATTTCAGATCTAGGGTTTTGGAATTAGGTGGAAGAAGATTCTTGTGTGGAGCTTGGTTCTTAGAGTTCTAGGCTTCGGTGGAGATAGCATTAGGAGTTGCCGTTGGAGATTTCGCTTTCCTCACGAGGACAGGAGATCTACTTGGAATCCGATCTAGGGTTCAGTTGGGTAATCCTTAATTTCTATCAAAGTTTGATTATTTCTCTACAACTTGGAGTTAGTTTATAATGGGAGAAGAAGGTGAAAGCAGCAAGTCGATGGCGAGTACAGTTCAAGTTGGTTTTCAGAACACCAAAATTAGTATGGTGAAATATGATGATAAAATCAACTTTGGTTTATGGATGAGCGACGTACATGATGCGCTTAATGCTCAGAACTTGGAGGGGACCATCATGGTCTACGAGAGACCACCAAAATATAAAAAGGCGATAGGGAAAAGATGAATATGAACGCTTGTGGGGTGATCAGGTCCTGTTTGGAACAGGAGCTGAAGTATGATATGATTGGGGTGACGTCTGCGATGAAGATATGAGAAATTCTCAACAATAAGTACCTTACGAAGAGTGTTGAGAACATATTACATTTACTGCATATGTTATTCAGATTCTAGATGTCTAGAGGCACCTCGCTTGCGGCTCATGTGAACAACTATACGAAGTTATTGTTGGACTTGGTGAATGTTGATGAGAAGATATCGGATAAGTACAAGGCTATTATCTTATTGGTCTCCTTATCGGATGAGGAGTATGACACCTTTGTGCTCACTTTGTTGAATGAGAGATCTTCTATTAGCTATAGTGACGTTACTAATGTATTGACGAATTATGATTCAAGAAGGAAGGATAAGGAGACTTCTCGTGCTAGTACTTCTGGTGAGGCCTTGTCGACGAGAGGTAGAAGCCCATATCCGAAAGGTGGTAATAGAGGAAGGTCAAAGTCTAGAGGTCGTCACCAGTTAGCAAAGAACCAATGTGCATTCTGTAAGGAGCAGGAACATTGGAAGAGAGACTGCCCGAAGCTCAAGGAGAAGGAGAATGGCAAGAAAAAGGGCCCGAAGGCCAATGAGGTGAATATTACAAAAGGCGATGATTCCGATGATTCGAGCTTTTTTTACTGATTACTCTGGATGTGAACCACTTGGATGCATCAGATTGGATGCTTGATTCTGGCGCTACTTATCATATGACCCCTAGGCGAGATTGATTTGCATCGTTAGAGAGACTCGATGTGGGTGTTGTTATCATGGGAAATGATCAATCCTGTGGTATTTGTGGGATAGATACCGTGCGGATTCGGATGCACGATGGAGTAGTCTGTGAATTAAAGGAGGTGAGATTCGTTCCTTAGCTGAAGAAGAATCTTATCTCAGTTGGAGCTTTGGAGGAAAAGGGATTCAGACATTTGAAGATGCTGTAGAAAAGGTTACTAAGGGATCTTTGGTGGTGATGAAGGGAATCTGTAGTCAAAACTTGTATTATCTGAAGGGGAGCACCGAAATTGGCCAGGTTGCTTTAGCTATTTCAGAGGCGGACATAAGCAGGCTTTGGCATTATAGGTTGGGGCACACAGGAGAGAAGTCACTACAGGCTTTGTGAAAGAAGGGACTATTGAAGGGAGCCAAGAGTGGTAAAGTGGAGTTCTGTGAGCACTGTGTTCTTGGCAATAAGACGAAGGTGAAATTCGAGACGGTCATTCATAGGACGAGGGGCATCCTAGACTACGTGCACACAGATGTTTGGGGTCCCATCATGACTGCATCACTTGGTGGTCGACATTGGTTCGTCACGTTCGTAGATGACTATTCTAGGAGTTGTTGGGTGTATACCATGAAGCATAAGAATGAAGTCCTAGATTTGTTTGTGGAGTGGAAGAAGAGATTAGAACTACAGACTGGGAGAAAGATCAAGACATTGCGATCCGACAACGATGGTGAATATACTTCAGACCCCTTTCTACAGCTATGTCGAGACGAGGGCATAGAAAGGTACTTCACGGTTAGTCATACACGGTAGCAGAATGGAGTGGTGGAGAGGCTGAATCGGTCTTTATTGAAAAAGGTCTGATGCTTATTGTCGCAAAGTGGTTTGGAGAAGATCTTTTGGGCTGAGGCACTAACATATGTGAGCCACCTCATTAATAGGCTGTCTTCATCTACAATTAAGGGGAAGACCCCTATGGAGATGTGGTCGAGAGAGCCAGCACATGACTATGTCCAGCTTAAGGTATTCGGGTGCCCTGTATTTTATCATGTGAGAACAGATAAATTAAAGCCTCGAGCTAGGAAGGTCATATTTGTAGGATTCAAGCGCTTTGTCAAGGGATTCAAGCTATAAGATCCAGTTGATAGAAAGATTGTGCTGAGTAAGGACGTCACATTTGATAAGGCTTCTATCTTGAAGCTTCCCAGTTCTCATCAGGTGAAGAGCGACCCGACAGAGGAGATATTGTAGGTGGTGGAGATCGATACAGCTCCACATTGTCCAGATAATACAGTATCCATTAGAGTACCAACTGAGGTGATGCCAGGTGAGCACGGCGATGACGAGGAGGATACGAGTACAATTATGCCGGAGGAAGATATTGACTATAATAAGGTTTTCTCTTCAGTGGTGAAGCACTCTTCGATTCGGATTTTGCTAGCTTTGGTGGCACATTATGGTTTAGAGTTAGATCAGTTGGATGTGAAGACAATATTTTTTCTTGGTGATCTTGATAAAGAAATATATATGACTCAGCCATTAGGATTCTGAGCTGCAGGGAAAGATAAGTTGGTTTGCAGGTTGAAGAAATCACTATACGGTTTGAAGCAATCTCCTCGACAGTGGTATAGGCGATTCGATGGTTTTACGATTGGTCATTTGTTCACTCGGAGTTAGTTTGATCATTGCATATATTTTCACAAGTTGAAAGGAGGTGCGTACATCTATTTATTACTTTATATCGATGACATGTTGGTTGCCTCTATTTCCAGATCTGCTATAGATGAGTTGAAGACACAACTTTCAAAAGAGTTTGAGATGAAGGATTTGGGTGAGGCGAAGCGTATTTTAGGGATGGAGATCGGCAGAGACAATAAAAGGGGCAAAATTTATTTGACACAGGTGGCTTATTTGAAAAAGGTTTTACAGCGATTTCATGTTAGCATGGATACGAAGCCAGTTAGTATACATTTGGGAGCCCATTTGAAACTTTCAGCTGACCTCTCACCGAAGTTAGTTGAAGATCGAGAGTTGATGTCAAAAACTCCATATACGAGTGTGGTTGGGAGATTGATGTATGTGATGCTATGTACGAGGCCGGATTTATCACAAGCGGTGAGCATGGTTTCGAGATACATGTACGATCCAAGAGTGGGTCATTGGAACGCCGTGAGATGGATTTTGAGGTACATTCGAGGTACGCTCAATGTTGGTTTGGTTTATGAGAGGGACACTACAGGTGGGCAGTTATGCATTGGTTATGTTGATTCGGATTATGCCGGGGATTTGAATAAGCGCCGGTCTACTACGGGGTATGTGTTTACTTTGACCCGTACACCGGTGTGTTGGAGATGCACCTTACAGTCGACGGTGGCTTTGTTTACGATGGAGGCAGAGTATATAGCGATTACAGAGGCTATGAAGGAGGCTATTTGGCTTCGATGACTTTTGGAAGAACTTCGTATATCGCAGCGGTCCATCACTATTAATTATGAAAGCATGAGTGCTATCTATTTGGTGAAGAATCATGTTTTTCATGCAAGGACGAAGCATATTGACGTTCATTACCACTTCGATCGAGATGTTCTTGAAGATAGCGATGTGAAGATTGTGAAAGTCCACACGAAGGATAATCCGGCGGATATGCTCACTAAGGTGGTTCCGAGCAACAAATTTGATCATTGTCGAAACTTGTTGCACATTCATGATTGTTGAGGCCGTTGACGACCATTTGGATGAACTATCATTGTCGAAACTTGTTGCACATTCATGATTGTTGAGGCCGTTGACGACCATTTGGATGAACTACGGGCGGTTTGATCCCTTGGGAGAGGGGGTACGTAGGCAACCACATTGGTGCAGTCGAATTTGGTGAGATAACACATTGATGCTCATGTTGGTATCGGCTCAGTTTTGGGAATACTTCACCGAGGTGGAGAATTATTGGATAGCAGTATTCCTAATCTATTAGGATTCCTAATCTATTTTGGTAACATGAGGTTATTAAGATTCCTAATCTATTTTGGTAACATGAGGTTATTAAGATTCCCAATTTGTTTTGTTTTTGGTTTTAGGATTCCTAGTTTGTTTTGGTTTTAGTTTTTCTATATATATGGAGATTAGAATCAATCATCAAAAGAGGAGAGTTGTAATCAGAGATTAGAGAGACTTTTAAACATTGTGAGAGGGAGATATTGTGAGCAAGTTGAGAGTTTTGGTTAAGGGTTAGTTTGTGAGTTTTGTGAGATTGTAACCCTTTGTATTCTCCTTGACTTAGTGGAATATTCCCATCCTCTCCCTGTGGACGTAGACTATTTGCCGAACCACGTAAAATTGGTTGTCTCGCTATTTGTGTGATTTGTAATAGCTTATTTAGGTTCCCTCGACGGGTCAGTCCCAGAGCTGATGAGAGGAAGAGCTGATATCTCACTTGGTTAAGATATTTTGCTTAAGATTCTTGTTTCCTTGGTGAAACATGAATTCCTATTGCGACCTGACTCTCTCGTTGTGCTGTCGAAGTGCTGTCGAAATTTCCGCTGCGCGCAACAGAGAATGGATTCAAACTCGGATGGAGTCTCAAGCTAGAAGAGGTGTTGCGTCAACAAAGTTCTGCATCGAATATTCAAGCGAAACCACACATCGAGTCATGGTATAAAGTTCTTGGCAAGGAGTTTGCGGTTGTCCATGATATGCTTGCTGGGACATCAACTAGTGGATTTAGAATAGAACCAAATATTGGGATGCTTGTTGCTTCTAGTGACGTGTGAGAGACATATTTAAAGGCATGAGTTTTCCCCCCTATTCATCATTATCAAGAAATTATCTGCTGAGAAAATTTTAACATAGGACCACTTTGTTGTTACTATTAATGATCTTTCACGTCATCAAAAGCCAAATTTTAAGCCAAAAAATGGCAATTGGCAATCTGTTATGCCTCAAGGAGTTGATCCTTGATTGCAGTGACTAAAAGATCAAAATGCAACTTCTCTACATAATAGACATTTACACTTGCCGAGTCCCTTCGAATTTATTCTCCTTGTAATATTTCAGCTCTATTATGGTGAATTCGGTGATGTAATTCCTTACAGCAATAGGTTTCAGTAGTTCTGTAATTCCACACAGCTCTATTATGGGGCTTATTAGAGGGTTTTCTGTAATTTACCCTTTATTTTATAGCTGTGAGCTCCCGTTCCAAAATAAATCTGCAGAATGCACGGAACAGAATGTCTAATGTATCAGGTATTTAAATTGGTAGGCAAGAAAAGATGATTACGGATGTGAATTATATTTTGCTTCTGCGAATAGAAATGAAATATTGCAACTACTATAAATAAGCTATAGAGATCCTAATATTCTTGTAAAAGTGGTAACTGTGCCTCAAGAACATTTATTTTCTCAAGAAAAAATAGCGACTTCCTTGGAGATTTGGAGTGTGGGGTGGTATATGTTATTCTATTTTCTCATGACTATCTTTGTTTGTAGTCTCCTGAGAAGATGTGACTCTTGAATTGCTATCCATTTTTTCGTATAATAAGCATGATCTGTTTTTTGAAAAATTGCAGCCTCACAAGAAGGCCGAAAAGTGGAGGAATAAGCCTTTCCCTCATTATGAAAACATGTGTAATAAGATTTTTGGGAAAAATAGAGAAACATGACAAAAATGCTAAAGCACTAATAAGTATGGTGGAAGGTTTGGATGCAAATGATACTAAAAAGTACGCTTGTAGTGAAGGAAGAAGAGAAGGATTAAGAAGGATGATGGAAATGAGGAGATGGAAAGTGCGGCTACTATTATTGGCCATAGTATTGATAATCGGCCGTACAACTTTCTTCAAGAGATTCTGAGTTATCGAAGAAGAGGACTAATGGCCTGTTTGTTTTGATTTTTTTTAAGAGGAAAGTGGTGTGAAAGCTACCAAAACTGACAAAAACTGTCAGTTTTGGCAGTCTTTCTTGCAAAAACGCCTCTAAAAAAGGTGTTTTTGTAAGAAAGCCTATCAAAACTGACAGTTTTGATAGGCTTTCCTCTTCAAAAAATTG
Source organism: Asparagus officinalis (assembly GCF_001876935.1). Taxonomy (NCBI): domain Eukaryota; kingdom Viridiplantae; phylum Streptophyta; class Magnoliopsida; order Asparagales; family Asparagaceae; genus Asparagus; species Asparagus officinalis. Next base: position 76,044,333 of record NC_033794.1, on the reverse strand, counting down.
TCAGTTTTGATAGGCTTTCCTCTTCAAAAAAAATCAAAACAAACGAACCCTAATGTTGTCAATGAAGACATGAAGATGACTTCCTTGACTGATGAAGCAAATTTGTTGGCAGTGAAGAAATTACAGAAACCCAGAAGAATCAGGCAAACCAGGCGGCGGTCGACCGGTCCGGTCGACCGCATTCGTGCACAAGGCTTCCTGTGCGTCTGGAAGGAGATCGGTCGACCGGTGCGGTCGACCGACGGTTCTCTGGAGTTTGGGTTTTCTACTGAGAGCTGGTCGGTCGACCGGGCCGGTCGACCGGAATTGATCGCGGTCGACCGGTCCGGTCGACCGACGCTGTTTTGGGCTGGGCTTTCAGGTTTTCGACCCGATTCGTTTTGTAAGTTCTATATATACCTAAACCTGTTTGTTTAGGGTAGAGGTTGGACGAATTTGAGCAGCCAAAGAGAGAGAATCATTGCATCCAATTGTGAGAGAGCTTTGAGAGATCTAGAGCTTTGTTTTAGGGTTTGGTCTGAGAGATTTGTAACCCTATTTGTATTCTCTTGATTTCTAGTAGAAAGAACTCCCCCCTCCTTGCCCCGTGGACGTAGGCAACTTGCCGAACCACGTAAATTGTGTGTTCTTGCTGTGATTGTGGTTTGCATATTGTTTGTGGTTTAGTTCGAGTTATTGTTCGTGTTGCCCTAGAAAGCTTCCGCCGCGCACAACAATTGGTATCAGAGCTAGATCGACAACATGGGAGATGCAAGCACGTCAGGTTCGTCTCTAACAAAGGCGATACAGAGTCTGAGCATCAATAACACGAAGATTGATGTTCCGAAGTTCGATGGCAAGATCAATTTTGGATTGTGGAGGTGTCAGGTGATGGATGCTTTGGATGCACAGAATTTGGAGGAGACTCTTGAGTTAAAAGAGAAACCCGCTGAGTTGGAGGATAAGGTTTGGAGAAAGATGAACAGTAGAGCTTGTGGTGTTATTAGGTCATGCTTGACGCCGGATCTTATTTATGATGTTATGAACGAGACGTCGGCGAAGAAGATGTGGGAAACACTCAATGAGAAATATCTTACGAAGAGCATTGAGAATCGGCTTCACTTGAAGAAGAGATTTTACCAGTTCAAGATGAAGAGAGGGGTTTCCATCAGGGAGCATGTCAACAATTTCACTAAGCTACTTTCAGATATGGCCAATGTTGATATTATAGTTGAGGATGAAGACAAGGCGATGCTACTTCTGTGTTCGTTGCCCGAAGATGATTATGGTACGTTCGTTCTCACTATGATCAATGGAAGAACTACAGTTAGCTACAAGGAGGTGACCTCAGCTTTGGTGAACTATGAGTTGAGGAAGAGTGATGGTGAACCCTCCGAGAAGGCATCGGGAGATGCGTTAGCAGTTCGAGGCCGAGATCCAAACCGTCGTCAGTTCAACCGCTCAAAGTCAAAGAATAGGAGTGCCTATAAGAGTGTTGGTAGAAATCAATGTCGGTATTGTAAAGAAGAAGGACATTGGAAGATTGACTGCCCAAAGTGGAAAGAAAAAGCCGGAAAGAATAAGGGGAAAGCTGCACAAGCTTCAGAAGTGAATGTTGCAAAAGCTATTGGTGAGCATTCAGATTCAGATTCTTCAGGCTATTCATGCCCTGCTTTACCGTCGGTTTGCTATGCGGATTCCACGGAGTGGATGATGGATTCGGGAGCTACATATCACATCTGCCCTAAGAGGGAGTGGTTTTCTAGCTTTGAGGAGCTGGAAAGAGGGGATGTCGTGCTTATGGGTAATGATCACGTATGCCCTATTGGTGGTATTGGTTCAGTCCGGATCAGGATGCATGATGGTGTAGTGAGGGAATTGAAGGAAGTGAGGTTCGTGCCGCAGTTGACGAAGAACATCATTTCTCTTGGGACTTTGGAGGCAGCAGGATATCGAGTGATCTTAGAGGATGCTACAGTGAAGGTCACGAAGGGTTCTATGGTGGTGATGCGAGGTGTCAGGGAAAACTACCTATACTACTTGAAGGGCAAGACAGTTACAGGGGGTCTGGCAGCTTCTATCACTACAGAGGAGGACACTACCACCTTATGGCACATGAGACTTGGACACACAGGAGATAAGTCCCTACAGTCATTGGCTAAACAGGGGCTATTGAAAGGTGCTAAGACCTGCAAGATGGAATTGTGTGAGCATTGTGTACTTGGGAAGAAGACTAGAGTGAAGTTCGGCACCGCTGTTCATAACACCCAAGGTACATTGGATTATATTCACACGGACGTTTGGGGTCCTTCCAAGAACACATCTCTTGGTGGGGCCAACTATTTTGTCACTTTCATTGATGATTATTCCAGGAGGAATTGGGTATACCCGATGAAGCATAAACATCAGGTCCTGGATATTTTTGTGGAGTGGAAGAAGAAAGTGGAGCTGCAGACAGGTAGAAAGGTGAAGACTCTACGTTCAGATAACGGTGGAGAGTACAAGAGTGATCCGTTTCTGCAGTTTTGCCGGGATCACGGCATTAAAAGACACTTCACAATTCGAGAGACACCGCAACAAAACGGGGTGGCTGAGAGATTGAACCGTACCTTGCTGGAGAAGGTGCGGTGTATGATGACGCAGAGTGGATTGCCTAGATCTTTTTGGGCCGAGGCGTTGGTTTATGCGAGCCATCTTGTGAACAGGTTGCCGTGCACTGCGATAGACGGGAAGACTCCTTTGGAGCGTTGGTTTGGTTCGGTGGCTAGTGACTATGAGTCGCTTCGGATATTCGGGTGTCCAGCTTATTATCATGTCAGTGATGGTAAATTAAATCCGAGAGCGAGGAAAGCAGTCTTTGTGGGATTTAGGGATGGAGTCAAAGGCTTCAAGTTATGGGATCCACAGGACAAGAAGATAGTTATTAGCAGAGATGTCACATTTGACGAGGCGTACATGATGAGGCCTCGAGCCCCTCAGCAGGTGGAGGGAGACCAGACAGGAGAGATATCGCAGCAGGTGGAGGATGATGTGACTCCATCCACTCCAGAGAACACTGTATCCATTGAGGCTCCTACAGAGGTGACACTGGGAGGAGATGAGGTGATAGTTGGGCAGATAGAAGATACAGTGGATCATGGGACTCAGGAACAGAGTCATGTTCAGAGGACCATTGCAGCAGATAGAGATTCGTCGGCCAGCTAGGTATAATGATGTCATGGTTGCATATGCATTATCAGTGGAGGTCGTTGATAATATGGTTCCAGCCACATTCAGAGAGGCAGAATCTAGCCCCGATTCGATCAGGTGGAGGGAAGCTATGAAGGAGGAGATGCGGTCTCTTCAGAAGAACGACACTTGGGCACTTGCACAGCTACCTAAGGGTAAGAAAGCTGACACTTGGACACTTGCACATCTACCTAAGGGTAAGAAAGCTATTGGTTGCAAGTGGGTATATGCGAAGAAGGAGGGATCTTCTATTGGGGACATTCGGTTCAAAGCCAGATTAGTTGCCAAGGGATATGCACAGCTTGAGGGCATTGATTACAACGAGGTATTTTCACCCGTTGTGAAGCATTCATCGATTAGAATTTTATTGGCGTTGGTGGCACAGTTGGATTTGGACTTGGTCCAGATGGATGTGAAGACAGCCTTTCTACATGGTGATTTAGATGAGGAGATCTACATGACACAACCACAAGGTTTTAAAGCTGCAGGAAAGGAAGATTTGGTTTGTAAGCTGAAGAAGTCTCTTTATGGTTTGAAGCAGTCACCAAGACAGTGGTATAAGAGATTCGACGGCTTTATGATTGGCCGAGGGTACACGAGGAGCCCATATGACCCATGTGTTTATATGCACAAGCTACAGGATGGTGAGCTCATATATTTGCTTTTATATGTTGATGATATGCTTATTGCTTCCAGGAATTCTTCGGCTATTCGAAAGCTGAAAGAGGAGTTATCATCCGAGTTTGAGATGAAGGATCTTGGAGAGGCAAAGAAGATATTGGGTATGGAGATCGAGCGATACAGGGTGAAGGGGAAATTAAAGCTAACACAGAGGAGTTACTTGCAGAAGATGTTGAAGAAATTCAGCTTTGATGGCAATGCAAAAGCAGTTAGCACACCATTGGCTCCCCACTTCAAGCTTTCAGCGTTGATGTCACCTGTTTCAGTTGAGGACAGAGATTATATGTCGAAGGTCCCATATGCTAGTGCAGTAGGTAGCTTGATGTATGCGATGGTGTGTACGAGGCCAGATTTGTCACAGGCCGTGAGCATGGTATCGAGATACATGCATGACCCCGGGAAGGGTCACTGGGAGGCCGTGAAGTGGATTCTACGGTATGTTCGAGGCACCGTGGATGTTGGTTTAGTATTTCAGAAGGATGAGAAGGATGGGCAGGCTTGTATTGGATATGTGGATTCAGACTATGCTGGAGATCTTGACAAACGCCGGTCTACGTCAGGTTATGCTTTTACATTGGCAGGTGCACCTGTATGTTGGCGTTGCACGCTTCAGTCCACAGTGGCTCTCTCTACTACAGAGGCAGAGTATATGGCAGTTACTGAAGCTATTAAGGAGGCTTTATGGTTGCGTGGATTATTGGAGGACTTGGGGATTGCTCAGGAGACTATTCGGATATATTGTGATAGTATGTCGGCTATCTATTTGGCAAAGAACCAGGTTTATCATGCGCGCACAAAGCACATCGATGTCAGATTCCACTTTGTACGGGACGTCTTGGATGATGGAGATGTCATATTGGAGAAGGTCCACACAAATGACAACCCTGCAGATATGTTGACCAAAGTTGTTTCAGGAGTGAAATTTGGTCATTGTTTGAAGTTGTTGAACATCCTTCAGTGCTGAGGCCGTTGGCGGCCATTTGGGTGAACTACGTTCGGCTTGATTCCTTGGGCAAGAGGATACGTAGGCAGTCTTTCAGATGCAGTCGGTTTAATCAGTTGATTCAGATGGGGGGGAAGATCGCGTTTCAGCTCGAGTATTGTTCCTGGATTTGTTGAGGAACTATTGGATGATTTGGTGTCGGCTCAGTTTTTGGTGGAAACATTCGCCGAGGTGGAGAATTGAAGAAATTACAGAAACTCAGAAGAATCAGGCAAACCAGGCGGCGGTCGACCGGTCCGGTCGACCGCATTCGTGTACAAAGCTTACTGTGCGACAGAAAGGAGGTCGGTCGACCGGGCCAGTCGACCGCAGGTGTTTCGGTCGACCGGTGCGGTCGACCGAGGGGTTCTCTGGATTTTGGATTTTCTACTGGGAGCTGGTCGGTCGACCGGGCCGGTCGACCGGAATTGATCGCGGTCGACCGTGCCGGTCGACCGACGTCGTTTTGGGCTGGGCTTTCAGGTCTCTAAGAGAGATTTGTTGCATCCAATTGTGGGAGAGCTTTGAGAGATCAAGTGCTTTGTTTTAGGGTTTGGTCTGAGAGATTTGTAACCCTATTTGTATTCTCTTGATTTCTAGTAGAAAGAACTCCCCCCTCCTTGCACCGTGGACGTAGGCAACTTGCCGAACCACGTAAATTGTGTGTTCTTGCTTTGATTGTGGTTTGCATATTGTTTGTGGTTTAGTTCGAGTTATTGTTCGTGTTGCCCTAGAAAGCTTCTGCCGCGCACAACAGGCAGCTTGTAGTGAAGGAAGAGTGGGTTGATCTTTTTTTTTTCTAGTTTGCAAGCAATGGAGATGAGGGGAATATTTGTGTCGAAGATATTGAATGGATCCTAGGTACTTGTGTTATTGGTACTAGAGTTTGGAACTCCTTTTAGAGATATTCTGATTTTTATGTTGGATTTGATAATTATGGCATTCTTTATGATTTATTATTTTCTAGAAACATGAATAGTGACATTCTTTGTGTAAATAAGAAAATTTCCGTTCGTGTTTCAGAGGGTAGATTGAAAATTGAAGCTTGAAGGATTCAAATACAAGAAGGTAAGCTTGTGAGTGATAATTTTTATTATTTTTATTATTTTGCATTCATTATTAAGCATATAATCTAGATAATTATAGCTTCGTGTACTTAACCAGTATCAATTCTTGCATTATTTTGTATTTATTACTTAGATTAGTTTGGTGGATTATCTTGGTAATTATAGCTTCGTGAATCTTACCATTACTGATCATCCTCTGCTTGTGTGAACTTATATTTTCTGTTAATTAGGTTAATGATCAGTTGAAATGATATAACTAATTATGCATATGGTTTTGATTGTGCATTAGTTTCGAATAACCGATACTATGAAAAGTAGTATAGAATAAACTGGATTATAAGATATCCCTGAATGTTGTGTTAATGTTATATGATGTCTTTGAGACCAATGGTGGAGGGGTTTGATTATATAGTTGATTGTGTTGATTGTGGTTTTATATGGAAATAGTAAAATTATAATATGTACATTTCTATAGTGAATGGCTAGGTTTTTGGACATTGGAATTTATCTTGTTTCATTACACCTTTTTCTCTCAGATACATCTTTTAAGATATATTGGATGATGTTGCGCCTGGCAGAAGCGGACTCAAACCACAATGAGTCAATAAGCAACGAACAAAGAACACCACGAGCACAATCCACAATAGAACAACCAAAATCAATCACAAACACAGAGACATACGTGGTTTGGCAAGTTGCCTACGTCCACGGGGAGAGGATAAGGAGATTTTACTATATGGAGGAGAAATATAATGGGTTACAACTCTTAAACAATCACAATAACCCTAACCAACAAGATCTCACTCACCCTCAAAGAATCTCTCTCTCAAAGTGCTCAAACAACTCTCTTTTCTCTGATAAAACTCTCACATCAAACCCTAAAAAACGTTTCTTTAAATATATAAACAACCCAAATCCAAAACATGCTAGGAAACAGGTTCCTGACGGACCCACTATCAGTCGACTGAAGTACTCTATCAGTCAACCGAAGTGTTGATATCGGTCGACTGATTCCAAAAATTAGTCAACCGACCAAAGTTATTTTTCATGTACCTGCTGTTCACAAATTCTTCACCTCGGCGAAGTGTTTCCAAAACTGAGCCGACACCAACAAGAGCACCAATGTATCGTCTCTCCAAATCTGGCTGCACCAATATGGTTGCCTACGTACCTTCTCTCTCAAGGAATCAAGCCGCCCGTAGTTCATCCAAATGGGATCAACAAGCCTCAACAAGCACAAATCTGTAACAATTTTTTACAATGATCGAACTTGCTGCTAGGGACCACCTTCGTGAGCATATATGCTGGGTTGTCTTTTGTGTGGACCTTCACGAGCTCCACATCTCCATCTTCAAGAACATCCCAGACAAAATGATAGCGAACGTCGATGTGCTTTGTCCTTACATGGAACACTTGATTCTTTGCCAAATAGATAGCACTCGTGTTATCACAATGAATTGTGACAGACCGCTGCAAAACACCAAGGTCGTCCAAAAGCCCCCGAAGTAAACTTGCCTCCTTAACAACCTTTATAATCGCCTTATGCCCTGCCTCTGTCATCGACAAAGTAACTGTAGACTGTAAGGTACATCTCCAACACACCGGTGCACGGGTCAAAGTGAACACATACCCCGTCGTCGACCGACGCTTGTCCAAATCTCCAGCAGAGTCTGAATCTACGTGTCTAATGCATAACTTCCCACCACCAGTGTCTCGCTCAAACATATAACCAACATTGAGAGTACCTCAAATATACCTTAATATCCACCTCACAGGATCCCAATGACTCGGACCCGGGTCGTGCATGTATCGTGAAACCAAGCTAACTATCTGTGATAGATCTGGCCTCGTACATACCATTGCGTACATTAAACTTCCCACTACGCTTGCATGGAGTCTTTGACATCAACTCTCTATCTTCAACTGACTTTGGTGAAAGATCAGCTGAAATCTTGAAATGGGCTCCTAAATGTACACTGATTGGGTTCGTCCTCATACTAACATTGAATCGCTGTAAAACGTTTTTCAAATAAGACACCTGTGTTAGAATTCTACCCTTATCTATGTCTCTATCGATCTCCATCCCTAAAATATGCTTTGCTTCACCCAAATCCTTCATTTCAAACTCGCTAGAAAGCTGTATCTTTAATTTATCTATGGCGTATTTGGAAATGGAAGCAACTAACATGTCATCGACATAACGCAACAAAAAAAATATGCGCACCTCAATGAAGCTTGTGATAGTATATGCAAGGATCAAACTGGCTCCTTATATATGACTTGCCGAGCATAAACCCATCGAATCACCTATACCACTGTTTTGGAGATTGCTTCAACTCGTATAGCGACTTCTTCAATCTACACACTAACTTTTCCTTTCCTATAGCTCAAAACCCCAATAGCTGAATTTTTTCACCAATATTACCATAAAAATTTGTTGTTTTTACATCTAATTGATTCAATTCTAATCCATACTGTGCCATCAAAGCTAGTAAGACCTGAATAGAAGAGTGTTTTACCACTAGAGAGAAGACCACATTATAATCAATACTTTCTTCCTATGATTAACCCTTCGCCACCAACCTAGCTTTAAATCTCATGGAAGTGCCTTGAATGCCCTCCTTTTTGGTATACACTCATTTGCAACATATCACCTTCCGCCCTCTTGGATGCTCAACAAGCTCCCATATGTCATTCTTGTAAAGGGACTCCATCTCCTCCTACATAGCAACCTATCACATGTCAGCCTCTGAACACTGTTCAACCTTGCTAAAAGTAGTAGGAATCATCTCATTGATACTCTCCACCAAAAGTGCATAAGCAACACTGTATCTGTATACTATGCTGACAACCGTATGTCTCTCCTAGGTCTCTGAACTGCTATAGAATCCTGAACCTGAGCCGTCGGTCCCTGATCCTACTATGTTATACCTGTATCCTCCAAATTATCACTGTGCTCGCCTGTCGTCACCTCAGTCGGTAGTCTACTGGATACAGTCCCATCTAGACTCTGTGGAGCTATATCAATCTCCACCATCTATGATGTCTCTGCTGTCGGGGTGCTCTCCAACTGATGAGAGCTGGGAGGCTTCAAGAGCGAAGCCTCATCAAATGTTACGTCTCTGCTCAGCATAATTTTCTTATCAATTGGATCCCAAAGCTTGTATCCTTTCGCACCACGCTTGAAACCTACAAAGATGGTATTCCTAGTTCGAGGTTCTAACTTATTAGTTTTGACATGATAAAATGCAGGACACCTAAAAATCTTGAGCTGATCATAATCATGTTTTGGTTCTCCCGACCACATCTCCATAGGGATCTTCCCATGTATCGCTAATGAAGACAACCTATTAATGAGGTGACTCGCATATGTAAGTACCTCAGACCAAAATATCTTCTTTAAACTACTCTGTGATAACAAACATCGAATCTTCTCTAGTAAAGTTTGATTTAACCTCTCTGCCACCCCATTCTACTGTGGTGTATGACTAACTGTGAAGTGTCTCTCTATGCCCTCGTCTCGACATAGATACTGAAAGGGGTCGGATGTATACTCACCACCATTATCGGATCTCAACGTCTTAATCTTTCTCCCTATCTGCAGTTCCAATCTTCTCTTCCACTCTACAAATATCTCTAGTACTTTACTTTTCTGTTTTATGGTGTACACCCAACAACGCCTAGAATAGTTATCAACAAAAGTGATGAACCAATATCGATCACCAAGTGATGCTATCTTGGTGAGACCCCAAACATCAGTGTGCACGTAGTCCAAGATGCCCTTTGTCTTATGAATTGGCTATCCCAAACTTTACTTTAGTCTTTTTGCCAAGAATACAGTGCTCACAAATTTCAATTTTTCTACTATTGGCTCCTTTCAATAATCACTGCTTGCACAATGCATGTAGTGACTTCCCCCTGCGTGCCCAAGTCTGAAATGCTAAAGTCTGCTAGCATCCGCCTCTGAAACTGCTGAAGCTACCTAGCCAATCTCGGTACTTCTCTTTAGATAATAAAGATTTCTATTACGGATACCTTTCATCACTACCAATGATCCTTTAGTAACCTTAGCTTGAGCGTTCTCAAAAGTTACCTTAAATCCCTTTGCCTCCAAAGCTCCAACAGAAATAAAACTTTTCTTCAGTTGAGGAACAAACCTTACTTCATTCAACTCTCTAACAACCCCGTCGTACATTCAAATCCTAACGGTACTTATCCCACAAATGCCACAGGTCTGATCGTTTTCCATAACCACTACACCCCCATCGAGCTTATTAAAAGATGCAAACCAATCTCTCCGGGGAGTCACATGATAAGTATGGTTAATCTTTAGAGTAATCAAAAGAAAAAAGCATGAATCATCAGAATCATTACTACTCCTAGCAACATTCACCTCACTAGCTTTCAGGCCCTTCTTCTTGCTATTCTCCTTCTCTCCCAGCTTCGAGTAATCTCTCTTCCATTGTCCTTATTCTTTGTAGAAAGCACACTAGTCTTTCGCAATTTGATAGTGGCCTCTTGACTTTGACCTTCTCCGATTACCACCTCTAGAATAGGGACTCCTTCCTCTTATCGATAAGGCTTCTCCTGAAGTACTAGCTCTGGAAGATTCTTTATCATTTCTCCTCAAATCGAAATTTGTCAATGCATTAGTCACTTCACTATAGGTGATGGAAGATCTACCATTCAACAATGTAAGCACAAAGGTGTCAAAATCCTCATTGGGTAATGAGCCTAACAAAATCATCGCCTTGTACTCATCTGATATCTTCTCATCAACAGTTACCAAGTCTAACAATAACTTTGTATAGTTGTTCACATGATCTGCAAGTGAGGTTCCCCTAGATATCTGGAACCTAAATAATCTCTGTAGCAAGTACAACCGGTTCTCAAAACTCTTCATAAATACTTGTTACTGAGAATCTCCCACATCTTCATCGCAGACGTCACGCCAAAAACATCATATTTCAACTTTTGTTCTAAACAAGACCTAATCACCCCTCAAGTATTTCGATTCATCTTGTCTCATATCGCCTCATCATATTTTAGTGGCATCTCATGAGCCATTACTGTTTCTTCTAAGTTTTGAGCATTCAACGTATCCTGCACATCACTCATCCACAACCCAAAATTAATTTTTCCATCATACTTCACAACACTAATCTTCGTATTCTAAAGTGCAAATAAAACTGTACCTGACATATCCTTGCTACTTTCACCACTTTCTTCTTCCATTGCTTACTAACTCCAAATTGTAGAGAAAGATTCGTAACTGATAGATGTAGGCGTTGAAAATTGCCTATAGGTCTCCACGAGCAGCTCAAAGCTAAGAGAAGATGATGAACGTCACTGTAGGCGTTGAAAATTGCCTATAGGTCTCCACGAGCAGCTCAAAGCTAAGAGAAGATGATGAACGTCACTATCCAAGTTACAGAAGCTTGATTGACTCCACGAGCAGCTCAAAGCTAAGAGAAGATGATGAACGTCACTATCCAAGTTACAGAAGCTTGATTGACGTCGACGAACGCTTAAAGTGAATTGATGAACTACGTGAAGTAACGGAGTTTCAGAATAATGAGGATACGAACTGATCGGGAGCCCCGCGTCGCTTACAAAAGGCGAAATGCCATTTGTATCCTGGTTTAATCCATAATGATCTAATCATCGGAGCTTATAAATCTCCTCGTCGGCTTTCCAACGCACTTTGAATCACTCAAATCCGAGTTTGGACGAAGAAATTATGGCGGAAACGGACGAGTGTGTGGAAAAAGCGTCTCAGCCTGAGTTGAGACACCCCGAGGTGTCTCGACACAAGAGAGACACCCCAAGGTGTCTCGGCCAAGGCCGAGACACCCAAGGGTGTCTCGGCCCAAAAATCAGCCGTTATGCGGTTTTAACCGCCCAGACTTCCTTGGAGCCTATAAATACAGCCCCGGGAGCCTCATTTTTTGAGAGCTGGAATTCTCGAGCGTTGGCGAAGCCCTGCCAAATTGAGGAGTGAAGAGCCATGAATTTCAGAGAGGAGGAGGAGACTTTAGTGGATTCTTCGTCATAAAGAAGAGGAGTTCGTTAGATCTACAGCCTGGTTCGTCCCTTAAGATTACCCCGTTGCGGTAATCTTAAGAAGAGCAATTATCTCGCTGTTGCCGAGATAAGCGCTATGGTTTTTTGATTCCTTCGCGAATCAACGAAGCTCTGCCTAATTTTTTAGCAATTAGATCTGATCGACGATTGTCCATGGATATCAACATCCCCGTCACAGTCCAAGATCCCATGCAAGCAGCGGGCGATAAACACCCGTTGCGTTTGTTTGAAGAGAGTTGTATTTGTTTTATTTTATTTTCATTGTGTAAGAAAGTCTTATAAAAAGACTAATTTTACTTTGAATCTGTAATCGATAAACATGTAATAGATTCAGCAATGAAGAAATCAACTTTCACCGCAAACAAACTGGCGACTACAGTGGGAGCCAATAGCCTCGCTGCTGAGGCTGTCGTACCGCAGCCGACGATCAATATCCCGGTATTCGAAGAGGTCGAATACAAATTCAACCAACAGAAATTTGAAGAGTACATCTCCTCCTCCTCCTCCAGATCTGCCCCTCCTCATAAGCGCAGGAAGATCTCCTCCTCCCAGAAGATCTGCCGATCTTCAGATCTGAAGGCCCAATAAGTCGATCTCCACGTCATCGCTGCCACAGCTGCACCTTGCAACGATCCGCCAACATCCAATGAGACCAGATCTGTAGATCTAAACTCCTTCGCGATCAAGGAGCCGACTGCTGAAGGCGCGCCAACTCTATCAAAGAGAACACGTCAAAGGAAACACCAACGCCTCGCGCACCAATTCGCCAAGGCTTTGGATCAGGTGGATGGACTCCATTACCAAGCAGATCTGGAGTTCAGAAAGCGCCAAGTGGCTAATCTGTCGCCACGACCAGCATCAGAATCCTCCTCTCGACCTCCAATTAATGAATGGGTTCGTGTCAAACGGACCCGCTCTACTCTCGAGGAGCGAATCCAGAAGCGTCGCGCCTTGCTTGCGCATGCCCGAACCATTGTGTGAAAAGCACAGGAAATGCAAAAGGAAGAGGCAGTTAAGAGATCGCCAAGATCTAAACAAGTTTGGATGCCAAAAGCTAAATCAGCGCCTAGGGCAAAAACAAACGGAACTATCATTAAGCTTTTGTCAACTTCAGATCACGAACCTCCAGTAAAGCCCCACCGCAGCGTGGATTTCCCCAAGTTCAGGATTCCTCTGAAGGATCGCCTCGGTTCTCTATCCGAAGATCGAGGCAAAGCGCCTGTTAAGGAACGCTGGGGACTATTAAAGGAACCCCGAGCAAACATCCAGACTAGGGGTCATACGCGACCTCCTAACAAGTTGATTTCTGCAACGGCCCGCTTGGGGGTGCGTACAGAAAATCATGAGCCCGTTAAGGTTTCACCCTCACAAAGGTGTGATTCCAAACGTGTGACCCCCGCAGACACCAACAAGGCGATGTTTACTCAGAGGAAAACACGCTAGACAGATGAATGCGTTATACCTGGGAATTCATGTAAACAGCCGATAGGTTGCTCTGACCACAACATCCATGAGTTGTACTATCGAGCTGGGGGTACGAATAAATCTCGAAAGAGAGGTACCCGGAAAGCGGACTCTCACTGTCCGTGTACCAAACTAATCAGGACAGTATTATCAGTATGTAGCTATCCCATGACCGCTCCACGGAGGGTCTCAGTATTCGAGAGTATCTCCGCAGAAGCATTGAAACCCAAATCAAGGCGTTCTAGCAAGAGACGATCGACCAATCGAGATGACGAACTCCCAGCATTCACCATCAATATGGTCGATAAGGAGAAGTCTCCGATTACTTCTAACCCCGATTTCTCCCCCGGAAAGAGAGTTAATTTGGGGATAGCCCAACTAATGTCTCGGCTTTAATTAGAAGCCGTCGGGCCTAAACAATCCGTAGTAATCGCCAACGTGACTGATAAGAGGAAATCTACCTGACCTTCTGATTCGGACCCCCTCATATCACATCGTCTAACTCGACTACGTGCAGGGACTACTAGACGTAGAGACTATTTGAGGATGACCAGGGGACTATCCTCAGACGATGAAGGGTCAGACGCTTGCTCGGCAGTCGCTTCAGAAGCCACTGTATCCAGTCCCGGACAATTTCATGAGGTGTTTATGATCAACACCGAGGAAGTAGCCAAAATGATTGAGGATGCTTTAGCCAAGCAGAAAGAAGCATTCAAGATCGAAGTGGAAATGACTATGCAGGAGATGAGACAAATGCACGACCAACAAATCCGAGCTTTGTCGAATCAGCTAGGTGAGTCCACCTGTCGCAGCACTGCTAACCAAGCAGGTAGAGATTCAGATGTGGATGAACACAACGCTGGGGGTGGTCCCACTAAAAATAACAAAGCTGGGGGTGGACCCACCAATGATGATAACACTGGGGGTGGCCGCATTATTCCTCTCGAAAATTGTCCAAAACAGGATATAGATGAAGACGAAAAGATGAAGGACCTCGAGAGCAAAATTAACGCTCTGATGTCCACTCGAGAGGTAAAGAAGACTGGCGTTCCGTATCCTTATCCAAAAGAGTGGGATTCGATTCTGTATCCAGCAAAGTTCAACCTGATCAACTTCACGTCGTTCGACGGGAAGGGCTCACCCACTCAGCATCTGATCTACTTCAAATCCCACTTAGGTATGATCTCCGGCAATGAAGCCTTGATGGTTCGGTCATTCGTTGGCACCCCTCGCGGGCCTGCCTTCGATTGGTACCGGCGTCTCAAACCCGGAAGCATCACTAGCTGGGAGGACCTGGAGAGCATGTTCCTCGGTTATTTCTTCGATGATGACGCTGAAGTGTCAATCAGAACACTCTTCGATGAGAAACCGAAAGACGGAGAGTCGGTACATACCTTCATCAAATGCTTCCGCAATCAGGCAATGAACTGCAAGGATCCTGTTGCAGAGGAATTCGTCTTGCAAACCTATCATAACAACTTGTCCATTAACATCTTGGACGTTATGGGAGTAGAGCCGCTCAATACTTGAAAAGAGTTAAAGGTGCGCGGAGAGCAGGCCGAACGCTTCCTCAGAAGGAGGAAGGTCGAAAGAAGCCAACCGATGGCTAACCCTCTGAATCTGAGTCTTATTTCCCATGATGAAGGGAAGACACCTATAACAGTTGTTGACGTAATCAGACGTCACAACAGCAACCCCGAAGACAGCAGAAGACTTCAGATCCGAGGCTCCAAAAAGAGTACTCATTCAAGGACGAAGATGTTCCATCCATCTTCGAGACCCTTCTCGAAAACAACAAGATCAAGCTGCCACCCATCACGAATCAGGAGGAAGCTGACAATACTGCGGATCCAAAGTACTGCGTGTACCACAGGAGGATCCTTCATCCCACCAAGGCTTGTTTTACTTTAAAGAATAGCATCCAGACCTTGGTTGAAGCTGGCGTCATAACGTTAGGATAAGCCAAACGAAAACGGCAACACTCCGAAGAGTATACGAGTATAAACTGTTTCTCAATCCTCCAACCGGTATATGAGGTTAAACTGCTCCCTCATATTCCAATAGGTATATGAGTCTAAACTGTTTCCCACACTTGACGGGAAGTTCCTGGAGAATTTTTAGATGTAATATTCTTAAGGATAAGCTGGCCATGTAACTCACTATGATGTTAGACCCAGTTTCGCGAAGGAAGCTAGGGGTGGATGATTCATGTAACGGGAAGTTCCCGGAAGAATTTTTACATGTAATTTTCTTAGGGATAACCTGATCATTACAAATAAAGTGATAAACACTAAACCCACCATGATTTCCGAACACTCTTTTGCTGAGACAATATTCGATCACTTCGTTGGATCAATCATCCCTCACAAAACTCTCATTGGTGTTTGACGACTCACAGTCTTCTACCACAAAATCCCCCACCGATCAGACTAATTGACGGTGGGACCACCAAAATTCCTTTCGGTTGAATACACTCAAACTTCTATGTGTTTGTGCATTCAACATTCCCATTATTAAATTTCGGACATAATGCTTGGAATTTTGATCTGTCAATCTTTAACGAATTGTCAAACCCCTTCGTGTTAAGTCCTTATCACTTGACACTAAGAACCCCTACTGAGTGATTTGTACAAGTCAACACTCCTACTATGATTTGTACTCCCACTCCCACTGTTTACCTAGTCAAACCTTCTTACAGTTAGGACCAAAACCAAAATTCTCTCTTGATTTCTCCAATGAACGAGAGGTCCACTTTCAAATCGAGTGATCAAACCTTCTTACAGTTAGGGTCATCTCAAACTCCCGCTTGGTCAAACCTTCCTACAGTTAGGACCAAAACCACAATTCACTCTTGATAAATGAGAAATTCATCTTTATTTCGGTAATCAAACCTTCTGACAGTTAGGGTTATCCGAATCTTTTCGATTCTCAGAGTGGAGATCCCACTCTTAGTTTCACCTTTCCGGATTATGGGGGTGGAGATCCCACCTCGAGTCTTCTTTCCAACTGGAGATAGAATATAAAATTCTTCCTCTTCAGTGTTGGGAGATAGAATATAAAAATTTTCCTCTCCCATTTCGGGTTCGTCTTTATCCCAAGAGAAGACACCACTTTTTTCAACTTCCAAAATCCGTGCCTCACAGGTACAGGGAATTTTATCCTGAATCCTCAGCAGAGATAAGTCAACACCTGACACGTGTTGCCGGTTTAGTCTTTCACCGATTGAAGAAGACACCAAAATTCCAGTCTGGGGAATTTTATCCCGAAGCCTAAGAAAGGATAAGTCAGCGCCTAACACGCGTTGCCGGTTAGTCCTTAACCGTAAGAAAAAAGGACAAAAGCCTACATATTCGATATTGTGGCAGGTTGTTATTCATAACACCAAAATCCGTGCTTCACACGCACGGGGAATTTTATCATGAATCCTAAGTAGGGATAAGTCAACGCCTAACACGCGTTGCCGATTTAGTCTTTCTCCGATTGAAGAAGACACCAGAATTCCAGTCTGGGGACTTTTATCCTGAAGCCTAAGTTGGGTAGCTTATTCCCGTAACAATGGTGAAGTCTACGTATTCGAAGTCGTAGCATCAAGTCTAAGGGAGTTCATTCCTTTAGCACAACGTCACATGCAGAACAGACTTTAAACAATCCGCATGTAAGCCCGATTCAAACGGTAATCGGTAAGAGCACGTCAAATCCGTTGAGGGCTAAGGATTTGCAAAAAATCCTAAGTCAACGTCTGATACACGTCGCTGTTTAGTCTTTTCACGGGAGAAAGACGAAGTCTACGTATTCAACATCGTAGCGCTAAAAGGGTTAACTCTTCTAGCTTAACGTCACATGCGAAACGGACTTAAACAATCTGCATGCTAGCCCGACTCAAACGGTAGTCGGTAAAGGCTCATCAAACCCGTTGATGGCTGAGGGTTTGCCAAAAATCCTATATATACAAAATTCATTGACGCACCAGCTTTATTAACTGGTCTCGTGACTCAAGCATTCAACAAACTTCGGAATAAGATCCATATCTGCAGACGAATCAGCTTTAACAGCTGGTCCTGCAGCCCCAACTGTTAGGACCGCCCTGCTCCAATATCTTAAGAGCTTAAACTGTGTATACTCCAGCAGACGTACGAGTATAAACCGTGTTAACGACGATCGATCCGAAACCCTAGGTCAACGCCAGTCAACGTGTAACCCTAGGTCAACGCCAGTCAACGCGTTGTGATCCGAAATCCTAGGTTAACGCCGGTCATCGCGTAACCCTAGGTCAACACCAGTCAACACGTTGTGATCCAAAACCCTAGGTCAACACCGGTCAACGCGTAACCCTATGTCAACGCCAGTCAACGCATTACGATCCGAAACCCTAGGTCAACGCGTTGTGACAAAAAGTCAACGTACGGTGATCTGAAACCCTAAGTCAGCACGATGCGATGGAGATAGTCAGTTCTAAGTCAACTCAATAACACGATCCAAACTCAACTCATTAGTTTTAGATTCGAGACTCTGATGACAGACATACGATAAACGCAACGCCGGAAGAACTTCAGTTGTTCGTCAAAGCATCGAATAGATCGAAAATCAGAGGAGTCAAGAATTGAAGCTAACTACAGATCTTCTACGCCGACCGAAGGCTGGACCAATCACATCCAAAGTATTCCAGCCTCTTCTATAAAAGAAACGAGTCTGGAACGCTTTGGAGGGGGTATCTGTAGGCGTTGAAAATTGCCTATAGGTCTTCACGAGCAGTTCAAAGCTAAGAGAAGACGATGAACATCACTATCCAAGTTACAGAAGCTTGATTGACATCGATGAACGCTTAAAGTGAATCGACGAACTACGTGAAGTAACGGAGTTTCAGAATAATGAGGATACGATTTGATCAGGAGCCCCACGTCGCTTACAAAAGGTGAAACGCCATTTGTATCCTAGTTTAATCCATAATGATCTAATCATAAGAGCTTATAAATCTCCTCGTCGGCTTTCCAACTCACTTTGAATCACTCAAATCTGAGTTCAGACGAAGAAATTACGGCGAAAACGGACGAGTGTGCGGAAAAAGAGTCTCAGCCTGAGTTGAGACACCCCGAGGTGTCTCGGCACAAGCGAGACACCCCAAGGTGTCTCGACCTCGCTAAGACACCCTGGGGTGTCTCCAGGCCCATAAATCAGCCGTTATGTGGTTTTAACCGCCCAGACTTCCTTGGAGCCTATAAATACAGCCCCGGGAGCCTCATTTTTTGAGAGCTAGAATTCTCGAGCGTTGGCGAAGCCCTGCCGAATTGAGGAGTGAAGAGCCATGAATTTCAGAGAGGAGGAGGAGACTTCAGCGGATTCTTCGTCATAAAGAAGAGGAGTTCGTCAGATCTGCAGCCCGGTTCGTCCCTTAAGATTACCCCGTTGCGGTAATCTTAAGAAGAACAATTATCTCGCTGTTGCCGAGATAAGCGCTATGGTTTCTTGATTCCTTCGCGAATCAATGAAGCTCTGTCTAATTTTTCAGCAATCAGATCTGATCGACGGTGGTCCATAGATATCAACATCCCTGTCACAGGCCAAGATCCCACGCATGCAGCGGGCGATAAACACCCGTTGTGTTTGTTTGAAGAGAGTTGTATTTATTTTATTTTATTTTCATTGTGTAAGAAAGTCTTATAAAAAGGTTAATTTTACTTTGAATCTGTAATCGATAAACGTGTAATAGATTCAGCAATGAAGAAATCAACTTTCACCGCAAACAACAGATTTGTGAAATTACCCAAATTGAACCCTAGATTAGATTCCAAAAACGATTTCCCAACCACAAGAGGAAGGCGAGATCTCCATTGGCAACTCTGCAACGCTATCTCCATCGAAACCTAGATCTTCAAAATCCAAGCTTCCAACACTAAATTTTCCTCCACCCAAATCAAACCCTAGATTTGAAACCCTAGAGCTCTGATACCAATTATTGTTCTCGGCGAAAGTGGATTCAAACCATAATGAGTAGATATGCAATGAACAAAGAACACCACGAGCACAATCCATAATTGAACAACCAAAATCAATCACAAACACAGAGATATACATGGTTTGGTTGCCTACGTCCACGGGGAGAGGATGAGGAGATTTCACTATATAAGGAGAAATACAATGGGTTACAACTCTCAAACAATCACAATAACCCTAACCAATAGGATCTCACTCACCCTCAAAGAATCTCCCTCTTAATGTGCTCAAACAACTCTCTTTTTTCTGATAAAACCCTCACATCAAACCCTAAAAAATGTTCCTTTAAATATATAAACAACCTAAATCCAAACAGGCTAAGAAACAGGTTTTTGATCGGCCCACTATCAGTCGACCGAAGTGCTCTATCAATCGACCGAAGTATTGATATCGGTCGACTGATTCCAAAAATCAGTCGACTGACCAAAGTAATTTTTCATGTTCATGTTGTGCATGCCATGTTGGTCGACTGATCATTTTTATCAGTCGACCGACCAGAAGGGGTTTTCTTGTACCCTATTGTGTAGGTTTCAATAGCTGACGAGTAGGTTTCATTTTATTTCACCATCAAAACTTTTAGATGATCATGCTAATTAAACCTTAGAAAGTTAAGGTTAATGATTTGCATGCTTGATAAATAATTGTGTTTGGGTCTACTACATTAGATGATGCATTGTGACATATAAATTAATCGTTTGCTTTCATTCCTAGGAGGGTGGTTCTGTTCTGATAAGAGTTTAATTTATTAGTTGGATGATAACTTGCCTTTAATTTTCCTTAATGGGCGCATGTCATAAAGATTTCATTTTTACTCCTCTTTAGCTGATTGTTTAACTCATCAAATAGACTCTACGCAGACGTAGAAATGGGGAGGCCGATCGAATATTGTTCCGATGCCGACGAGTCTTGACAATAGCAGGTAGATAACAAGCTTGAATCCACAAGCCTTAGTTTTCCCAAGTTTAGGGAAGAAAACAATGGAGAAAGTTTTCTTAATTCAAAAATTGAAAAGATGATCCTTGATTTACAAAAGGAACTAATATTTATAGCCAACTAACTCTATTCTAACTCTAATAAAAAAGAAACTCTAATCCTAAAAGGAAATAACAAAAAACAAACTCCTTTCCTAATCTTTTTGTCGAGTCGACACGAGGCGTGCCGAGTAGTACCGCCTTTCGTGTTGACTGGCATGTGTCGACTAACACTGCCCTTCTTGTCAACTAGGGTGTATCGTCTCGTCCTGTCGACTGGGGTCTCGGTCGTGTAGATCTCCTGTATCAGTCCCTCCTTCTTTGAAAGAACTCGTCTCTGAGTTCGCATCACTTGAATACAACTCGATTGAAGGATGATAGTCAAAAATATCTACCACGTTGAATGTCTTAGATATAGCCATTCCTTCTGAAAGATCCACAATATATGCATTGTCTTTGATCTTTTTGAGAATCTTGAATGGTCCATATCTTTTTAGTTTAAGCTTGTTGCATGTTCCAGCCGGCACCTGTGCCTTCCATAAGTAAACCATCACCATGTCTCCTTCATTGAATATCTTGAGTCGCCTCTTCTTGTCCGTCCACGCCTTGAACTTCGTATTGGCTTTCTTAAGTTTTGTACGCACTATTTTCTGAATATTGATAGCATTCTCGGCCATTAAACTTTCTACCTCGCTGAACTTGCTACTTATCGGCAACTTTAACAAATATTGGAGATGTCAAGGAGTCTTCCTGTAAACAATGGAAAAAGGAGACATATCTGTGGAACTATGAACAATTAAATTGTAGGCGAATTCAGCTTGAGGTATAGCTTGATCCTACATCTTTGGCTTCTCTCCACATATGCATCGAATCAAATTTCCCAATGTCAAATTTGGCTAGTAGTATCTCTCCTCAAGACTCAAAACAGTCTTGTTTCGCCCGTGTCCACCAAGCCCGCCACTATGTAAGTCTCAAATTATCTTTTCCCTCAATGACGTCTTGGGAATACAAAGCCGATTTTCTTTAAACTAAAAGCCGTCCATGATAACGAAGTCTCCTGTGGGTTGTCTTGTCGAACACTTTGCCCAAATCTCCTAAAAGTCTTCATCCTCAACATAAAGCTCTTTTAAACAGTCAAAAGCAACAACTTCACCTTGCAAAACACTCAGCAAGGATACCCGCCGACTCAAAGCATCGGGTACCTTATTGTCGACTACTGGTTTATATCACAAAGTAAAATTAAATTGCTCAAAATACAAAGCCCAACGTCCATGCATTTTGTTGATATGCTTTTGATTCTTAAAGTGTTGAAGAGAGTAATAATCAGAGTAAATCACAAAGTCATTAGCAATGAGGTAACTTTCCTAAGTCTTCAAAGAACTATAAACATCATATAATTCCTAATCATAAGTACTCCAATTCTGCCAAGCTTCATTCAACTTCTCTCTCAAGAAAGCAATGGGGTACTTCTCTTAAGAGAGGACTGCTCCAATACCTACACCACATGCATCGCACTCAAGCTCAAAGAGATTGTCGAAATCTAGAAATGCCAATATAGGTGTAGTAGTAATCTTCTCCTTGATAATAGCATAAGTTGCATTTGCTTCATCAGTCCACTCGAAAACACCCTTCTTCTTCGAACAATCTGTCATGGGAGCAACTATAGAACTGAAATTATGAATAAAATGCTGATAAAAAGATGCTAATCTATAAAAGTTTCTTACTTCAGTAGCACCTTTTGGAGTCGGTCAATCCTTGATTACTTTGACCTTATCTTCGTTGACTTGGATTCCCTACGAGCTCACCACGAATCCTAAGAACACAAGTTGAGCCGTCAAGAACACACACTTCTTAAGGTTGATGTAAAGTTTATTCTCCTTTAGCACTTGGAAGAGTTCTCAGAGATGCAACATATGCTCCTGTTTTCATCTCGGCTATAGATTGGAATGTCATCATAGTAGACGACTACAAATATTCTCAAGAAAGACTTCAGAATTTAGTTCATCAAACGCATAAATGTGCTTGGAGCATTCGGTAACCCAAAAAGC
The DNA here is from genome assembly GCF_001876935.1 of Asparagus officinalis. Lineage (NCBI taxonomy): Eukaryota > Viridiplantae > Streptophyta > Magnoliopsida > Asparagales > Asparagaceae > Asparagus > Asparagus officinalis. The sequence continues at coordinate 76,021,838 of NC_033794.1, read as the reverse complement.
ATCACTAACCATTCGTAGAGGCCCTCACTACTCTTGAATGCAGTCTTCCACTCGTTGCCGGGTCGGATTCGAATCTGATGATAGTCACTCCTCAAGTCGAACTTCAAAAAGATGCTCGCGCATCCTAACTGATCCAACATGTCATCCAGCCGCGAGATTAAGAACCTGTAGCGGATTGTAATCTTGTTAATGACTCTACTATCTACACATATCTACCAACTCCCATCCTTCTTTGGTGTCAACAGGCCCGAATCTACGCATGGACTCATACTCTCTCGGATGTGGCATTTCTTAATAAGGTCCTCAACGATGTCTTGTAATATCTTCTTCTCCTACGGGTTCATGCAATAATGAGGGAGATTAGGAAGCACTGAACCCAGAATGAAATCAATGTGGTACTGAACATCCCTCATGGGAGGAAAACCCGCTAGCAGCTCTTTAGAAATCAACACTTCAAACTCCTTAAGCAGTGATTTCATCTTCTCAGGGACCTTAATGGGTGTCTTTTCTTCTTCCTTCACAACTAAAGCAAATCTTTGTTTTAACACCTTTGACTCGGTCAGAAACTCTCCCTTATTACAAAGAGAAATGCGTTTAGAATTTTGATCTTTGGGGCTCTTTGGAGAGGGTGGAATAGGTGGTATGATGATCTTTTTATTCATCCACACAAAAGAGTATTCGTTCTTCTTGCCGCCATGCTTAACATCAACATCATACTACCATGGCCGCCCCAACAAGACATGGCACGTGTCCATATCTACAACATCATATCTACAACATCACAAGCAAGAGAATCACTATAAGTCTTGCCTAGTGATAATGGCACGCGACATACTTCTGTCACCTTCACAGAGGGACCCTTCTCGATCCATCCGATAGTATAAGGCAAAAGCTTTGTATCGATCGGCAATTTCAAGTGATCCACCAAGGCCTTGGACATAATATTCTCACAACATCCATTATCAATGATGAGGGTACACACTTTGTTGTTGACCGAACACCTAGAAAAGAAAATTTGGTTTCGTAGTGATGAATTTGGTGTCTTCTGAGTGCATAGGAGTGTTTGTTGGAAATTTGCAGTAAAAAGACAATGAAAGAAAAATTGACTTGTATTCCCTCAAAATCAATTACAATTTGGATTCCGATTACAAAAGAGAGGAGAATGAATTTGATTCTCCCCTTTGTTTAATTCTGGGTTCTTCACGGTGGCGATGAGATGCCTCCCTCGAATGCTCGTGTCGAGTTTGCTTCTCGTTGACGATCCGAGCATCTTGATTCACTGGAACGATGTCTTCTCCTCACGATTTGACGCTGTGGAGAACTTGCGTGGCGAGTTTGAAAATAACTCTTAACGAGTTGATGACTCTGAACGAGTTTTAGAAGAACTTGCAGAGCAAGTTTTGAATTCTGATCGAGTTGATAACTCTAACGAGTTTTAGAAGAACTTGCGGAGCAAGTTTTGAACTCTGATCGAGTTGATAACTCTGAACGAGTTTGAACTCTTGAAAAAGAGTTGATTTGAACCGAAAGTTCGGTTAATAAGCCAAGGAAGAAGCTCCTGTTGCTGGTCTCCAAAACTCCTTGTTGCTGCAGAACGCGGCAAGATGCTCGATCAAGGATCCCCCTGAACTCAGTTGAGTTTCCCACTATTTATAGGGGATTTAGGGTGGTAACTACCCCCTTAATCCGCTCTTAAGTGGGGCGAAAATCCCTCAAATCGTGGGGAAAAACAGTTCCTGGAACTGTTCATTGCGTGCTTGAACGAGTCAAACGCTAAAAACGGCGTTCTGGGCCTTAACTCTGCGTCTAAGGCCTGAGACGCAGAGTTAAACCTTTGTCAAAGGTTTGAAATGCATAGGCCGCATGCGTTCTGGAATTGGAGACGCACAGGTAGCTTGTGCGTTGAAATTCAACTCTGCATCATGAGTTTGGGACGCATGGTTGAGTTTGTTGAAGAACGCACGTTATGTATGCGTTTGTGCTTTAACTCTGTGTCACAGAGTTAGATGTCTGCTGGAAAACGCAGAGTTAAGCCTGTTAAAGGCTGAAAACGCACAGTTGTGCTATTTTAGAGATGAACTCTGCGTTTTAGTCAAAAAACGCAGAGTTGGGCCTGTTTAAAGGCTGAAAACGCACAGTTGTGCTGTTTTAGAGATTAACTCTGCGTTTTGATGTTGAAAACGCAGAGTTGAGCCTGTTAACGGCTGTTGTGCTATTTTAGAGATTAACTCTGCGTTTTGGGTTGAAAACGCAGAGTTTGGCCTGTGCATTTTGGCTCTGTAATGCAGAGGCGAACCTTAGGCGGGCTTGGCGGGCTTCAGGCTAAGTCCAATGTTCTGACGAAGTCCAGTCTTGCAGACGGACTTCAGAACATTACTTGCTACGAAGAACAGGTCATAACTTTCAAATCATACGTCGGAATTGGACGAATTATATATGAAAATCGGCTATCTCGACGAGACGGATCCATCTGAACCAAGTACGTCGGAATTGGACGAATTATATATGAAAATCGGCTATCTCGACGAGACGGATCCATCTGAACCAAGCCAAAGGCTTTGGTTTGCTTCCTCCGTTTTGCCAAATTCCTTACGGTTTGAGAGATATCTGCATTCTAATATGAAGAGACCGTCAATTTGTAGTCTCTTTTGCTAGAGCTTTGCACAGATCGTCCTCTTGTAATCTTCGTCTTGGCTTCTTGAAAATATGAGAGTCGTCAGATTGTAACTCCCGATGTTGATTGTGAAGGCTGTTGAATTGGGGCTTTCATTAGTTGTTGTGAAGGTCGTCAGATTGTAACCTTCTACGTGAAAGTCCTCAATTTGATGGGGGATCAACTATCTATTATGATTTTTAGACAGCCTACAGAACCCCCTCCAAAGTTTTCGAAAGTTCACGGTTGACTGGGACGAATTTTCGGAATACTTTGGATCTCAACTCTAATCTTGGAGCTGTTGATTCCTTGTCACAAAGTAGTTGTTCAATGCACTCGCTTCGAAGGCAGCTTGGTTGAACGGATTTTCCATGCAGGACCTGTGTGAAGGTATGCGCCATAATCCTGCTTCTGGAATGTGGGAGTGGATCCTGCATTTTGAACTTGAGATGCGGGTTTCACCCTTGCATGTTGAATCTGGAATGCGGGTGTGACCTCGGCGTTCGGTTTTTGCATCGCGGGTCTGACCTCAACGTTTTGACTTAAGACATAGGAGTGGCTTCTGTGTATTTTTGACTAAGTCTTTGAGACTTGTCTTTGGCGCATCTGTTTTAAGTCTCGACTCACATCTATTAAGCTGATGGGCCTGCAAATGTGCGTAGGATTTTTGGCAAACCCTCAGCCATCAACGGATTTGATAAGCCTTTACCGACTACCGTTTGAGTCGGGCTAGCATGTGAATTATCTAGGTCCGTTCCACATGTAACGTTTTTGTAAGTGGTATGATTTTACTCTGACATGCGAGCAATCGCGATCAGCGTAATTTGAGGGCTTATCACTCTATTAGGGAGGGTTGATAAGTGGATTTTTGTCAGAGGTGTAGTGTTAACGTGACAAGAAAGATATTGCTATGGAAGCAATTTTGAGAACTTATCGCTCAATTGGAGAGAGTCGATAAGTTGATTTGGTCGTCAGAGGTGTGGTGTTAACTTGACGAGTTTGTGGACCTATCGCTCTATTGAAGAGAGTCGATAAGTGGATTTTGTCAGAGGTGTAGTGTTAACGTGACAAGAAGAATATTGCTATGGAAGCAAATTTTGAGGACTTATCGCTCTATTGGAGAGAGTCGATAAGTTGATTTTGTCAGAGGTGTAGTGTTAACGTGACAAGAAAGATATTGCTATGGAAGCAATTTTGAGAACTTATCGCTCAATTGGAGAGAGTCGATAAGTTGATTTGGTCGTCAGAGGCGTGGTGTTAACTTGACGAGTTTGTGGACCTATCGCTCCATTGAAGGGAGTCGATAAGTGGATTTTGGTCGTCAGAGGTGTGGTGTTAACTTGACGATTTTGTGGACCTATCGCTCCATTGAAGAGAGTCGATAAGCGGATTTTGTCAGAGGTGTAGTGTTAACGTGACAAGAAAAATATTGCTGTGGAAGCAATTTTGAGGACTTATCGCTCTATTGGAGAGAGTCGATAAGTGAATTTTTGTCAGAGGTGTAGTGTTAACGTGACAAGAAAAATATTGCTGTGGAAGCAATTTTGAGGACTTATCTCTCTATTGGAGAGAGTCGATAAGTGGATTTTTGTCAGAGGTGTAGTGTTAACGTGACAAGAAAAATATTGCTATGGAAGCTATTTTGAGGACTTATCGCTCTATTGGAGAGAGTCGATAAGTTGATTTTGTCAGAGGTGTAGTGTTAACGTGACAGGATTTGTGTTGCAATTGGAGCAACTTTGGGGACTTATCATCCTATTGACGAGGATTGATAAGTGGGTTTTGTCAGAGGTGTATTGTTAACGTGAAAAGAATTTGTGTTGCGATTGGAGCAACTTTGGGGACTTATCATCCTATTGATGAGGATTGATAAGTGGGTTTTGTCAGAGGTGTATTGTTAATGTGATAAATTGGGAATGATGCAAATTGAATGCATACTCTGTGGGGATGATGATCGTCAGTAGTGTAATGTTAACTTGACGATGTGAAAGATTCGTTACTCTTAATCCAAATGGATTCCAAGTAATCGACCCCCAGTCTTGATTAAGATTTAGCAGGGGAATAAAAAGAGGTAGACAAGGCACATCACCTAGTGGGGCGCTATCCATGAAGTCGGAATAGAATCACATCACCAGGTAGGCCATTATCTGATGAGTTTGACTATCAGAGGTAACTGTTAACATGATAGTTGTTGGACCCGCCATCCTACTGAAGAGGATTGACTTCAGTGGCCGTAGTATCTTTCCCTTCTGACTGGGAAGAGTGAGCCTGGTCTAGTTGCTCAGGAGAAGATTGGGCTTGGTCTGATTGCTCGGGCTGATCATGCCTACTTTGTTCTTCAGCTTTGATCCTGACAATGATTTTTTGAGCCTGTTCGCCTTGAGAGATTAGTTGTCTCCAAGAACGGCATTCTGCAACTCCTATTCGGGCTAGGAGGTCGGTTTGCAAGTTGTGTCGACAGGTCTCTACCAAGGTAGATTGTGTCATACCTGACGAACACCGGAGAGCCATGGATCGGAACCTTTTGACATAGGCTTTGACGGACTCCCTCTTCTTCTGCTTAGTAGCAAGAAGGGTATGGATGGAGACTTCTGTATCCTCTTCAAAGAATCTTGACAGGAAGAGTCTCTCTAGATCCACCCACTTTTGGATACAACCCGCGGGCAGTTTCCTAAACCATTCAAATGTAATTCCCTTGAGGGTGCCAATGAACAATCGAGCCAGTATGGCATCGTTTGATATTACATTTCCAGTCTGTGACTTGAAATGATAAATATGTTGGTTCGGTGATCCTGTGCCGTCAAAAGTTTGTAGCGTCGGGACCTCGAACTTTGGAGGATAAGGGGCTGCATCCCATTCGGCAGGATAGGGTCTGATAACTCCCTCATCTTGGAGCTCGCTTCTGTTAGCAATGGCTTTTCCAATTCTTCCATTTTGGCAGATTGGAGATTTTTCTCGTTCTCTGTCTCTCTTCCTTCGTCAGAGGAAGATTCCAGGTTGTGGGCTTCTTGGTCAGAAGCTGTATCATCAATCACTTTTCCCTTCCCTTTGCTTGTGTGAGGTCGGGATGAAGACGCTTTTCCTCTCCGGAAAGATTCTTGCCTAAGCGGCGAATCTGTCTCCTGAGATTTGGCCTTGTCTGCGACGATTTGAGTCAACATGGCCATGAGTTCATTGATGGCCTCCTGTTGAGATTTGAGCATGGCCTCCTGTTCATCAAGTCTCTTTGAAAGGTCTTCCGAATGTTCTGTCATGTGGACGAAGCTCTCATGCCCAACGAAAGAGCTTGATGATTAGGATTCCGCAATGGCTGAGTGTTCGTCATCGGAATTAGTTCCTCTGGCTAAACTCTGATAGTTGATAGGAGGAATGGCTCCTGTTCGAGTCCGAGTACGTTGGTAGATTCCTTCAAACTCGTTAGTGATTTCTCTGACGCTTGGAGAACGATCTGTCTCTGACTCGTCAGAACTAAGGTTTGATGATCTTCCTCTGCTAACCATGTTAGAAGTGACTCCAATGTATTCATCCTCTAAAGTCTTCTTCCTATGAAGATGTCGTCGATTATTGAGCAAAACGACATTCGTCGGTTGTTTGAACATCGACAGTAATTCCCGCAAGTCAGAGACTTGGGATGAACCTCTCACGGAGCGTGAGGGTAAAGATGGAACCCCCTGTCCGTTAAAGGATGGGACTGGTTCTTGGTAAACATGAATTTTAAATCCATGTTGATCATTTTGAACACGACGAATCACATCATGTTCCAAAGAAGGAACACGAGGGTCGTGTTTAGCTTGATTAACGCAAGACCAAAGTCTGCGTTTTGCTAGTGAAACGCAGTGCTGCGATCTGCGTTCGGATTCTAAAACGCACTCCTGAAAGTTGCGTTCAGTTTGTGAAACGCACTCCTGAGAGTTGCGTTCTGGTTCTGGGACGCACTCTTGAGAGTTGCGTTCAGGTTCTGGGACGCACTCTTGAGAGTTGCGTTCAGGTTCTGGGATGCACTCTTGAGAGTTGCGTTCAGCCAGATCAACGCAGGTTTGATTTCTGCGTTTAAATATTAGAACGCACTCCTGAGAGTTGCGTTTGGGTTCTGAAACGCACTCCTGAGAGTTACGTTCTGCCAAATCAACGTAGTTTTGAGGCCTGCGTTTTGATGTTGAAACATGCCTCTGAAGGCTACGTTCTATCTGGGAAACGCACACCTGAGGGTTGCGTTTAGCTGGGCTTTTGCAGAGCTCATGTTGAGGCTCATAAACGCGTAGTTCGCGTTGATTGGAGGATCGGCTTTTTTGGCGTTGTGCCGAAATCTGTATGAACAGTGCACCCCCCATGGGAGATAGTCTTTAGATGATTTGGCTACAACTGGAGGTTTAGTCTCCTCGAAAACTGTGTGGATCTTGCGCATAGCCTTGGGGCTAAGGGATCCGGAGGAGAGGGTCTCCTCGTACTTGGCTTGATCAAACTCGATAATCAGAGTTTCAACGGTTGTTCCAGTGAGATAAACGTCGGATTGCGCCACCACTTCTTCGTCAGAGAAGCTCATCCCCAGCAGAGTCGCCATCTTTTGTTTGTTGGAAATTTGCAGTAAAAAGACAATGAAAGAAAAATTGACTTGTATTCCCTCAAAATCAATTTTTTGGACTCTGATCGAGTTGATAACTCTGACGAGTTTTAGAAGAACTTGCAGAGCAAGTTTTGAACTCTGATCGAGTTGATAACTCTGGACGAGTTTAAACTCTTGAAAAGGAGTTGATTTGAACCGAAAGTCGGTTATAAGCCAAGGGAATGCTCCTGTGGTCGATTGTTGCTGAGGATGACCGTCGATCTCCCCCTTGCTCCCAAAAAGAAGAATCCAAGAGCCCCAATGTGCCAGCCTTTTGACCGAATATCCCTTTGTTGATCAGAGAAAATTCGATCCCCAAGCTAGCTGCAGATCGCTTCTTTGCTGCCCAAAAAAGAAGGATCCGAACTCAGTTGAGTTTTCCACTATTTATAGGGGATTTAGGGTGGTAACTACGCCCTTAATCCTCTCTTAAGTGGGGCGAAAATCCCTCAAATCGTGGAGAAAAACAGTTCCTGGAACTGTTCATTGCGTGCTTGAACGAGTCAAACGCTAAAAACGGCGTTCTGGGCCTTAACTCTGCGTCTAAGGCCTGAGACGCAGAGTTAAACCTTTGTCAAAGGTTTGAAACGCACATGCCACATGCGTTCTGGAATTGGAGACGCACAGGTAGCTTGTGCGTTGAAATTCAACTCTGCATCATGAGTTTGGGACGCATGGTTGAGTTTGTTGAAGAACGCACGTTATGTGTGCGTTTGTGCTTTAACTCTGCGTCACAGAGTTAGATGTCTGCTGGAAAACGTAGAGTTAAGCCTGTTAAAGGCTGAAAACGCACAGTTGTGCTGTTTTAGAGATGAACTCTGCGTTTTAGTCTGAAAACGCAAAGTTGGGCCTGTTTAAAGGCTGAAAACGCACAGTTGTGCTGTTTTAGAGATTAACTCTGCGTTTTGATGTTGAAAACGCAGAGTTGAGCCTGTTAACGGCTGAAAACGCACAGTTATGCTACTTTAGCGATTAACTCTCATAACTTTCAAATCGTACGTCGGAATTGGACGAATTATATATGAAAATCGGCTATCTCGACGAGACGGGGCCATCCGAACCAAGCCGAAGGCTTCGGTTCGCTTCCTCCGTTTGGCCAAATTCCTTACGGTTTGAGAGATATCTGCATTCTAATATGAAGAGACCGTCAATTTGTAGTCTCTTTTGCTAGAACTTTGCACAGATCGTCCTCTTGTGATCTTCGTCTTGGCTTCTTGTAAATATGAGAGTCGTCAGATTGTAACTCCCGATGTTGATTGTGAAGGCTGTTGAATTAGAGCTTTCATTAGTTGTCGTGAAGGTCGTCAGATTGTAGCCTTCTACGTGAAAGTCCTCAAATTGTAGCCTTCTGGAAGTCGTCAAGTTGTAACTTCCATCATCGGTGTTTGATGGGGGATCAACTATCTATTATGATTTTTAGACAGCCTACATAATATTCTCACAACATCCATTATCAATGATGAGGGTACACACTTTGTTGTTGACCGAACACCTAGAAAAGAAAATTTGGTTTCGTAGTGATGAATTTGGTGTCTTCTGAGTGCATAGGAGTCGTTGAATAACACACGACACATTGTCGCCCTCAATCTCGGCAACCTCTTCCTCGTACTCTTCTTTAGATGTTGTGTGTCCATCCTCAGCTTCCTCATAATCCGCTAAATTAAACTTCCATAGCTACGGACACTCGTTATACTTATGCCTATTAGCCTCTTTGTTTTGATGATGTTTAACAAATAATTTACGACTAATGTTGTTTGTCTAGTGTTTGTGTTTTCGTATTTATTCTAGGCAAACAACGTGTTGGAGGATGGATGGAATAGAGCTTCAACGATCATATCCAATGGAGGTTGGCGGAATAGTGAAGCGAAGCCTTGCAATTCAAAGTTAAAGATCAAGTTCAAGCTTCATCCGTGAGATTACCAAGTCAAGCATATATGAAGATCAAGAAGCTTGGGTAAATTAGTTTAGGGCTTATATTATGTGTGTTAATACTTCAAGCTCAATATCACACACACACATTTGGTTTGGTTTATCGTCTTTTTGGATTATAGACTTAACAATATTATTTTATATCTTTTATCAAGTTTATAAATCTATTGGAAAGTTTTCAAAACTTTGTTTAAACTCATTTTGTCAAGATTAAGCTTTTACAAGTCCATACTTATGTGATTTTGCAAAATAATAAGATTCCACAATTGGGAAATGCAAATTGGAAATTTCTTTTTTGTAACATGTTCTAAATCACATTTGCAAACATTTTCCAAAGTTTTATCAAGTTTGAAATTGATTTGTTATGTTTAATTGAATTTACAAAATTATGTTTTTCATTCGTGCATGTTCGTGCATGTTCGTGCATGTTTTACAAAACAGATGAGTTTTCATAAATGGGAAGTGATATTCAAGAAATTATTTCTTTTAAATGTTTATCTACATTTTTAAAAACTTCTATCAAAATTTTACTATTTTTGGAGTTGATTTACTGTGCCCAATTGATTTTACAAAATCGTGTATGTCAGCAGATTTTTAGAAACTGTATATCTATGTTCAAATATTTATTTCTCTCAACTGGGAAATGGTTTTTCATAAATTATTTATCTAACATTTCATTCTACATGTCTAGAACCTTCCCACAAAATTTCATAATTTTTGGAACTGATTTACTATTTTTAATTGATTTTACAAAGCTGATACGCAGTGCTACAATACCCGCGGTCGACCGTTACGGCCGATCGCCAAACTCAGCTTTGCATATGCCTCGCGGTCGACCGCTAGAACATCACGGTCGACCACCATGCTATCTTTTCCATACTAACGACTATTTTCTTACAGCTGTTGGTTGGGGCTTTTTGGTCTTTTGTTTGGGGTTTTTGGTTGAGGTCTTGGGAGGCTATAAATACCCTCATTGACCTCAGTTCTTATACCTATCCAAGAAGTTTTTAAAACAAGTTTTAAAAGAGTTTAAGTGTTGGTTTTAAGTTTTGTTTAAAGGCTGTTTGGTTTGTTTTTACAAAGAGGAGCTTACATCAGTTGTTGAGGAGTTCATCTTCAACATTTCATCATCCTCTCTTTGTATTTATAGAAAAGTTTTCTAACTTTTTCTCTAGCAATTTATTATTGATTTTCATATTTTTATTATTGCTAGTGTGTGGTAAGAATCGGGGATCGTCCAAAGAGGAGTGGCGTCGGTTGACCAACCTAGGGAGAGGTGGTATCCGAGCACTTGAGGGAGACACGTCTAGGTCCAACACTTGTGAGGGTGTAAAGTGGGATTGCATAGTGATTATTTGTGAGAGTTTTCGGTGAACTTGTAAACCGAGTGTGTAGAAGTTCCGAGAGACGTAGGACGGAAGGTCCGAACTTCGTGATCATTTGAGTGTGTTTGAGTTTGTCATTGGCGCATTTGCTTATGCATTTATCTTATATCGCCATTGCCTATTACTCTTGTATATTTTGCCCTATCACTTTTATAGTTTGATTACAACACCCTTGTGTTAGTTTATATATCCTTGCATATATTTATATCATATAGAATATATCTCATTGTTCATATTACTTATCCTAGCTCACATATCATGTTGTATTTTATACTTACTAGGATAACTCATTAATTAGTTTTAAATGGCATAAAATCGGAATAGATTAGCATAAGACCCTAATCACCCCCCCCCCTCTAGGGTCTAATAATTGGTATCAGAGCTTGGTGCTCTTTGATTTAATGTCTAATCACCTTGAGTTAAAGATCCAAGTTATCTTTTTGTGCTAATCTTGTTTTAATTGTATTTGTATTTTGCTTGCTTATTTTTTACAAATTATGTATATGAATGATGCATCTTGTTTAGGCTATGATTCTAGTATTTCTCCTAAATTCAATGTTTTTCCTTATGCTCAATGGTGTTTTAGATTCAAATTATTTGTTCAATCTAAAAATATCGATTTACGGGAAGTCATTGATTGTGCTTATATTGTGCCCACGTTGGAGAAATCCAAGTGGAGCAAACATGATAAAAAGATGCTTATTATGAACAAGCTTATATTAGAATTTTTATTAAATGCATTTGATTCATTTATGTCTAACAAGCTTGATTCTTTTGATAGCGCTTATACATTATGGAAATTCATAGAAGCGCATCAAGGAGACTTGGAGGCGATCCGACAAGCTTTGGAGGATCCCGCTTCAAATTCACACTAGGCGATAGCCCTAGTGAGGTTTGCAAGTTCGAATCCATTAATGATTCATCTAGTGATGAACTTGATTGTGCTAGTAAAAAATTATTGGATGCCTATAGCAAATTGCATAAAAATTTTATTGAATTGCAAAGCAAGCATGAAGATTTAAAATCCGATCATGAGAAGTTAGCTTCCAAATTTGATATCATTTCTCAAGAAAGTATTGCTCTTCAAGAAAACAATGATATGTTAAATTTGGAAAATAAAAATTTAAAATTAGATATTGCTAACTTGACTCATGATAAAAATAATGCCATGTTAGAAGTAGAGAACATACAAAATGATACCGCTTCCTTTATAAATGACTATTTATGTTCTACTTCTAAAAATGCATATGTGCCTAAAAATGAAGATTTGAATCTTATGAATAATCATATTTCATCTTTAGATTCAACTTTGAAAGTATGCTTTGATAATCATAAGAGGCTTATGGATATGTGTGTCAAGTCTAAGAAATCATCCACTCATCATGCACATATGTATAGCAAAGTTTACAAGTGCTCTATTTGCGGCCGTAAAGGTCATCTAGCTAAATTTTGCTATGATGCACACAAGCATAAAAATGTCAATGCTCCTTGTGCATCTCATGTAGCTTCTTCATCACATGTACACACACATGCACCCATTGTTCATCATAAGCATGCTCATGTGTATAGATGTGATCATTGTGGTCGTTTTGGACATTTGGCCGAATATTGTTTTGATTTGAAAAAGAAATCTCATTTGCCAAATACTCCTAGTAGACCACATGCTTTTAAATGTGATGTTTGTGGTAGGTTTGGACATCTTGCTAAATTTTGTTTTGATATACAAAAAGCTTCTAAGTTGCAATATGTTCCATTGTTTAAGAATGTTTCTCATTTGCAAAATAAATTTAAAAGAAAATCTTTATTTGCAAATAATTCCCGTGCACGAGCTAATGGTCCACAAAAACAAATGGATCTCTTTCATTGCACAAATTACAACCGGAAGGGTCATTTGAGTGATTATTGTTTTGACCATGTTAGTGCACTAAATGCGCTCAAATGGGTTCATAACCCAAGGGCTTTGAGCTTTAATGATAGGGGTCATGTCCCTAAATCTTTTGGTACCAAGAGTTCTTGAGTACCAAAACAAATTTAATTTTTAAACCAAGAATTTTACTACTTTTACTTTTTCCTTTTCTTGGGTTTAAAAATTATATCTTAAAATATTTTGATTATGAAAACAAATTTTTAATTGATCAAATCTTTTGTTTTCATGATTATTTGTTTTGATTTTGATAAGAGGTTTGTGTTCATATAACCCTCCGGATTTATTAGGTGTTTATTCCCAAATCTTGTTTATCGAATGCTAAAATATTTATATGGGTTGATACTAGCTCAATAGCTAGATATAATTGCCTCTCTTGAGTTTTAAAAATCAATGATGATTTGGTTTTATATTCTTATATGATTTACTTACGATTTATGATTTTATTGGTTGATCTGTTTTCATTTAAAAACTTTTTACATGATTCTCATGTCTTCCTTCTTGTGATTTCATAAATCTTTTTTATACATGGTTTTTATGTTTTTTGATATGAGACAATATGTTCATCTTGATATATTTATATATGTTCTCATTATCTCTTAAATGTGAGTGATTTTTAGCATATCTTTTATTTATGCTTGCTCACATATTTGCCATGATCTTTTATTTCATATTCCATATGGCATTTTGATAGGGGGAGCAATCCCTATATTTGTTTTATACTCACCCATGTTCATATGTAGGGGGAGCTTTCGCTCCCTTTCATCTATATGGTTTTCTCCTTTTTGAAGTTGTCAAAGGGGGAGAAATATTATGAGTATATTCTTTTTTGTTTATATGCATGATAATTATAATATTGTATATTCATTTCCTTTCATGCGTATATCCTTTTTGTAAATTGTTTGTCATCATCAAAAATGGGTAGATTGTTGGCCTCTTTGTTTTGATGATGTTTAACAAACAATTTACGACTAATGTTGTTTGTCTAGTGTTTGTGTTTTCATATTTATTCTAGGCAAACAACGTGTTGGAGGATGGATAGAATAGAGCTTCAACGATCATATCCAATGGTGGTTGGCTGAATAGTGGAGTGAAGCCTTGCAATTTAAAGTTAAAGATCAAGTTCAAGATTCATCCGCGAGATTACCAAGTCAAGCATATTGAAGACCAATCAAGCTTGGGTAAATTAGTTTAGGGCTTATATTATGTGTGTTAATACTTCAAGCTCAATATCACACACACGTTTGGTTTGGTTTATCGTCGTTTTAGATTATAGACTTAACGATATTATTTTATATCTTTTATCAAATTTATAAATCTATTGGAAAGTTTTCAAAACTTTGTTTAATCTCATTTTGTCAAGATCAAGCTTTTACAAGTCCATACTTATGTGATTTTGCAAAATAATGAGATTCCACAATTGGGAAATGCAAATTTGAAAATTCTTTTTTGTAACATGTTCAAAATCACATTTTCAAATATTTCCCAAAGTTTCATCAAGTTTGAAATTGATTTGTTATGTTTAATTGAATTTATAAAATCATGTTTTTCGTTCGTGCATGTTCGTGATATTTTACAAAACAGATGAGTTTTAATAAATGGGAAGTGATATTCAAGAAATTCTTTCTTTTACATGTTTATCTACATGTTTAGAAACTTTTCTCAAAGTTTTACTATTTTTGGAGTTGATTTACTGTGCCCAATTGATTTTACAAAATCGTGTATGTCAGCAGATTTTTAGAAACTGTATATCTGTATTCAAACATTTATTTCTCTCAACTGGGAAAAGTTTTCTCAGAAATTCGTTCTCTAACATGTCATTATGTATGTCTGGAACCTTCTTACAAAATTGCATAATTTCTAGAGCTGATTTACTATTTTTAATTGATTTTAAAAAGCTGATACGCAGTGCTACAGTACCGCGGACGACCGCTACGGTCGACCGCCAAACTCTCTGGAAGTTACTCAGCTTTGCATATACCTTGCGGTCGACAGCGAGAACGTCACAGTCGACCGTTGTGCTGTCTTTTCCATGCTAACGACTATTTTCTTGTAGCCATTGGTTGGGGCTCTTTTGTCTTTTGTTTGTTGTTTTTGGTTGAGGTCTTGGGAGGCTATATATACCCTCATTGACCTCAGTTCTTATACCTATCCAAGAAGTTTTTAAAACAAGTTTTAAAAGAGTTTAATATCCAAGAAGTTTTTAAAACAAGTTTTAAAAGAGTTTAAGTGTTGGTTTTAAGTTTGGTTTAAAGGCTGTTTGGTTTGTTTTTACAAAGAGGAGCTTACATCAGTTGTTGAGGAGTTCATCTTCAACATTTCATCGTCCTCTCTTTGTATTTATAGAGAAGTTTTCTAACTCTTTTCTCTAGTAATTTTATTATTGATTTTCATATTCTTATTATTGCTAGTGTGTGATGAGAGTCGGGGATTGTCCCAAGAGGAGTGGCATCGGTTGACCAACCTAGGGAGAGGTAGCATCCGAGCACTTGAGGGAGACACGTCTAGGTCCAACACTTGTGAGGGTGTAGAGTGGGATTGCATAGTGATTATTTGTGAGAGTTTTCGGTGAACTTGTAAACCGAGGGTGTAGAAGTTCCGGCATCCAAACTGGATTATGATAGTGGATTTCTCCCTGGGAGTGGGGAGCGGAGACGTAGGAAGGAAGGTCCGAACTCCGTGATCATTTGAGTGTGTTTGAGTTTGTCATTGGCGCATTTGCTTATGCATTTCTCTTATATCGCCATTGTCTATTACTCTTGTATATTTTGCCCTATCATTTTTATAGTTTGATTATAACACCCTTGTGTTAGTTTATATATCCTTGCATATATTTATATCATATAGGATATATATCATTGTTCATATTACTTATCCTAGCTCACATATCATGTTGTATTTCATACTTGCAAGGATAACTCATTAATTAGTTTTAATTGGCATAAAATCAGATTAGATTAGCATAAGACCCTAATCACCCTCCCCCCCCCTCTAGGGTCTAATAATTGGTATCAGAGCTTGGTGCTCTTTGATTTAAGGTCTAATCACCTTGAGTTAAAGATCCAAGTTATCTTTTTGTGCTAATCTTGTTTTGATTGTATTTGTATCTTGCTTGCATATTTTTTTACAAATTATGTATATGAATGATGCATCTTGTTTAGGCTATGATTCTAGTATTGCTCCTAAATTCAATGTTTTCCCTTATGCTCAATGGTGTTTTAGATTCAAATTATTTGTTCAATCTAAAAATATCGATTTATGGGAAGTCATTGATTGTGCTTATATTGTGCCCACGTTGGAGAAATCCAAGTGGAGCAAACATGATAAAAAGATGTTTATTATGAACAAGCTTATGTTAGAATTTTTATTAAATGCATTTGATTCATTTATGTCTAACAAGCTTGATTCTTTTGATAGCGCTTATACATTATGGAAATTCATAGAAGCGCATCAAGGAGACTTGGAGGCGATCCGACAAGCTTTGGAGGATCCCGCTTCAAGTTCTAAAGGAGCTTCATGCACATGAGCACTAGGCGATAGTCCTAGTGAGGTTTGCGAGTTCGAATTTATTAATGATTTACCTAATGATGAACTTGCTTGTGCTTGTAAAAAATTATTGCATGCCTTTAACAAATTGCAAAATGATTTTATTGATTTAAAAAACAAGCATGAAGATTTAAAATCCGATCATGAGAAGTTAGCTTCCAAATTTGATATCATTTCTCAAGAAAGTATTGCTCTTCAAGAAAACAATGATATGTTAAATTTGGAAAATAAAAATTTAAAATTGGATATTACTAACTTGACTCATGATAAAAATAATATCATGTTAGAAGTAGAGAACATACAAAATGATACCGCTTCCTTTATAAATGACTATTTATGTTCTACTTCTAAAAATGCATATGTGCCTAAAAATGAAGATTTGAATCTTATGAATAATCGTATTTCATCTTTAGATTCAACTTTGAAAGTATGCTTTGATAATCATAAGAGGCTTATGGATATGTGTGACAAGTCTAAAAAATCATCCACTCATCATGCACACATATATAGCAAAGTTTACAAGTGCTCTATTTGCGGCCGTAAAGGCCATCTAGCTAAATTTTGCTATGATACACACAAACATAAAAATGTCAATGCTCCTTGTGCATCTCATGTAGCTTCTTTATCACATGTACACACACATGCACCCATTGTTCATCATAAGCATGCTCATGTGTATAGATGTGATCATTGTGGTCATTTTGATCATTTGGCCGAATATTGTTTTGATTTGAAAAAGAAATCTCATTTGCCAAATGCTCCTAGTAGACCACATGCTTTTAAATGTGATGTTTGTGGTAGGTTTGGACATCTTGCTAAATTTTGTTTTGATATACAAAAAGCTTCTAAGTTGTAATATGTTCCATTGTTTAAGAATGTTTCTCATTTGCAAAATAATTTTAAAAGAAAATCTTTATTTGTAAATAATTCCCGTGCATGAGCTAATGGTCCACAAAAACAAATGGATCTCTTTCATTGCACAAATTGTAATCGGAAGGGTAGTACACTAAATACGCCCAAATATGTTCATAACCCAAGGGCTTTGAGCTTTAATGATAGGGGTCATGTCCCTAAACCTCTTGGTACCAAGATTATTTGGGTACCAAAACAAATTTAATTTTAAACCAAGAATTTTAGTGTTCTTATTTTTTCCATTTCTTGGTTTTGAAAATTATGTTTTAAAATCTTTCGATTATGAAAACAAATTTTTAATTGATCAAATCTTTTGTTTTCATGATTATTTGTTTTGATTTTGATAAGAGGTTTGTGTTCATATAACCCTACGGATTTATTGGGTGTTTATTCCCAAATCTTGTTTACCGGATGCGAAAATATTTATATGGGTTGATATTAGCTCAATAGCTAGATGTAATTGCCTCTCTTGAGTTTTGAAAATCAATGATGATTTGGTTTTATGTTCTTATATGATTTACTTGCGATTTATGATTTCATTGGTTGATTTGTTTTCATTTGATAACTTTTTACATTATTCTCATGTCTTCCTTCTTGTGATTTCATAAATCTTTTTTATACATGGTTTTTATGTTTTTTGATATGAGACAATATGTTCATCTTGATATATTTATATATGTTCTCATTATCTCTTGAATGTGAATGATTTTTAGCATATCTTTTATTTATGCTTGCTCACATATTTGCCATGATCATTTATTTCATATTCCATATGCCATTTTGATAGGGGGAGCAATCCCTATATTTGTTTTATACTCACCCATGTTCATATGTAGGGGGATCTTTTGCTCTCTTTCATCTATATAGTTTTCCCCTTTTTGATGTTGTCAAGGGGAGAGAAATATTATGAGTATATTTTTTTTGTTTATATGCATGATAATTATAATATTGTATATTCATTTCCTTTTATGCGTATATCCTTTTTGTAAATTGTTTGTCATCATCAAAAAGGGGGAGATTGTTGGCCTCTTTGTTTTGATGACGTTTAACAAACAATTTACGACTAATGTTGTTTGTCTAGTGTTTGTGTTTTTGTATGTATTCTAGGAAAACAATGTGTTGGAGGATGGATAGAATAGAGCTTCAACGATCATATCCAATGGAGGTTGGCGGAATAGTGGAGTGAAGCCTTGCAATTTAAAGTAAAAGATTAAGTTTAAGCTTCATCCGCAAGATTACCAAGTCAAGCATATTGAAGACCAATCAAGCTTGGGTAAATTAGTTTAGTGCTTATATTATGTGTGTTAATACTTCAAGCTCAATATCACACACACACGTTTGGTTTGGTTTATCGTCGTTTTGGATTATAGACTTAACGCCATTATTTTATATCTTTTATCAAGTTTATAAATCTATTGGAAAGTTTTCAAAACATTGTTTAAACTAATTTTGTCAAGATCAAGCTTTTACAAGTCCATACTTATGTGATTTTGCAAAATAATGAGATTCCACAATTGAGAAATGCAAATTAGAAAATTCTTTTTTGTAACATGTTCAAAATCACATTTGCAAACATTTCCCAAAGTTTCATCAAGTTTTAAATTGATTTGTTACGTTTAATTGAATTTACAAAATCATGTTTTTCGTTCGTGCATGTTCGTGCATGTTTTACAAAACAGATGAGTTTTCATAAATGGGAAGTGATATTTAAGAAATTCTTTCTTTGACATGTTTATCTACATGTTTATAAAATTCTCTCAAAATTTTACTATTTTTTGAGTTGATATACTGTGCCCAATTGATTTTACAAAATCGTGTATGTCAGCAGATTTTTAGAAACTGTATATCTAGGTTCAAACATTTATTTCTCTCAACTGGGAAATGATTTTTCTTAAATTCTTTCTCTAACTTGTCATTCTATATGTCTAGAACCTTCTCACAAAATTTCATAAATTTTGGTACTGATTTACTATTTCTAATTGATTTTACAAAGCTGATACGCAGTGCTACAGTACCCGCGGTCGACCGCCACGGTCGACCGCCAAAAACTGATACGCAGTGCTACAGTACCCGCGGTCGACCGCCACGGTCGACCGCCAAACTCTCTGGAAGTTACTCAGCTTTGCATATGCCTCGCGGTCGACCGCGAGAACATCACGGTCGACCGCCACGCTGTCTTTTCTATCCTAACGGCTATTTTCTTGCAGCCGTTGGTTGGGGCTTTTTGGTCTTTTGTTTGGGGTTTTTGGTTGAGGTCTTGGGAGGCTATAAATGCCCCCATTGACCTCAGTTCTTATACCTATCCAAGAAGTTTTTAAAACAAGTTTTAAAAAAATTTAAGTGTTGGTTTTAAGTTTGGTTTAAAGGCTGTTTGGTTTGTTTTTACAAAGAGGAGCTTACATAAGTTGTTGAGGAGTTCATCTTCAACATTTCATCATCCTCTCTTTGTATTTATAGAGAAGTTTTCTAACTCTTTTCTCTAGCAATTTTATTATTGATTTTCATATTCTTATTATTGCTAGTTTGTTATTTGAGTTAGATTTGATTTCACTCATTGTTTACACACACGCACATTGAGCTTATTGTATTTTCATACATTGTATATTTGGGTTGGTGAGAGTTGTAACAATTGAGTGTGAGCTTTCATTGTGTTCTCATCCATAGTAGAGAACAAACATTTATTGTATTGAGCCTTATTGTGAGATTCACTTTGTAATAGGATCGCCCCAAGAGGAGTGGCGTCGGTTGACCAACCTAGGGAGAGGTGGTATCCGAGTACTTGAGGGAGACACGTCTAGGTCCAACACTTGTGAGGGTGTAGAGTGGGATTGCATAGTGATTATTTGTGAGAGTTTTCGGTGAACTTGTAAACCAAGTGTGTAGAAGTTCTAGCTTCCAAACCGGATTGTGATAGTGGATTTCTCCCCGGGAGTGGGGAGCGGAGACGTAGTACGGAAGGTCCGAACTCCATGATCATTTGAGTGTGTTTGAGTTTGTCATTGACGCATTTGTTTATGCATTTATCTTATATCGCCATTGCCTATTACTCTTATATATTTTGCCCTATCACTTTTATAGTTTTCTTATATCGCCATTGCCTATTACTCTTATATATTTTGCCCTATCACTTTTATAGTTTGATTATATCACCCTTGTGTTAGTTTATATATCCTTGCATATATTTTTATCATATAGGATATATCTCATTGTTCATATTACTTATCCTAGCTCACATATCATGTTGTATTTCATACTTACTAGTATAACTCATTAATTAGTTTTAATTGGCATAAAATCGGATTAGATTAGCATAAGACCCTAATCACCCCCCTTTAATTGGCATAAAATCGGATTAGATTAGCATAAGACCCTAATCACCCCCCCTCTAGGGTCTAATAATGCCCTGGTTGGAGACATCAGAAACATTTCCCCGAAGTCGGCTTGGCATACTGATTTGATTGAGTCATCTAGGGTGGTAGTTGATTTGTCAACCGCTCGGTTGATCATGGAGGATTAAACCGACCAGTCATCCTTGGTCCCTCTTTATTTCTCGGTCGAACTCTCCTAATCGGTTCGCCTGAAAGGTGGTGTCTTGGAGGCCAATCTTTCCACCTTGAGAGCCATGTTATGGGCTTCGTCCACAGAGTACATATTGTGAATGTCCACCTTCTCTTAAATTGAATACTTCAAACCTCCGATATATTTGGTCGCGAGTTGCTCCTCGCTCATAGACAAATCGTAATGAGAAGTAAGACGAAAGAACTCTTTGATATAGATGCTTATTGATTTGATTCCTTGACGATATTGCTCGAACTGGTTATAGAGAATTTGTTGGTAGTCGGGTGGTAGGAACCTAGCTTGTAGTAACTGCTTCATGCGTCGCCAAACCCAAATTAGTTGCTTGCATTGCCATCGCCTAGTATTTTGAGTTTGATCACACCATACCGTGGCTTTTCCTTTGAGACGATATGCTACAAACTTTACCTAGTTTGCTTCGGTCACATTAGCCATCTCAAAGAACTTCTCAAGATCGTAGAGACAATCTAAGAAAGCTTCTATGTGTAGATTTCCTCCAAAGGAAGATAGCTCCACCTTCATCTGGTACTATTAGTCATGGTGATGTTCGTCCTGTCGGTGATAGTTACGACGATGGTTAAAGCCTCTGCCGTTACCTCTGCCATAAGGTCGCCCTCCTTATTCTTCGCTCAAGAGGTTGTCGTACTATGGTCCCTCAAATTGGGCACCATAGTCTGCTCTTTCATCGCTGGATTCATCATGGGAGAGGGGTTGGTTGGGTTATCATCTATGATGTGGAGGGGGTTGATATGGAGGAGGTTGATGCGAAGGGGGTTAATATGGAGGAGGTTGATGCGGAGGGGGTTGATGTGGAAGGGGTTGGTTTGGGCGTGGTTGATATAGAGTGGGATGAACTGGAGGTGGTTGGGGATTTTACGCGGGTGGATGTCGTGGCTGCCTAACTCTGGGTCCGCTTAGGTGAAGACCGTCTGTGAAGTTATTACGTACTATTGTTGAGGTGAAGGGTAAGTCCTTCAATGTCTTGTTGAAGGTTTTGAAGAGACGCCTCCAATGTGCCAAATCTTCCCTCCATAGAATCCATCCTCGCAGAAAGATCCTGTAGAGAAAACTCCTTCTTGCCGTCACCTACCATTGTCGAGGATGTTGAAGTCGAAGCTCTGATATCACTTGACACAGACGTAGAAATGAGGAGGCCGATCGGATCTCGTTCCGATGCCGACGAGCCCTAATAATAGCAAGTAGATAACAAGCTTGAATCCACAAGCCCTAGTTTTCCCAAGTTTAGGGAAGAAAACAATGGAAAATTTTCTCTTAATTCAAAAATTAAAAAGATGATCCTTGATTTACAAATGAACTAATATTTATAGCCAACTAACCCTATTCTAACTCTAATAAAAAAGAAACTCTAAGTAAGGATTTGCTGCTTTCTTACTTATTCCTAAACCTCTTCTTGCTCTTTGTCGCTTAGCTTTCGCTGTCCAATCGGTCCTTGCTTCTTACCTAATTCCTATTCCTTCAAAGCCGGCTAGCTCCGACGTCCCATCGAGTTAGCTAGTTAACATTCGATCTCCCCGGAACACTCAAATCATCCAAAAACAAACTCCTTTCCTAATCTATTTGTCCAGTCGACACGAGGCGTGCCGAGTAGTACTGCCTTTCGTGTCGACTGGACATGAGTGGACTAAGTATGTCGAGTAGTTTCGCCTTTTGTGTCGACTAGCATGTGTCGACTAACACCGTCCTTCGTGTCGACTGGGGTGTGTCGTCTCGTCCTGTCGGCTGGGGTCTCGGCTGGGGTCTCGACTGGGGTCTCGGTCGTGTAGATCTCCTGTATCAGACTCTGTATGGATTTTTCAATGAACAAGTAACAATACTTCATTGTTCTACATAGGGGAATGTCGATGTTAGAGTTCGCTGATGAATGATTTTGCCAAGTCTCGATGCCAAAATGGAGCTTCATGCCAAATGATGGACGCAATGAAATACTTTTTTTCCCGTTTCTATGTTGAATTTTGTAAGAACTATTTTAATACTCACTCGGGTGTAACTCAGATTATGTGGATGTCTTGATTGGATGCAAGGTTCATGAAACAAGTTGATATATTGTTGCTTCCTAAAAAAGATATTATATTGTTATCTTGCTTGTTGTTTCTTTGCTTTCTACTTGATTAACCTTTTAACATGTGTATTGAGGTTATTAGGAAGAACAACTGATTACTATTTATTATTTCTATGTTACAATAATATCTTGAATTACAGGTAGGCGAAGTGATGAGTATATGTGATATTTTATGCTCAACAGGTTGTGTTAGTTCACAAAATATTATAATTATAAGTGCTATTGTAATTTTCAAAAAGGTAAATATAATACATGTTAATCCCAATTCCAAACTAACCAAACATGAGAGTGGGAGTTTGAGTAGCGCAATCCCGAGGACATTGAACATAGAACCAAATATGAGATTGGGACTTTTAATCCTACTCCCACCTAATCCCAGTCCCAACTTAAGTCCTAATTCCAATCCCATTGGGAGCCAAACAGTGCTTTAGAATTTTCAACGTATGTGAAATTGTGGCTGATTCCAGGGATTATAACATATATAAACAAATTTCAAAAGATGTTGATTAGTCGGAAACAAATTTCAAAAGAAATTGATTAGTCGGTGTTTTTTTCTTTGCCATTTTTGAGGGTAAACAAAACCTAAACTAACTGCCAATTATATGGACTTTGGTTGAAGATACAGGTGAGAGTACAAAATCTAATGTGCATTGGAGAATTATACACATATATTGTTATTTTCGTCCTTTAACTCTTTTGCTTATGGAAATCGTAGTAGCTATAAATTAGCAAAATCATGTTAACTTTCACTTTTGTGGATGTTACGTGGGTTACATCTTTAGCTCCTGATTTTCATTCCTCACTTTTTCTTATAATTGGTAGGTCTCTTTCATATAATCCCTCTGCGTTATACGAATTCTAAAGAATTTCCTTTTCATCATCTCAATATCGATACGGATGATGAAATTGTCTATAAATTTAGAGGTTCGAAAATTTGAAGGGTCTACGCTAGAAACACCCAAAATTTATTGCTTGTTGTTGTTTCTATAGACTGTAGCAAATACTACTTAAAAAATGTTTTGCAAGTGAGGTTGAAAAAAGTTTAAAATAGAGATGACACATTCGTCAAAATTCTAATATCCAAATTTTAACATATAAAATTTAAAAATGTTAAATATTAAATATATACTATTGCTAACATGCGTCTTCAAATGTAGGAGTTGTTAGCATGAGCTGGTATGTAGTAAACATTTTTGAAAGCCCAATAGTATAGACGAGCCCAAGAAATACTCCTAACAATCTTACTCCCAAATTTTCCCCCTTTTTTTAATTTTTTGGGTGATAAAGTTACAACTGGCTTTAGTTTGACTTTGCAAAATATAGTCATCAGATGTTTATGAATCGAAAGAAATTGAAAATATTGCAATTTGGGGGGCAAGAGAGAGAAAAAGACTGCAAACAGTAAGGAAATAGCGATCTTAGTTGACATCTGCAGAGGAATTTTAGTTTGATATCTTCAGACTATGATTTCCTTAATTAATCTCAGATATTTGTCAACCAATTGTTATAAGCAGGTTGTTCATATTTTTGTTTGTTTAAAATCTTAGATTTTGAATTCAAATATTTTTTCTGAATTTCTTCATATTCGATTTCACACACTAATTAGTAATATTAATATTAAAGTACATGCTTAGGTCTTTTCAGCAAAATGATAACCCAGAGATTGGGTGCCTAGGTTTTAGTGAGGATGCCTAGATCTTTTCGGTAAAATTACAACCTGAAGGTTGGGTGCCTAGGTCTTTGTGAGGATGCCGAGGTCTTTTTGGCAAAATGACAACCCGGAGGTTGGGTGCCTAGATCTTAGTGAGGATGCCTAGGTCTTTTTGCCATGCTATGGTGGTTTAGTTGTAAATGCAGGAGCCGACCGAATAGCAAGTGTGCCTTGGGTTTACCACCCTAAGAAGGCACCAAGGGCTTAGGATTCCTACATAGATTTGGCACTACAGATTTGGCACTACGAGAGTGCGAAATAAGAGTCAGTTTCAAAAAGGATTTCATTTATAATGAATGAAATTTTTGTACAGAATTATTGAAAGTATTTTTTCAGATGCTCAACATTCCAAGGATGTTGTAGGATTCTTCCGTCTGGGGCCCTTAGTCAATAGGTATCTGCTCGCAACTCCTCAAGGACTGTGTACAGGCCTTCCCTGTTGGGAGCTAGTTTGCCTCTCCGGGTGTCTTTTGTCAAAAGCGGGTAGTTGAGTTCGCCCACTTTCAAAATTTGGCTCACGTAGTGCACGGGCTTCTGGACATTCTCTTCTTCTCGAACAAGACAGATCTGACGGCTTCAAAGGAGACAACAATATATAAATACAAAGTCTCTCCCTCATGGGTTGGCTCAGTAATGGTTTGATACTCAAGTAGGCCTTGTGATCCTGAAAAGCTGCACTGCATTCAGCCGTCCAAGTCATGCTCTCCTTCAAGCTTTTCCTTCCCCTCGGAGTTTTAAAGAATGGGAGGCTCCTCTCAGCAGATTTGGAGAGGAATTGACCAAGCACCGGTATCTTCCCGTTCAGATTCTGGATATCCTTTAGGGTGTGTGGCTCGGGCAGTCACTCTATGGTGGCTATCTTCTTGGAGTTGATCTCTATGCCTCTTTGTGTGATCATGAACTCAAGGAACTTTCCTGATTGCACCCCAAAGGCACACTTGGCGGGATTGAGCTTCATGCGGTAGCGCCGGAGGGTGAAGAAGGTCTCATCCAGATCTAAAATGTGGGTCAACACTTCTTTCAACTTTACCAGTAGGTTTTCCACATAAGCTTTCAGATTGTGGCCGATCTGGTATTTGAAGACCTTGTTGACAAGTCTCTAGTATGTGGCCTCAGCATTCTTCAGTACGAATGGCATCATTTTGTAGCAATAGGTCCCTAGGTTGGTGATAAAGGAGGTCTTCTCCTGATCATGTTCTGTCATAAAAATTTGATTGTAGCCGGAGAAGACATCCATGAAGCTAAGCATCTCGTGCCCCGTACTCTCGTCAACCAACTGATTGATTAGAGGTAGGGGGTAGCTATTCTGGAGGCAAACTTTGTTAAGGTCGGTAAAGTCCACACACATCATCCATTTGTTCAGCGCCTTCTTCACCAACACCACATTGGCTAGCATTCTGGATATTGGACTTCCCAGATAAAACCAGCTCTAAGGAGCCGTTTGACTTCGTCAGTAGCCGCCTTTTGTTGTTCCAGGCCAAGATGCCTCTTCTTCTGTCACACAGGCCTAGTGTGCCTGTCGACTGCCAGCCCGTGGCTTATCACCTCGGAGGAACCCCCCGACATATCTTCAGGATCCTAGGCGAACACATCAGCATTTGCCCACAAGAATCCTGTCAACTCTCCCCGCAAGGGCTACACTAAGCTGGACCCAATCTCGATCTTCTTCTACCCTTCCTGGTCGATTGGTATCTCCTAGAGCTCTTCCATCAGCGTCGTCCTCTACCGCTCCATCGCTTTCTCCAACTAGAGGTAAGTTTTCTCTATTAGAAAAGCATCTTACACACCCTTACCCTTGGTCAAGAGCAGGTAACAGGACCTGACCTCTCGCTGGTTGCTCCTGGCGACCACGACTCCATTAGGAGTTGTGAACTTCAACATCTGGTAGTAAGTCGAAGGGATGGCCCGCAAAAGGTGGAGGGCAGTTCGGCCCAAGATGATATTGTGGGCCGGCTTGAGATTCATCACCAGGAATTGAACTTGGACGGCGGATTACCTAGGGTACTCTCTGACTATTAGGAGGAGAATAATCATCCCTTCCGGCAGGAGAGAGTGGCCAGTGAATCTAATAAGGGGGCCTCTATAGGGAAGCAGCCGAGATTTATCGATGCCCAACTGGTTGAAGGCATCAACATACAGGATGTCCATCGAGCTTCTAATGTCAACCATGATTCCCTTCACTTGGAAGTCGTCAATCCCAACAGTTATGATGATGAGGTCGTCATGAGGTGTCTCGGCGCCCTTCAGGTCGGTGTCCCCAAAAGAGATGGGCTCCTCCGCCCTCAACCTCTTGTCACACTGGTCAACCCACAACGTCCTCTAAGCATACCTCTTTCGGGCATTGTTAGACGACCCTCTAGCAGTGGGGGTGCCACTAAGCATGTTGATGACCCCTTTATGGCTAGGTTCCAAGGGTCAGCTATGCTGGTACGGTCGAGGACGAGGCGACCGCGAGTGGGATCTCCTATCTTCCTTGGCTATGGGAGCTTCCCTCCAATCTCTTTGCAAGACAAGCTTCTTCAGGTATCCTCTCTCGATCAGGTCCTCAATATCCCTCTTCAAGATACAGTTGTTATTGATGAGGTGGCCGTGATCTTTGTGGTAGCGATGATACTGCCTGGTGTCTCGGCTCTAGGGATCCGACCTCATCTTAGGAGCAGGCTCTTTGAGGTTCCCCTCCTTCTAGACCCTGGAGAGAGCTTCTGCAAGGGAGGTGTTGAGGACTGTGAGAGCGGGCCTCGACACCAGGTCCCTCTATTGGTCCCTCCTGTTAGACCGATTTGAGTGAGAGCCGACTCTCAGGGGATCTCTCAGCCACTCCTACCTTGCAGTGGGGCCTCTAGCCGACTCTGGTGTTAGCACTAGACTCTGGTGTCGGCGCCACAACCGGTACTACTACTGGCGTGGTGGTGCAAGTGGTGCTAATGCTGGTGTGACTGTTGCTGTTGAAGTTGTGGCTATAGAGGTCTCTGTAGTCCTGGCTGCCACCTTATAAGCTCGAGCATCCTCCATGTCCATGTATCCATGAGCTTTGACCATCAGTTGTTCATAATTGACGACCGGCTTCTTGGCAAGTGAGTCAGCCAACTCGTTGCTCTACAAGCCGGCCATAAGGGCGGACATAGCAACCGCACTCCCTGGGTCATTAAACTCCAGCCACTTCGCCTGGATCCTCTTGAAGTTGGCTTGAAGACTCTCTCCAGGCTCTTGCCTCATCTGGATTAACACATGAGGGGGCAGCTTCTGCTTGGTGTCAGACAGGAAGTGGTGGATGAACTTCCAGCTGAGTTGCTGGAAGCTGCTGATGGACTTCTTCTCAAGGTCGTTCCACCAGAGCTTTGCACTCCTCAAAAGAGTGATGAGAAAGCATCGGTAGATAACTACTTTCGATGCTTGGAGCATACTCATCACATCATAGTAGTTTTGGATATGCTCGGAGGGGTCTCCCTCACCCTTATACTTCTCTACATAAGGCATCTTGAACTTCTTACATGGCGCATTCATGAAATCATCAAAAAGGGGGGTGTTCCCCCCGATGGCTTCTGTGACCGGGCTGTACACCCAATCATATCCAGAGCCCCCTACGATAGCAAATGGGGTTGGAGAGGTATGGTGGTGGGGGAGAGTCTTAGAGATTTCTCCCCTAGTGTGATTTTCAGGGTGACTAGGGTCGAGACTCTCGCTGGTGACTTTAGGATGAGGGAGGAGACGTCGACGAGGTTCCTCATGAAGAGGTGACCGATGTGGCAGCGGGGTCGCGTACTCTAACCGATCCCTTAACTGTTTGATAGCAGCATAAGGAGTCTAAGGTGGGACTACCTGCTGTGCTCTGGAAGGAGGGTGAGTCTCCGACAATGGCTTTATACGCTATCGTAAGCGATATTTGTATTTTTACTTTTTCTCTAGATCATAATGTGGGCAAGAATTAACGTAGATAACTTTTGAAGAACTTGGGGATCATTCACTTACACTTATGTTTTTAACCATCTTACAAAATAGTGAGTTTTTACGAACGGTAATGACATTTCAAAATTTTTCTCTCAAACATGTTTGTTTTCATGATTATAACCATTCCCCAAAATTTTACTATTTTTTGAGTTTATTTGTTATTTTATTTTAAATTTACAAAATCGGATTTTCAACTAAAATCACCGTGTCTGGAAGTATCAATTTCCGGTCTATCGGTTTTACCCGTCGGTCGACCGACCAGAGGGTCTGCTTACAGACCCTGTAGACAATTGGTCGTCAGTCGATCGACGCACAATGTTCAGTCGACCGATGGTATAGGTTTAGTCGACCGATACAACATTGTCGGTCGACCGAATGAGCTTGCAACGTTTTAGTCTGCCAACGGTCATATTGTCAGTTGACCGACTATAGTCTATCGGTCGACCGAAAGTACTGTAACGATCAAATTTTCAGACTCCGGGATTTTAGAAATTTTGTTGGTTTTGATGATTTTCTTGGGATTTAGGCTATTGTTTTAAGTGCCTATATATATCTTCCAACCCCCATTTGTTCAGAAACTTAGCAAGCAAAAAATATTTTTTGAGTTTGTGTTTTTGTGTGTTTTGAGCTTAATCTTTCATCTTACTCAATTTCGGTTTTATACTTTCAAAACCCACAACCCCAAGCTTCATTTGTTATCTCTTAATTCTTTCTATAGGATTGCTGTAAGAGAGAGTTTTTCATCTTATTGTATTGTGTGGAGAGCTTGAACTCGAGGAGATCATTGTGTGGATTGTGAGATCTCGAGGAGATCGTTGTGAAGAAGTTTCGACTTCCAAACCGGGTGTGATTAGTGTATTATCATTTGGAGAGGTGGTCAGGGACATAGGTTGTGAGGACTGAAACTCGTGAACATATCATCGTGTCACTTTGGATAACTATTCTCTAACTCTCTCTCTTATTTATTGCCATAGCTTAAATTTGTGTCTTGTGTTGGATTGAATTTTATTAATTGTACATTTAATTATTTAATTACCCTTTTCACCCCCCTCTAAGGTAATTTTACCAATTTTATAGTGTCGGTCGGTGAGTGGAGGAGAGGTTACCTTAGTATTTAATGTGAAGTGATCGGGGGCATGATGGTGCCGACGTGGTTCGATGAGACATGACGACTATCGAGTATAGAGGTATGATGTCGCCTGCCAAGCATTAAATATGATGTCGACGCATTGTCAGTTGGGGATCTTTGGGTCAACCTCGTGAGACGTCAAATAACTGGTCGAGTGGGCTTGTAACGATTCGTCTTCCAACGAGAGAACTGACAAATACTGCTCTTCATGTCGACTCGGCGAGTCAGCTAATTCAGGATTTTTGGGCCTGGCCGTCAATTTGGTTTGAACAATGCATGTAAGGGGACACATGTCCGTTCTGGTAAAGGGTTGTACTTTGGTGACTAAAAACACCATAACAGAAACAACACCACAAAATTTTTTTAGAATTTGCAAAAAGCACGCCTAAATTTTTGAATTGCAAACACGCTCTAAAAATACAAATTTTATTTAAAAAATCTAAAAATTTTAAAAGCACACTAAAAATATAAGAATTATAAACAGTGCCCTAAAATTTTTAGAATTTTTAGAAAACACCCTAAATTTTTTATAAATTACAAGAAAACACTCTCAAAATTGAGAAATTTTGCAAAAAAACCTAAAAGATCAAAAACTTAAAAATATCTGTTTTTTGTAAGTGTTTGTAATTTTGATCTTTTTAAGGTGCTTTTGTACCTTTTTAGGGTTTTTTGGTAATTATTAAAACTTTTAAGGTGTTTTATGTAGATTATAATTTGGAAAAATGTGTCTAGGCCCCAAAAGCGAAAACTTCATGTGATGAGGCCCCTTGTATTCTACCCCATACAGATAAGCCCCAAATACACATAGTCTTTGTAATGAGGCCCCAAAGTATCGGTTTTCAAAAAAAAGCTTAGTGGAAGTTACGATCTTGCCCCTTTGATGAGACTAAACTCGGTTACTGCACCCTCTCTCTCTCTCTCTCTCTCTCTCTCTCTCTCTCTCTCTCTCACTCTCTTCCACCGCTTAGGAGCCACCGAAACTCTTGAATTGTCAATTTTCTCATCGGATTTCAACAGTGCTAGGTTTTTCACCGGAAAAATGTCTTCCAGGGAAGCAGAATCTGTTAACGACTACAAAGTCGATCATCACGGCGAGCTGAAGGACAAAGACGGTTAATCTGGGTTGGTAGCATGGGGGAAGCCACTCAAACCCTTATGAAAATACAAAGGCAGGCAGTAGAATGGCGAGACCAGAAAAGAAGAACAAAAAGGGCTGACAGTAGTTGGGGGTTTGGGGGTTTTTGGAAGTTTTTGGTTTTAGTTCATTGGTCTGTATGTAAAAATTGTGGGAGATGTTTGGATGGAAAAATATGAAAAATTTAGAAGGTGTTAAATTAACGTTGGTTCTAACAATTGTTCCTAGGTGCGTAAATTCCTTGGTCAAAAATTATGCTATGTATAATATTATTATATTTAAAAAAGAAGAAATTATTTTTTTGTTAGTTCTAATGGATATCATGTTATTTCTAATATATGTGTTAGTTCTAGTGGATTTTGTATTAGTTCTAATGGATATCATGTTAGTTCTAACATGCCGTGGGTTAGAACTAATGTAAGAGCCCAATAGCCTAGAACTAACATGAATTAGAACTAGAACTAATAAGCGATGAGTTAGAACTAACATGCTGTGGACTCAAACTAATATGTCGTGGGTTAGAACTAACATAAGAGCTCAAGAGCCTATAACTAATATGAATTAAAACTAGAACTAACAAGCGGTGAGTTAGAACTAACATGTCGTGGGTTAGAACTAACATAAGAGCCTAAGAGCCTAGAACTAACATGAATTAGAACTAAAACTAACAAGCAGTGAGTTAGAACTAATATGCCATGTGTTAGAACTAACATGCCGTGGGGTAGAACCAACATGCCGTGGGTTAGAACTAACATAAGAGCCCAAGAGCCTAGAACTAACATGAATTAGAACTAGAACTAATAAGCGATGAGTTAGAACTAACATGCTGTGGACTCAAACTAATATGTCGTGGGTTAGAACTAACATAAGAGCTCAAGAGCCTATAACTAATATGAATTAAAACTAGAACTAACAAGCGGTGAGTTAGAACTAACATGTCGTGGGTTAGAACTAACATAAGAGCCTAAGAGCCTAGAACTAACATGAATTAGAACTAAAACTAACAAGCAGTGAGTTAGAACTAATATGCCATGTGTTAGAACTAACATGCCGTGGGGTAGAACCAACATGCCGTGGGTTAGAACTAACATAAGAGCCCAAGAGCCTAGAACTAACATGAATTAGAACTAGAACTAACAAGCGGTGAGTTAGAACTAACATGTCGTGGGTTAGAACTAACATAAGAGCCTAAGAGCCTAGAACTAACATGAATTAGAACTAAAACTAACAAGCAGTGAGTTAGAACTAATATGCCATGTGTTAGAACTAACATGCCGTGGGGTAGAACCAACATGCCGTGGGTTAGAACTAACATAAGAGCCCAAGAGCCTAGAACTAACATGAATTAGAACTAGAACTAACAAGCGGTGAGTTAGAACTAACATGTCATGGGTTAGAACCAACATGTCATGGGTTAGAACTAAAATAAGAGCCCAATAACCTAGAACTAACATGAATTAGAACTAGAACTAACAAACGGTGAGTTAGACCTAACATGTTGTGGGTTAGAACTAACATAAGAGGCCAATAGCCTAGAACTAATATGAATTAGAACTAGAACTAATGTGCGATGCATTAGAATAATATGCCGTGAGTTAGAACTAACATGCCTTGGGCTAGAACTAACATGTTGTGCGTTAGAACTAACATAAGAGCCCAATCAAAGACCTTCAAATATATATTGTAGCTGTAGGGGTTTGAACTCCTGACCTCCTCTCCAAATTCCTAAGCTTTACTATTAGACCAAGTAGCCTAAAGTATTTATGTTAGTTCTACTTAAAATTAGCTTTAACATGAATGAGAACTAATATAAAATAAGTTAGAACTAACATGAAATAAGTTAGAACTAATATTAAATAACTTAGAACTAACATGAGTTATTGCTCATGATAGAGTTTAAAAAAATGTGGGAAATTTCCCTCCATTTTTTCTATCAGATCGTATTAATGGATACGACTTTCTATGTTTTTGGGGACCAGGTGTCTGGGGAAGATAAGTGAAGGGGTAATTTCGGGTTTTTTTTTCTAAAATACAATCTCTTTTTTTGTACTGTTGACATAGAGGGGCCTTAAAATATTAAATAGTACTTTTTATGGCTGAATCACATGGGTCAAAATACAAGAGGCCTAGTCACATGAAGTCCCTACTTATAGTTTCAAAAATTCCTCCTCTTTC
>NC_033794.1:75956079-75989122 GCF_001876935.1 Asparagus officinalis | reverse complement strand
CTAGGGCTTTTTTCTTTCAAGCCTCTAAGCCTCGATCCTCACAATCTCCTCTCTTCCTACTAATTTCAGGTGAATTGTCTTTGCAGTTAATCTTCTCACATTTCGGCTCCCCTGCACAAGTCTTTCACTTCGCTGATCTAACTTTTTAAATTTATTTTCTCCAACTATGATTTATCTCAAGGGAGGAGGACGAGATCTGGAATCAGGGTTAATTATTATGTGAATGATCTTCATCATTAGTTTTGGTGTTTAATAAGTTTTTTTCTTTAATTTCTTTTATGTAGTCTGATTTTCTTTATCCTCGTAGTCCTTGTTCTGACAACACATATTTATTTTTGCTCAATTGTTAAAATTTTCAATCTTAAGCACTAGCTTAACAAAGCATCTGAATGATAAGTAGAAATAATGAGACGATTGCATGCATTTTGAATGGAATTTGTATCTGTTAGTGCCTGCGGCTAAATCTAGAATAAAACAGATAAATCGGTTAAAGAGCTGAAATGCTATATTTTAAAACTTTTTTAAGTTTAGCTATTGTGCATTTATGAAATGCTATGCTTAAATCAATATTTGGCCTACTCTGATGCAAGGATCCCAAGGTCAATTTGCTTCCAGGAATAACAGTACAGTACATTGGTGTGCACCTACCAAGTACTATCAAAATCTCCTCGATCTATAAGACCTTTCAGTCAAGGCAAAGATCTCCTCGATCTGTTAAACATTTCAGTTCAAAACCTTTCGGTTAAAACATTTTGGTTCAGGTAAGGATCTCCTTGATCTGTTAGAACATTTCGATTCAAAAATCTTTCGGTTAAGACAAAGATCTTTCGATCTATAATAGCCTTTCGCTTCAAGGCTCTGTTCCTTCGGGCAACGCAAGGCTCATGTTTCTATGCAATGCGAGGGTCACTACCAGCCTCGCGCAAACGCGTGGGTCGCGTTCCCTCTTGCGAACGAGAGGGTCGTATTCCCTCTCGCGAACGTGAGGCTCGTCCACATTCTATGAGGCAACCTACGTAGTGCAAAAGGGCGCCACCTAACCAGCCTCGGTGGTAGCCCACATGGCACCAAAGGGTGTCACCTAGCCTCGATGCCTCCATGCGAAGTGTAAAGTGTGTTTTATAAAGCGCCACTTAGCGCCTCAGTTATATTAGCCCTGATCCCTGGCTCATTGGTCCACAACCCATGAGCCCA
Organism: Asparagus officinalis; assembly: GCF_001876935.1. Lineage (NCBI taxonomy): Eukaryota > Viridiplantae > Streptophyta > Magnoliopsida > Asparagales > Asparagaceae > Asparagus > Asparagus officinalis. Next base: position 75,987,928 of record NC_033794.1, on the reverse strand, counting down.
CGAGCCCACAGCCCACGACCTATGATCCACAACCCACGACCTAGTAGAACTTATGAGGGATTAATTGAATAAAAATAATTCTCGGCTTGTCGTTAGCAAGCCTCAAACACAAGACCTTTTGAAATACCAAAACTTTAACTTTCCACTATGCTATTAAAGATTTCTAAAAAATATCAGCAGTTAATAAATACATAGTTTAATAACTTATTTTTTGGAAAGTGGTTTTGACCAAAAAATTTACCAACCCCCCACAAGTTTTTAAACTACTATCGTGTAATGGTGACATTGTTTTAATCGTTGTGCATAAGGTAGATGCCACAAGGACTCGAATTCTCCTTAGACCAACTGAATAAAAGATAGATGCATAGTATCACAAAGACTTGAACCAGCACATGTCTATAAATCTAGTGATCACATAAGATTAAACTCATCTGTGGTAGTTTTTACTTTGAACCACACTTTTCTTTGTCTTTGCCTTGCAAATTTATGGCTTTGTGCATGTCCTAGTTTCTGTAAGGGCTCTAGGTATCTTTCCATAATACACCTTAGAAGACAGCTAAATCTCTATTCAGGCATAGATGAGTTCTTTAGGCATGTTTTCTATCAAACAGCCCGCATCCGAGATGCTTTGAACTCATTAAGGATTAAGAGTCATCCTCTCTCATGATAGAGTTCTAGGTGAGTCATTTAGGCGTATTTCCTATCTAACACCCCACATCCAAAATGCTTTGAACTCATTAAGGCTTAACAGCCATCCCCTTTACATGATATGATCATCAGTGAGTCCTTTAGGCATGTTAACTATTCAACAACCCGCATCCGATATACTTTTACTCATTAAGGCTTAACAACCATCCTCTATACCATGATAGGATTTTACTTATAAATCTTACTTGACATTTGAACCAATCATCTTATCATTAGTAGCATAAGCTTTAACTAATAACTTGATGTAAATTATAAGTATTTATAAGACTCACAAAACTTTGTAAATCTTACTTGACTTTTGAACCAATTATCTTATCATTAGTAGCATAAGGTTTGAACTAATAACTTGATGTACATGTTAAGTATTTGTAAGACTCATAAAACTTTAAGACCCATTCCAGCAGACGTCCTTTCGACTATGTTCATTTTTAGACCCTTAGTCAAAGGATCAGCCATATTCTATGAAGACCTGATATCAATCACAAAGATGACTCCTTGGCAAATGAGTTCTCTCAAATAGCCATGCTTTAGACGAATGGTCCGCTTCTTTCCATTGAATATCGAGTTTGTTTCTACAGCACTCGCCGCCTGATTATCATAATAAATAGTAATTATGCCTTGTAAATCTGTCAATGGAAGGTCTTGGAGAAAACAACTGAGCCACTCAGCTTCATCTCTTGCAGCATAGAGTGCGAAGAACTCAGATTCCATCGATGACTGTGCAAACATAGTCTGCTTCTTAGACTTCCACGAGACGGCAACTCCACCCATAGTGAAGATAAAACCTCCAGTAGATCTGCACTCATCTGGTTCTAAGCACCAGCTCGTATCTGAATAGCCTTCGATTATAGCCAGATATCTAGTGTAGAATAGGCCCAGACCTGTAGTTCCTTTTAAGTATCTCATCAATCTCTGAACAGCATCCGAATGAAGCTTTCCAGGATTACTTGTGAACCTACTAAGCATTCCTACAGCAAATGCTATGTCTGGCATTGTGTAGCTCATCGCGTACATAAGAATCCCAATGATCTTTGAGTACCTTAGCTGTTCTACTGGTCTTTCAGTGCTCGGTCGTAGTTTCTTATTGTAATCATACGACACTGACAGTTCTGGCAGGTCGTAGTAGCCGTACTTTCTTAGTATGCTCTCAACATAATGAGATTAGGATAATCCAATACCCTCTTCAGAGTATATAATTTTGATTCCGAGAATCACGTCCGTAGTTCCTAGGTCCTTCATGTTGAACTGTGCTGAAAGAAATTTCTTGGTAGATATTACTATCTCCAAATCACTCCCGATGATGAGCATATCATCCACATAAAGGTAGATAACCACCACATTTCCATCAGCGACCTTGATGTATAGGCACTTGTCAGATTTACTGACTTGATACCCATTGTTGCCAACAACCCCATCGAGCTTCTCATACTAGAGTTTCAGTGCCTGTTTAAGTCCATATAGAGACTTAACAAGTTTACAAACTTTACTAGCTGAAGCATCAAGTCCTTCTGGTTTTTTCATATAGATCTCTTTTGTAAGATCTCTATTGATAAAGATAGTCTTCACATCCATTTGATGTATGACAAACCTTTTTATCGCCGCCCATACGATAAGCACTCTGATGGTAGTAATCCTGCAAACTAGTGCATAGATATTAAAGAAATCTATTCTTTCTCACTGAAAGAATCCTTTTGCCACCAGTCTTGCTTTGTACTTCTCAACAGTACCATCAGGACGAAGCTTCTTCTTGAAGATTCACTTGTAACTGATAGGCCTTGCACCTTCAGATACATCCACCAGCTCTCAAGTATGATTTTGGATCAATGAATCCATCTCATCATCTATAACTTCTTTTCACAAAAGAACGTCTGTTGACTATATTACTTCTTAGAAAGTATGTGGATCTCTTCCACATTATATGTGATGAAGTCATCTCCAAAATTTTTCTGTCTTCTTACACGCTTGGAAGGTGGTTCAGTAACTCTTTCATCATTGATACTTTCAATTTCTCGCAAAACTGGCTCCTCTGGTGTATCTGATGTACCACCATTCTTTGGTATATCTTTGAGCGAGAATTCTGCATCCTGAGCTTCAATGAGCTCTGGTGCATCTTACGTATTAGCATTCTCTGATATATCTTTAAGCAATAAACCTTTATCCTTGATAAACTTATCCCCCAAAGAATTTTGCATCCCTAGCTTCAATGAAGGAGTTGGTTCCAAGGTCCAGGAATCTGTAAGTATCGCTATCTTCAGCAAAGGTAAGAAACACACACTTGTTTGCCTTTGGTCCGAGCTTAGGCCTTCTGATATCTGAAACACAAACATATGTGAGACACCCCTACACTTTGAGTCTATCCAATCGATCTGGATATCCCAACCATAACTGATAAGGAGTACTGTCAGTTTTGGAATAGGGTACTCTGTTCAGAATCCAGTTTATCATCAGTATAGTCTCTCCCCAATAGTAGGTAGGTAGACCAGATGTGATTAGCATCGAATTCACTATCTCGGTCAATATTTGATTCTTTCTTTCTACAATCCCATTAGATTGCGGAGAATACGGAGCAGTAGTTACAGTAATGATTCCATACTCCTTAAAGTATGCTTCCGACTCATTAGATTGATATTCTCTTCCTCTATCGCTCTTGAGTCTTTTCACCTGAAGTCCAAACTGCTTCTCCACACGAGTTCGAAGCTTGATAAACTTGCTGAAGACTTTATTTTTAGATTTTAGCAGATAGATATGCCAGAAGTGAGAATGGTCATCAATGAAGGTGATGAAGTACTTCATGTCGCCTCGAGTGACAAAGCTCTTGAAGTCACAAGTATCCAAGTGAATCAAATCAAATAGGTTGGTGCTCCTTGTGACACTTGGAAAAGGCTTCCTTGTCAGTTTCTCTTGCGCACAGACTTCACACTTCTCAGGTTTGTTACCCTAATATTTTGGAAGTAATCCTAACTTCTCAATGCCAGACAGTTTGTTATAATTTATATGTCCTAGTCTATAATGCCATAACATAGAGGAGTAAGCAGAAGAGGATATTTCATTTATAACTGAGTTGGGTACAATAGCACTGATCTTATACATGTCATTAGTACGATTTTCTTTTCCAAAATATATTTTCTTAAAAGATAACACAGTCTTTCCTCCTTGAAAATCAGTCTCATATCTGCATCACATAGCAGACTTCCAAAGACTAAGCTTTTAGCGATTAAGAGAGCATGTTTCACATCTTTTAATGTGGGAGTCTTCTCTAAAGAGAGAGTCAGCACCACAGTCTCAGTTCTAAGAATAGGCACTACAGAACGATTAGCTATTGATATGTTCTCTTTGACAGCAACATAAAAAGAGAACAAATCCCTGTTGGAGCAGATATGATAGGTAGAACTTGTGTCTAACCACCAACCAGAAGTGTCGTTGGAAGTTGTCACCTGAAAGAGCATACTCACGCAATTGTTAACTTGATTAACATTGTGTTATTCCCTTCTTTGGTGCTTTATAGTCCTTGGCTCCCCATAGTTGAAACATTTATCGTGCTTCTTGAACTCTTTCTTCTGAACATTTAGATTCTTCAAGTATTAGTTCTTCTTTTTGTTAAATGACTTCTTCTTCTTCTTGAAAGAAGAAGTAATACCCTTCTCAAAGTTAGCAGCTACCATGTTAGCAGACGCCTTCTGCTTAGCAATGAGCTCATTCTTCGTGCGAGTCCGAATCTGGTCCTCGATCCAAATGAACCTCTTCAAATCAGACAGAGTTACCTGTCTTTTTCTTCTCTGAATGTCAGTGAAGAATGACATCCAAGATGGAGGAAGCTTGTTGATAATTACACCAGAAATGAAGGTTTGACAAAGATTAATCTTTTTATACTTCAGCTTCATAAAAAGCTTTTCAAGCTCTTTGACTTGAGGTAAAACCTCAGTGTCATCTTCGAATTTGAAGTCCACAAACTTGTCAATAAAGTGAGACTTGGATAGCTTCTCCTCATCCTTGTACTGGTCCCCCAGAGCATTCCATATTTTCTTTGTAGAGGCCTTGTTGGTGTAAGAATCTACTAGATGATTGGCCAAACAGTTAAGTAGATAATTCCTGCAAAAGTGATCATCTCTAGCCCAAGAGGCTTCAGACTCAGAATCTTCTTTAGAGTTGGGTTTCTCCTCAGAAACCACATAATAGATTTTCAGGAGTTGTATCCCGAAGATCACTTTCCGACACCATACGTTAAAGTTGGATCCGTCAAAGTTCTATAATTTAAGACATTCCGACTCATAATCTTCTTTTTGATCTACCATGGTAGATCAAAAATATTACTTTAACCTGTGGCTAAATCTAGAATAAAATAGATAAATCAGTTAGAGAGCTGAAGTGCTATATTTTAAAGCTTTTTAAGTTTAACTGTTGTGCGTTTATAAAATGTTATGCTTAAAGTAATATTTGGCCTACTCTGGTGCCAGGATCCCAAGGCCAAACTATTTTCAGAAACAACAGTATAGTACACTAGTGTGCACCGACCAAGTACTATCAAGATCTTCTCGATCTATAAGACCTTTCGGTCAAGGCAAAGATCTCCTTGATTTGTTAAACCTTTCGGTTCAAAACCTTTCGGTTCAAAACCTTTCGGTTTAGGCAAAGATCTCCTGATCTGTTAAAACCTTTTGGTTCAAAAACCTTTCGGTTATGACGAAGATCTTTCGATTTGTATTAACCTTTCAGTTCAGGGCTCTATTCTTTTGGGTACAGACTAAATCTTGCACGCTTTCAAACTCTGCAGCAACAGCACAACAACTTAAGCACTTCAATGTGTGTTTTCGTAACTTTCAGAGCTGCTCCAAGGGGCTCTATTTATAGGCCTCTAAGGTCAACCCAAGGGTTATTTGACTATTACAAATCACAATGACAATTATGATTATAACAGCAAATGACTTAATTACTGTAAGTACCGCATGCAGTTTTAATTGTTACATGTAGAAACGTCTGAACACCAGGGTCGTGTTTCTATGCAATGCGAGGGTCGTTACCAGTCTCGTGTGAACGCGAGGGTCGTGTTACCTCTCGTGAACGTGAGGCTTGTCCGCATGGTACGAAGTAGCCTGCGAGGCAACTAAAGGGCGCTACGTAGCCCTGATGCCTTCGTACGAAGTGCAAAGTGCGCCATACAAAGTGCCGCTTAGCACCTCAGCCCGATTAGCCTTGATCCCCAGCCCATTGGCCCATGGCCTATGAGCCCACAGGCCTACATCCCTCGACATACTAGAATATATGAGGGATTAATTAAATAAAAATAATTCTCGGCTTGTCGTTAGCAAGCCTCGAATATAGGACATTTTGAAATACCAAAACTTTAACTTTCCACTACACTACTAAGGATTTCTGAAAAATATCAGTAGTTAATAAATACATAGTTTAAAAACTTGTTTTTTAGAAAACGATTTTGACCAAAAAAATCCAACAGTACCTTGGATTGAAGTGTTGTTTATGAGGCTATTTTTTGAAATATTGCAGTTTGTCAGTTTACTATCTGGTAAGCCAGGTAGCAGTTTCTAGGTGTGTTAGCATGATGAGCGATGTTAAGAAGTGTAACTACCGCTCGTAAATTTGCAGAAGTGGAGGTGAGCTCCTATACATTGTCTCAAGTGTACTCCAGAAACAACATTTTTCTCATGTTGAAACATTAGGCTGTTGAGAGGGGAAATCACTAAATGATTGCATTCGTGAAGATGTATCTAGATGAATTTTGTCCGCCAACCTTCCCACCTTGCATAACTAGTCATGGACTCATCCATCTCAAATTAATGTCTTCCTCTTTCGCACAATTGAATAGCATGCGTCTGCATTACCACTGTTTGAGAGCTTGTGATCTCCATTCAGCTGCCGAAGCAACTTATCTACTCTATTGTTATCAAAGGCATCTGCCTCATTGTCCCTCATGTTCCCTATTGATGCGGGACGGTGGCGAAACGCTCTGTATCTGATGCGGCAGCGTCTTTGCACCTTGCAAGCACTCCGTGTTAGGGCACTTGAACTAAGTCTTTACACCAAATAATTTCTACATTTCTAAATTTGAAGAATATCTGGTTTAGCATTTTCTATAGGTATATATGGAGAACACATACGTTTGAAGTTTCTAAGACGAATTTCATGAAATCACACAATATTTCGTTCAACTTGCTGTATAGGTGAAAATTTGCATATAGATGCAGTAGACCCTCTCTCTATTTTGGCATTTGTTACGAAATGCAAAAAGAAATGTAAAGGTCTGGGGAAAAACTATCAGCGAAACGTGGAACCTTCATGAATGGAGACCATGAGTCATCATAGCGGAGGATGATGGTGAGTGTTTGATTATATTCCAGTACGGCGGTCAAAATGGCTGAATTGTAGATTGGAATATTAAGAACATAACTTGATACCGTGGAAAATAATTGTCATAGGTACGAACTATGTTACAATGCATTATTGTTTTCTAAATTTCCTAATAAAACCAATAATGCTTTTCATAATAATTTATCTTATGTGCATGTATATATTTCTTCTTAACTATGTTAAAATTTTAATTTGGAGATGAGAAATGTGAGGCTCTTTAGTGAGGACCGTGATCGATCACGGAGTATCACCCCCGGCATAGATCATATTGAGAAGACACCACCATCTTCTTATGCAGGTATAAACTATTTAATATTTTAATATCTTTTATAAATTATTAGTTATCTAGCTCATATTATTCCTTTGTTGCAAACGTGGGTTATTCAACACCCGGCTCCTCTAGTGCACCATCAAAACCATCCCTTGAAACAGGTATTTAGTATTTAATATTTCATAATGATTAATTTAACATTTTTATATTAATTATCCTCTTTTATTGTGTAGATGATTCGTGGACGCCATCATTTCCTTCCTCTACATTTCAGACCGACTTGCGTCCGAAGACACATGAGTTTCGCAGTTTACCCTTCCATCCGGACTCCATTAAGTCCAGAGCTGTATCAATGAAGCACCACCCACATGCTGCGAGAAGGTTTGAGGAATTGGCACCTATGTTGGAGGCCAGAAAAGCCGCTGCACTCACAGCTAAAGAAAGAGAGAAAGTGAATGGTAAATTTAATATATACTTCTAATTTTCACATTTATAGATTACATGATATATTATCATATTGATATCATTGTAGGTGCTAAGTTGGATTGCATAGAGGAACCATGTGGCGGGAGCAAGCCTGAGTCCAAACAACCGCCAAGAGATATGATGGCCATTATTCAGTGGAATTCTTACTTTGTATATAGAATAGAATTAAAATAAAATAATAATGATGCATTGCCCATTGGTGCTTGGTCGTCAAGATTCAATTATTATATCCGGGTTCTCGTACGTAGAGCAAACATCATCAATCCATATTTCAAATTTTAAGAACTACCATGGGCCCCTACAAGCAGATATGGAATGAGTTTATAGTAACTTTATATTACTTTTCCTATTCATTTATTATTGATTAGTAATAGATATTAAATTATCCTAATAAAATACATATACAAATTTATAGGAAAGCTTCTGTCTTGAGGACTTTGATGGGGCTTGGCACTATGTTTTTAATGTCAAGATTGAAGTTGTCCTTAAACAATGGAGGCATCAGATTAAACAATAAACATATGATAGGTATCCAGAGGAGTGGCAGAGATTTTTGAATCTCAATGATAGGGTTGACGAGCTTTATTTCACTGCTCTCCTCATGTATTGGGACATTGTTGCCACGTAGGTTAGTTTTATGAAAACTATACTATTTACATAATATATTCATTCATTGCATATTTACTGAAATAATTTTTTTAAAAGAATAAATCAACTAAGGGATCAGTAAATAGAAGAAAAAAGATGCATGACCACCACTTGTTTTACGTGTCTCCATGTATTTACGTGGAAAGATTGACTCAGAGCTGCACATTCAGGTGACTAAGGAGATGAGTAGTGTTGTGTTGAGGGCCCACACGATGGACGAGGTTATGTCTTACATTATAAATTGTTTCGCCGGTGCGATTCTCGCTGAATTGTTTGGTGATATCATACCGCTAATAAACTCGAGCGCCGATAATACTAGCTTTGGGCAGAGCAGTGCACAGATATCTTATTTTTTCCTCACATGCTAAGGAAGTCCCAAAAAATTAATAGTTGCAATTTTTTATATAAAAGTGAAAATCCAAAAAGCCTAATTCTAAATTGAAAATTTAAGGAATTAGTATATTAAAAAATTATTTATGTTTAATATATTATCAAACTTTACATGATTCTACAATATAATCAATTTGACTTTCAGAATGGAGACATTGGAGGGAACAGCACCAGTTTTCGTACAAGGGATAGAGCCGCTGATGACAACGAGATGTGATGTTTTTTTAATAAATATGCACCGAACAATTTTTTATTTGTAATAGTAATCTATTTTTATTCATCTCGTGTACTCTATGTTATTCATCTCGTGTAATGGGTGGACTTGGTATTGCTAGTATATCTGTTGTAAATATTCGGATAATACAAATATTTACTAAAATGGATATTAGCTTAGATTGTTGGATGTGTATATTGGACAGGATTGTTGGATGTGTATTTTGGATTGGATTGTTGGATGTGTGTATTGGATATGAATATTGATTATATTTGATTAGATGTGTTTATTAAATATACAAAAAATATGTATTCATGTGTTTATCGTGAATGTAATGTAATGTACAGGAAATCAACATTTAAAAAAAAAAATTTACAGAGAAAAGAACAATCGAGACGGAATTTCCGTCTAGGTTTAATCAACCAAGACAGAAATTTCGTCTAGGTTGCTATAAACAACCTAGGCGGATTTTCGTTTTCTGTCTAGGTTGTATTCCGTCTAATTTGATCAACCTAAATGGATTTTCGTCAAGTTTGCATTAAAATTGACGGAATTGTCCTAGACGGACTTTTCTAGACGGATTTTCGTCTAGGTTGATCAACCTAGACGGAAATCTAAGCAACCTAGATGGTTTTTTCCATCTAGTTTGTGAGTTTTTCTACTAGTAATCCTAATCTTCCACTCCTTTAATGTCCTGTTGCAACTATCATGATCCCTCGCCAAAATCGATCAGAGACGTAGAAGTTAGAATACTTTACCTTTTTTCATAAAACAAAAGAGAAACTAAATTAAAAAATAAAATTATTAATCTAAAAATGTTAGAAATTAATTAAATTTAAAAAAAAATTAGAAACGGTAAAAAGTGGAAAGGAGGCTTGGATGCACGTTTAATCTATCAAAAAGAATTTATCACCTCTCCATTTCTTCTCTCCTTACTCTTTTATTCTCCAATCTCATTACGAGAATGGTTGCAACAATCCTCACTTCCTTGCTATATCACCTACAAGATCAATCTAGAAGAGATGAAGAAATTAAAATTTTCTTCCTTCATTCACCAAATTATTCAAGAGATAGATTCTGACTCATTACCTCCTTAAAACCAAATAAAAAAAAAGAGTTAAAAAGAGAGACAGTTCAAACAAATGCAAAAGCCAAGCAAATTCTTAATAAAGAAAGCAAAATATTAAACTAAAACCATTAAAAAAGAAGGGGAAAAAAGAAATAAGACTCACATTCATGTTAATTTAGTCTTTTATAATAATTCCGATCCTTTCCACTTTTTCTCTTCTAGTTTTTCTTTTCTTTGATCTTTAGCATTGAGCAACTCCTACGTGCAGTAGTGAATTTTTATTTTCCTAATGGCCCATCACTATCGTTAGGCAAACAATGTTACTCAGAACCTCGCCACCAGGGCAACTCACCTTGACACACTCTTAAGAATTTATTATAGCCAGCCAAAATTCTTCACGGCATGCAACACGTACGCACTGAACAATACTTATCTAAAAGAAAATTATCATGCCTTGATATTTAAAGGAAAGCAAAATATGCAACAATATAGCAAAGGTTGCTGTAGAAAATAGAGAAGAACATGTACCATTAATTTATAGAAACTTTGCCAGGTCATACTTCCACTCAAACCATCATAATTATGAAGGTTGTTCTTTGACTCTGTGTAGGCTTAGATAAAAAAGATGGAAGGAGAGGAAAATGTCAAAGTACACCCAAGGGGAAGGAATGGTAGGAAAATCGCTAAAATAAAATTAATTGTGTTTGGATAGATAACAAAGAGATGAGATTCTACACTAAAATATTTGTTGTCTGGAGTAGGGAATGGAAAAGAAAGAGAAGCTACACAAACAAAATATCATTTTGATGAAATAGTACATGTAGATATTCTTTAATTTCTCTAACAGTAATATTAAAATACCAATAAAGTTTCACTTAAACTCAATCCCTCCCTTCATAATCTCTCCAACTTAGAAGGGGAGAAAGTGAGTATTTTCGCCTATTTTTAACCCTACCGTCCCTTTCCCTTTCTAACTAAAAATTGTAAACAAACACAATTATTGGAGGGTTAGGATCTTAACCTTCCTAATTCTTAATTACAATTTTACTTTACAAAAGTAGAAGCCAAATAAGCCAGCCAACGCCCCTGCACCTTCTCCTCTTCACCGCACATCTCCCGCCGCTTCACCTCAAGTCTTTGACCATGATCTTCCGTCACCGCCACTTCTTCTCTAAGATCCAACCACCTCGCCAGCTTCGTCGCCTTGCTCCTCTATTTGCTTTTTCAGATCCGATTCGGATCTGCAAGTTGTGATGAAAAAAATTTCGGGCTTCATCCAATTTTCAATCTTTAACCTTCGGGTTCCTTTTTAACCTTCGAGTTTTTCCTCTTTAACCTTTGGGTTCTATCTTAACCTTTGGGTTCTTGCTCTTTAACCTTCGGGTTCTATCTTAACCTTCGGGTTTCATGTTAACCTTCGGGTTCTTGCTCTTTTAACTATCGGGTTCAAAATTAAACCTTCGGGTTCTTGGACTTGTTCGGCCTACTAGCTAATCCAAGAATTAATATATTGAACTTGGACACGTTTTATTTGTTTTGGAGTACAACTTGTGGTGGTTAAAATCAAATTAAATTAGCTTGAAACGATGGAGAGTGGAGCGATCACGAACAAAATTAAGAAGATTAAGGAGATCGGAGCCATCACGTTAACCAAGGAGACTCAGATATGCCCTCCATCACAATATAGTATTCTAGCCCTCCATCACAATATAGTATTCTAGCATCTTTTCTACACCGTCAAGTTACGCACAACATCTCAAAAGGGTACGTCATCTCCAAAATCTTCAAATATCAATTTCCCCCACTTCCCAACATCTCAGCAGCCATCCTAATGTTTCAGCCACGTCCTCACCTTTTTCCACGACCTTTCACTAGCCTCTTCGATAACCGCTAATTTCTGAAACAATCCCTGTCTTCTCCTCTTTCAGATCTATGCAAAAAAAATTTAAGTTTTTCTAAATCTGTGAAAAATCCAAAGCAAGGATGGACAACAGTGATTCGCAAAAACAACAGGTGTAAAATGGACAGTCAACTTCTACGTCACCCTTTTCCGACTGATTACATGGATCCGAAACAACCCCGTCGTTGTTTCAACTGTGGGGATGAGCGTCACTTGATCAAATTTTGTCCCAAATGGGCATTTACTTGCTTCAAATGTCATGAAGAGGGTCATATTGCCAAGTACTGTCGATAGCATCTGCGCACTTCGAAAAAAAAGATCGATCTTTCTGATTCTTCAACCTTATGCAATAATGCCAAAGTCCTGGCCACTTTTGCCATTCTCACGATTACGAAGGTCCCCCTCACTAGATCTGATTAAAGTCAAACTTTCTTGGCCTTTTCAATGGCAATGCTAGAGTGGTAAGGTCATTCCAATTCATGATAATCGATTCTTAGTTGAATTCCCGTCGATTTCTCAAATGTCAGAGTCTGTGAACGGAAAAATCCTAAACTTTGAAAATTTCAAAGGCTAGCTTGCACCATAGTCTAAAAACAAAGGAATGAAGATTATCGATTCAGCTTTTTATCAATGGATCAAAATCAATAATCTCCCCTTCCAGTTTTGGTCTTTAGACATTATTGGCTCAATTGTGGGCACTTTCGGAGAGCTAGCTAGGGGTTGCAAAAACATTAAGGATAAATTAAATGGGCAAGATGTATGTATTTGTGACGACCCAGGTTACACACGAGACTGTAGTCCAAGGTAAAACCCGGATTGTCAAACCTGCCAAGCACCAAACACCATGCTACGATATGTTTCACCATCATAGTAACTATTTTTCTAGTAGAAACAACAAATAGGTGAATGTACCGACATGCAAATAAAAGAAATAGAACAGCAGAAGCAAATAAGAGAATAGTCATCAATGAGCCCAATAAAAATAGAATAGAAGTATCTCTGAATCTAAAATAAACCTTAAATATAAAGAGTCAAATAAAGTATCACTACGGCTCTTAGCCTCTACAAAATGAAATACAAGTCTAGAGTCTGAACATAATCAACTAACTATGGAATTCTGATTAACTACTACATAATAAATAGCTAGGTGAGATCTATGCAGAAATCTCATCAACCTGCGACTCTCCGTACGCTGGACTCGCTACCTGAAAGGGAGGAAAACAACGAGTGTCAAAGCGCTATAGCGAGAACATCTCCACCTCTCCCCAGGGGAAGGGGTAGGAGTGTATAGAAAATATAGAGAATACATAAGTATAGAATCATTCATATAAATCTAACTGGAGACTAGTATTTAAGAATCCACAACACCAGAGTTAGTACGTCGAGCAAAATAATCCAAACAAGGAAACCCTCATGTATATACCATGTCTCAAATTATGACTCCCTAAATACTAATTCCAAACTCTATGAATGAACAACAATAAACAAATAGATAATACTCCAAACCTCAAACCTGTAGAACAAATATCTCATCCTGATCTACACTCGGGTAGATGGATCTAATATAAAAGGAACTCATCCAAACAAAAGCCAACCAAAAACCATGTTGTGTAAGTTACGGTCTCAGAGAAAGCACCCTACTCGTGGGTATTCAAAAATAAACACCAATTTATAATTTATATTACTTAAAAATCTCTTATACATTAGCGATTCTCTTGTAATATTCTTACTTAATCGCTCTGCGGCAATAGGTTTTATCTCCCTATACCGAAAACATAATATGACGATACTTTTGTAATACTCTTACTCAATCATCCTGCGAAAATAGGTTTCATCTTCCTATTCTGGAAACATAATACGATGATACTTTTGTAATACTCTTACTCAATCGCCCTACGGAAATAGATTCCATCTCCCTATTCCGGAAACATAATATTTGTGTAATTTTCTTATTTATCATGTTAACACATTATATTTTAAACATACGTGTATATATCTTGGTGTACGTGTTCATATCTGGTGTTTACTGATATTTTAGATGTTAAACAGTTCATAAACATTGTATCATAACAGTGCAAAGTCGAGAGACTCACACGAAAAGCAAAACAACGAAGAAAACATGCACAGGCCAAAATGCAGCTTGGCAGTCGATCGCGAATATGCGGCAGTCGACCGCGACAGGTTCTAGGGCCTATCCGGGCCTCTGTCCTACACGCGGTCGACCACCCGAAATTTCCAGGTTCTAAAGATGTGATCATATATTGTATTTGTGACGTGTTTGTATGGTGCAACCACATATATATCAACATGAAACTTGTGAGAAAAAAAATAGGTCTACAGCAGATAAAATCTTCTGGAAACAACTCACATATGTAACATGATTATTTGCAGTAAATTGATATTCAAAACCCTAAATCATGCATAAAAACTCAAAACGAAGAATAAAACCTCTTTCTTCACTTTAAACAACATTTTAAATCATTCTCAGATCTTGAAAACTTTTGTCAGTTCGTTCTCAAACTTTTTAATATGAAAAGACCTAGTCTTTATACACATAATATAAAAGAATTAACTTTTATTCATAAACTAGTCAATTTGGCTCTATAAAACATGTTAAAAATTCTTCAAAAATATTTTTAAAACTAGGAGGGGGATTAGCAGAGATGAACTCGGTTGAAACTTGTAGAAAAACGTTTAGGATGCCAAGCCAAAGAAAATCTCCAATCCAAAAGCCAAAATCACCTGAAAAATCCACTTGAAAGCCTACAATATTATTCTAGAATCAAATTAGGGTTTGTGGGGGTTTGGTGGCTGTTAGGGTTCTTAGAAAACTGAGAAAATTCGTGAAAGTTTGATATATAAACCAGGGAAAACGAATATGGGCTTTAGAAATTCGAAAACAACTCAAAACAGGAGAAAACTTTCTGCAGGTCTCGCGATCGACCGTGGCGGTCGATGCGGCCTAAGGTCTGACTGTGGCGGTCGACGCGGACTGGGAAATCGGGGCATTCATCATAGATTTTGGGCTGTTGTGGCAATGTTTCAACTTCCAGTTCCTCATGATTTTCAGGCTCGTTGTACATGTTTCCGACTCTTCTCCCTTGCCTCAGCGAATGAACTTGTTTATAATCAAACACATGGTATAGCTACTCAGCATAGCGCATTTAACGGTATATTTATCAAAATAAAATCATATATCTGATCAATCAATATATATTTATATATATATATAATAATCATATAGTATATATATATATATAATATTATATATCATAGTATATATATATATAATATATATATATAAGTAGTAATAATATATAATATATAGTTATATAGTATATATAACTATATATATATATAGTATATATATATATATATATAATAGTATATATATATATATATATATAATATATATCGGGGGTTTTATAGTATCTTGTCAAAGTGAAATCTACAAATTGTATCCCTAAATATGTAATTTGCTCTTACACTTCACAAGTCGACTCCTTCACTAGAGAAGTTTCTCTTGAAATTGCTCCAATTGGTGTCGGTCAGTTGGGTTCAAAGGCCATCGGTAAACATCTCATCGCCATGGAAGCTCAAGGAGATATAGTCATAGATTCCAGGTGGGTTGATCAAATCTCGACCCCCATGTGGCTCCGGCAATGGATCCACCGGAATTAGAACAGGGTCAGGCCAGCACTTCAGTAACGATTAAGGGTAAGGGTATTCGGGTAACTTCAGAGAATTTGAATCAGGAGGGTATTCAGGAGACTCCCAACGATTCTTCACTTTTCATTAAGGATTTTCAAAATCCCCCCAAAACTAATATGGAAGAGAATCATCAGGCTAATTCTCTGGTTGATCCCGTTAAGATGGATTCAGACTCTGTCTCAGATTCTCTCAATGATTTCCCCCTAAAATTAGTCAAACAAAACTAGAAGGGCAGAACCATCTATATTGAGAAGTCAACTTGGGAAAGTTATATTGACGGGAAAATGGATAGTTCAAATTCATATTCTTCGGCCACGTCATACCCGCCAAAATTCAGCCAGACTCCGGCTTTTCAATCATCTTCGCCTGTTCCTCCTAGACTCTCTCGCAAAGCTACTTCATCAGCAACCTCCTGCTCTGTCAGGAAGACCATCTTTAGCCACAAGCATAGAAGCTTTTTAAAGCATGGATCTTCTTCTAAAAGTGCTATCAAATCCTCAAAGAAAGGTACAAATCAGGACTCTTTAAATTCTTCTTTTGTTGTTATGTCTATCAACTCCTTGCCTAAAGAAATTCTTGAAGATATTGCTAGAAATTGTGGTATTACTTTATCCGATCAGATAATAGACAAACTGAAAGAGAAGGAAGCAGAGAGAAAATGTCAGACCTAGTAATTTCTGGATCAAGAAGTTATAGGTGCTAAACATATTCCATCTCCATGAAACTCACGACTTGGAATGTTAGAGGTGTAAATGACCCAGATAAAAGGTGCCTTATCCGTGACTTTCTTTTCCGTTACGCTATTGACATAGTTGGTCTTCAAGAGACTAAGCTGTCAAACCCCTCTGCTAGAAAGCTTCGATCAATACGTGGTAAGAAACTTACTCAATGGTGTCACTTAGACTCAACTGAATCTCGAGGTAGAGTCCTTATTGGATGGTCAAACTTATTTTTCCTTATTGATTCATATGTGGGTGTCTTCTCAGTTTCAATGCTCCTTCACCATATACCTTATGATTGGAAATTCACCTTCACATTCACCTTCACCTTTGTATATGCCCCTATAGACAGGGATGATAAAGAAGTTTGCTAGTGGGAGCTTCATTGCATCCGTGATATTTTCTCTGATCCTTGGTTTATCTGAGGTGATTTTAATGCAACTCTATCTTCTGATGAATAAAGTGGTAGAAATGGATCTCTCAAAGATATCAACTCCTTCAGAGACTGTCAATAATACATCTCTCATTGACCTTCCACTCACTGGCAGATCCTACACATGGTTAAGCAATCGTCTTATTCCTTCCACAGCGAGATTAGACAGATTTCTTGTGTGTGCATAATGGGATAGGAAATTCCCCCAAGTATACAATATTCTCCGCCATCAATGGGCTCAGATCATTATCCATTGATCATTGACAGTAGAGGAATTCAAACTGCTCCTCCAATATTCAGATATGAAAGAAGCTGGTTCCAACATTAGAACTTCATACCTTTCGTTACAATATTTTGGAATTCTTTCAATTGTCATGGCTCTCCTGTGGATATTTTCATTCTGAAACTTAAAACTTCTTAAATGACGTATCAAATGGTAGAAGAATAATGTGCTTGTTTCTCAATCTAGTAGAAAATCAGAGATACTTTCTCAAATAGGCTCCTTTGATTTGCTTGAAGAACAACGTTCTCTATCTCAATCGGAATTCAACAATAGGAAATTGCTTAAATATTCCTTTGCATCTCTCATAAAGGAAGAAGAAATTTATTGGCACTAAAGATCTAGAGTTCAGTGGCTTAAAGAGCGGGATGCAAACACTTCTTTTTCCATAAAACAGCTTCCTATCATAGGAAAATCAATCACATTATGTCCATTAACCATCAGGGTACTGATCTAACGGATGAACATGAAATCTCTCAAACTTTCTATGATTATTACTGTAATCTTTTTGGAAAAGAAAACACTAACAACCTATCTATGGATTGGTCTACTCTCTATCCTCAACAACACCTAAATCTTTCTGCGCTCGAAGCTCTATTCATAGAATCTGACATCAAACATACAGTTTTTAGCATGAGTCTAAATAAAGCTCATGATCCTGATGGTTACTCTATGATGTTCTATCAGTCTTTCTGGGATTTGATCAAATCAGATTTTATTACTCTTATGAATTATTTTTAGAAAGACCCATCATCTCTACACATAGTGAATAAAGTCTTTGACATGCTTATTCCCAAGCTTAGAGAGAGCTTATCAGTGAAAGATTTCAGGCCAATCAGCCTAATCAATTGTATCTTCAAAATTTTCACAAAAGTTCTTATAAATAGTTTATCCCCTCTTATGTCAGATCTGGTTGCACCAACACAATCTGCGTTTCAAGCTGGGAAATAATCCATTTTTATTCCAAACGAAATAATCCATTTTTATTCCAAAAGGAAAAGGGAGGTTGTTATGCTCAAACTTGATTTTGCTAAGGCTTTTGACTCCATAGATTGGTCTTTCCTTATCAACCTACTCAAAGCAAGGGGTTTTGGTAATAAATGGTGCTCATAGATTCATCACATCATTTCATCCTCTAATTGCACAATATTGGTAAATGGCTCCCATCAAAATTCATTTCTTGTAAAAGAGGCCTTAAACAAGGAGATCCCCTATCTCCTTTGCTCTTCAACATTACAGTTGATGTCGTGTCTAAAAGAATTATGAATAATGTGGAGGAAGGTTTACTATCAAATTTGAATATTAAGGAACCCCTAAACCAAATTCGGAGACATCAGTTTGCAGATGATACTTTGCTCTTTGTTAAAAGTTCACCAAGAGATATAAACATACTCAAAACAATCCTATACATCTTTGAAGAACTGTCTGGTTTGGGAATTAATTATTCTAAATCCTCTCTTATCTACTTTGGAAAAATTACTACCAGAGCTCAAAATCTAGCTTCTGCTCTTGATTGCCAATTGGATTATCTTCCTATCAAGTATTTGGGATTACCTTTGAAATGTGGCACTCTTTCTAAGTCTGATTGGCAACCAATTCTGGACAATCTACACAAAAAATTAGCTTGTTGGAAAAGCAATTGTCTATCTTTTGGTAGAAGGCTCGTTTTACTGAATTCAGTGCTTACCACAATACCTCTATACTTTATGTCATTCTACAAACTTCCATAATGGTTAATCAATGAAGTAGACAAAATTCAAAAAAAAACTTCCTTTGGTCTGGTAAAGTAGAGGCTAATTCTTTCAAATGTCTGGTTAATTGGAAAAATGTATGTCTAAGCAAATTTGAAGGTAGTTTGGGAGTTAAGGATATTAAGATCTTCAATATATCCTTTCTATCCAAATAGTTATGGAAATGTTTGGACAGGAAATCATTATTAGGAACCTTCCTCTATCAACTGTACTTTAAAAGAGGTGAAATGCTACAAACCAAACTCGATAATGCATCCCATTCTCCCTTTTGGAATGTGGTCCTCTTCATCAAAAATACCTTTTTTCATAACTAGTTTCAGGCCCGTGCGATGCACGGATTTGTTTAATATATAAAAATTAATATAGCAAAAGAATGCAAAATAAAACAGTAATAATATATAAGATACCAGAAATGATACAACCTTAACTGCATATATGTTTGACTTACTATTAAACTGTAAAAAAGAATCAAAATATAATTTCCCTATTATCATAACAAAGTAGATAAAATATCTCATGTCTATATGATTAATGTTATAATATTTTGCTATAATAAGTAATTAGTATGCAACATAAAGTTTAGTTCCAAACGAAATATTTAAAGCACCTAGAGATACATGTCAAGTATATATATCTATGAACCAAGACAATAATTATCAATATATTGATAAACAAAATATCTATCACAATCATATCAAGTAGTTAGGTTTCTCAACGCAAAACCACCAAAAATTATGTCGTGCATACAAAAGTTTACTAAATACGGTTTTAGTCCAGAATACTAAATATAAGTTTCAGGCATCATGAATCAGATATAGATTTATCAAAAAGGAGCTTGAACTCTCTGTAGAATATTCTAATTATCCTTTTCAATCTTGATCTGTTTTTGTTTTTTGTTTCTAGACATTTGCGGAGAAATCAAGTTTACTGAAACTGGGTGCTCGACACCAGATTCTAACAAATTTCTCTTGCAAGGAGTAATGTTATCCGAGGAACAAATTTCAACTTTATTGTCACCAGTGACCGATAACGAACCTTGTGTTTCAGTATAACATAATAGTTAGTATGTTAATGAGGTGGCAAGAAAAGATTGTTGCACAATTAATGTGAAGAATCAAAAAATCAATATTAAAACGAAAAGAAATAGGCAATCCAAAGTGATAATGGTGAAAGTTGTAGCAACAAAAGATAATACTCAAAAAGATATTAAAGAATTTGGTATTACATTAAGAAGGATTACTATGACAACCTATAATCAGAAATCTTCTTGGTGAATTCCAGTAATTAATCTAGCTACTTCTCTCAATTAATCTTCTCAGTGTATTTAATTTTTTTTAATTTGTACATCAAGGAGGTGGTGGAAGTTTTTGGTGCAAAGTGTCAAAAGTTAATTAGAAGCTTCACGGGATTGATAATGGGTCATTGACAAATAGAACACAAACCAGAAATAATGTTAACTAAACTTCAAGCTTTCATTTGTTTTGAAAACTTCTAAAACACAAATGGTAAAAAAACCTTGTATTATTAAAAGTCATTCTACTCATATGTTAGATAAGAATCTGACAATATATAATGCATCCTTTTAAAAAATCAAACATTAAAAATATATTCTACACATTCTGGAAAATAAAGGCATGTTTATTTTATCTATTTAGTTAGCATACTAATAAGATATAAACAAAAGATTTTTTCACTATTAATGTGAAGAATCAAGAGAACAATAATAAAACGAAATACAAAATGATAAAGGTGAAAGAAGCAGCAACATCAAAAGAATATTTAAAAATTAAGTATTGTGAAATATACAACAAAAGAGAATTTAAGAGTTTTGCCTTGTCAGGTTGTCCCCTTGATTATGGAGAGAGGTGTTGAGGTGTTACTATAAGTATTAGTGCTGATCATAGTTATAATTGGATGGAGGTTGTACATATAATGCTTTTGGTATGGCATCTATAATTTCCTTTCATTTCACAAAAAAATATAAATAAATAAAAAATAAATACAAACATGATAAATGAAAAAGAAAAATAATACTAAGTGTATTGATTTACATTATCAAAATTATATTTCTTTTTGGAAGATTCAGATTCATTAGTGAAATATTCTTGACCTGTCGACTCATAATGATTTAAAAGGAAAAAAATATTACTAATATATTGCTCAACCTCATCTATATATGTAGATTGATACATGAAATGAATAGATATGTAGCTCTATAAAAGAAGAAAATATGTAATGTAATGTACCTGGTTCAAATCTAAGATGTCTATGAAAGCTGCTATCAGATTTTCATCATAGTCATTTTAGAGACAGAAAATACAAGCCAATTTTCAGCATTGCTTAATTTAGATTTTCCTTGATGCAGATTTCTATATAATTCATATTTAACTATATATATTTATTATGTTTTTGATTACATGAAGGTTCTTGGATATATGTTGTTCCTATTGAAATAAAGGACTTGTTAGTATATACGAAGGAAATATACAACAATCCGAAGATCCATATCACGGAAAATGGTTAGTATTTATTATAAAACGCAGTTACATGATTGTTTACAAAAAAAACTTAGAAGATTGGAACAAATGAACACTATCTTTCATGAGAACTTTGTAATGAATTGTTCAAGCATTATATTGTTCTGCTTAGTGGTAAATGGGTAAATTGCAAATAACCCCCCCTTATCCATATTTTCACTAACAATTATCATCCCTCAATTATTTTGCTAGCGTTACCACCTCTGAATTTTAGTTAAATAGTTTGCATCAAAATAAAAATATATAAACATTGAAGATGAAAACCACCTCTGAATTTTAGTTAAATAGTTTGCATCAAAATAAAAATATATAAACATTGAAGATGAAAAAAATGCGTTAACAAATATCCAATGTAAAGACACTAGTACAAAACAGGACAGCCCAAACGGTTATTAGAACCGTTTGGGCAAGTAAAAATAGCCCAAACGGTTTTAACCGTTTGGGATAACAAAACCCAAACAGTTAAAACTGTTTGGACTGTTAAAAAATCCCAAACGCAACCCCCAAACGGTTTTAACCATTTGGAATATGTAGCCCAAACGGTCTCAACCGTCTGGATGATTTAGTTTTTTTTTTAAAAAAACATATTTTTCTCCGTTCTCTTCCGCTTCCCCCCAAAAATTTCCCCCAAAATCTAAAATCCCCGCGCCCCTTAACCCCATCCCCTCAAATCCCTCATCTCAAACCCAAATCTCTCAAATCCCTCTGCCATTTTCTTCCTCCTCCTACGCTCCCACCGCCGCCTCCACGTCATCTTCATATGCATCTCCTCCGTTCTCCTCGTCTTCATCAGGTCCTCCATTCTCCTCGTCTTCATCAGGTTCTTTTTCTTTCTTTTAAATTAGGGTAAAGAAACAAATATCAGCCATTCCCACTGGAATCCTCGACGAGAATCGAGCTCCCAAGAACAGTAATCAAACCCTAAAACTCCCCCCTTTTTTCTCTTTTTTAACTCTTCTTTCTTAAATCTTATTTATTTCTTGAAGGTTTGAAGAGGGCTGACGATCAATATGGGTATCTCATAGTTCACTTGGCTCCCTCTCTCTTTCAAATTTAAATGCCCTAGCTTTGACGAAATTAAGTGCGGTTTCTTTCCTTTATTTTCACAGAAGAGCTACAGAGAAGGGTCCAATGGCGAGTTTGCGGTAATAGGGATCCTATTTTGCTGACAAATTTGTGTAAGCATGATCTCTTGTTAAAGAAATTGCTGATTTTGTAAATTTTCCGGTTGAAATTGAAGGAAAATCTAGGTTTCTTAGTTCATTAGCAGTGGGGACAACTAAGATTGATTTGAACCGTGGCCCTGTTAGTTCTATTAATATTGGGGAAGAACATGACTTTTCTGCTAAAAATAGAGGAACATCAGATTTATCTCTGTTATGGTTTCCCAAATACTTTTCAAAAGCATTGATTCTTTATCGTCATTGTTCTAATTAAACTTCAGAAATTTTATTGCCAGAACATTTAGAAGACTATCATTCATATTTAAAAAGAAGCCATAAATGTTTGTCATGACCTTGAATAAGCTAGGTCAATTAATTTTCGAGTGTTTTGCCTTTTGCCTTCAACTCCCTTTTTAGATCACTTCTTATGGTTGGTGCTTGAATTATTCTTTTCTCATGTTGAATGCTCTTCCAAAGGAAGAAATGCAGCACCTTTTAACTTCATAGTTCATACACCGCCAATGACTAGCTTCTGGTTTATACTTGCAGCTGCTGTTATCATCTGAATAAATCAAGTTTCCCTATCCAGTGGGATTGTGCTTCCTGCAAATGGCCTTCTCCTCTGCATTATGCTTGATAACTCTGAAGGTCATGAAGGTATGTTTTATTTTGATCACCAGTGACTTCCATCAGGATTATTACAATACTTATAGTAGCTTTCAACTGGTGATTATTGATTCTTCCTAAATCTCCTTCGAGCTCTCACTATGTTTGCCTCTTTTACTATCTATTTTGTCCTCAGGCCAGAGGAATTGAGCATCCAGGGAATAGGAATTTTAAGGAAACAATGCAAAATAGAAAGTAAGCACTGACTGCCAATCATTTGCATATAGAGTCTCCCTTCTTGTCCTTCTATTTTGCTTTTTCCTACTTCTCTCTTCTTTTTATTTCAGAAAATAAATTGTCATACAGAACGTGTTTATCTTTTGAAAGCTATAAATCTTATGTTGTCTATTTATGTACACTGTACAGCAAAGCTATATGGAGATAAATTTGCACTTTGAAGTGAGATATGATGAAAGGCAGAAGAGAGCCAAAAGTATTGATATTTTTTTATTGAAGTTTCTAGTAAACAATCACCCGAACAAAATGGTCCTTAATGGAGTTCTATTCGATGTTATTTGCATGCTGAATTAATTGGTTCACTTTATTTCATTATTGATCAAAATATTACATGTTATATCTTGTCCCAGATGAGAGAAATATGAGGTAGGATGCTTCCGTTCATAAATTATAGGGAAAAAACGTATGGATAGTTGGATCTGTTTTTAGAGATGTCAAAAGATAAGAAAATCAATTTAAAGGAGTTTACTAATTTTTATACTAGCTTGATCAGTTTTGTATGGGTTTCTCCTAGTTGACTAGTTTTCTTTCATTATATCAAATATCTGAGTTTTGTTTAAATATTTTGTACTGATGTACAGAAAAAAATATTCTAATTCAGATTTGGATTGTTAATTCATTGCATTTTTGGAGCTCTTGCTTTGAGTCTTTGGCTGAGAAATAGTGCATACTTCTACACCTCCGTTGCTTTTATGCAGGTGCTTAAGATTACTTGTAAGTCCCAACTTTGTGATTCTTTTCATCATTAAAAGAAATTAGCTAGTCCATCTAAAGTACCACATTACAGGTCAATAGCAGATGAATTATTGAATGTTGTTCTATTGGTTAATGCAGTTCACATAGCGGTCGCTGTACTTGAAAATGTTTTTGAGAATGGGGCAACTCAATATAAAATGCTATTGTCTACCATCACCCTTGGAGTAATAGTGGCATCTTATGGGGAAGTAAGTTCTAGCTGGCGTGGGGTGGGCTATCAGATAGGTAGTGTTATCTGTGAAGTGCTGAGGCTAATTGTTATCCAGTATTTAGGAGTATATGGTGGGGTCTGGCTGAACTCAATTTCTGCCATGTTCTGTATTAATTTTTTCAGGTACACCTTCAACTCTAATTATTCAATCATTAAGAAAGGTGTTTTTAACAAGATCTGTCGTTTATTGCTCCAGCTCAACTTTCTTCCCTGTTCCATGGATGTTCTGGGAGAAGCCGATGATTGATTCTTTTTTGCCATGGTGTTTATCTGTTCCATGTATTTTAATCGTCAATTGTCTCCTGATGTTTGCACTCAATCTGTACACTTGCCTCGTGATCTCACACATAAGCGCACAGAGATTTGCTCGGGCTAAATCTTTCAGGGATTTAGTGGTAGTTTTTCTGTTTCCTTTCCTTTTGGGAGATGTTGAGTACTTATTGTATATTGAGCAAACATTGTGTATGAATATATAACATTGGATATTTATCAAAGTTTGAGAATATTTTGATTTCATTGTGAGATGTTGAGTACTTATTGTGTGAGATGTGTATATAAACAAGTAGATAAATAAAGAAGTCAAAATTTAAAAACTATTAAAATAAATAGCCCAAACGGTTGAAACCGTTTGGGCGAAAAATTGCCCAAACGGTTTCAACCGTTTGGGCTAACATTTGGCCAAACGGTTACACCCGTTTGGTAAATTTTTACACCCCAAACGGTTGTAACCGTTTGGGCAACATCCCAAACGGTTGTAACCGTTTGGGATTTTGCCCAAACGGTTACAACCGTCATCAAAATAAAAATATATAAACATTGAAGATGAAAAAATGCGTTAACAAATATCCAATGTAAAGAATTCAGAAATGCAAAACCATAATAGATTTTGACAGTATCCTCACTTTTGACCAATCATTTAATTTTAAGGATAACTTTCACAACTGACTTCTTATAAATGACAGAATACACTCCAACACTAAAGTTTTGCATAAATACCTAGTTAACATTTAGGGGAATGGAATTTACTTAACTTTCCTTGTCTTCTTCCTGCCGGTTTCCCTTAAACTTCCCCTACTCTTAATGAAACTGAAACATGCACATATGATTACTTGGATAAACATGGTCACTGTTGATATTCTAATAATGGATATGTCTTTGATAGAAATAATCTTTTTCCTTGCTTCTTTGCTCAAAGGTATTTGATATATTGAACCTAAAGAATTTGTGACTCGGCAATGGCAGTAATAATATAGCAAGGGACAAATAATGCATGTTGAAGAGGATCCGATGATGAACTTAAGATAAACAGTGGGGCAAGACTGAAGTTTCTTAGATAAACTTGGAGTCTAAGGACATGTAGATGATTATTATAATAGTGGATGTGGATTTTAATAAAAATTATCTTTTTGAATCTACAGAATTTGGGACTTGGCAACAAATTATTTGTTTGGATGGACACTATGAATAATACTTAGAATTACTAAAGGAAAAGTAATAAATGCAATAGTTAGTTTGATTACAACCTATTTATATTACATTATGTTTGGAGTTTTGATATAGTAGCAAAAATGATAATAAAGGTAGTATAGTATGGAAATAATGAGTACAATTTTACAGTGTCCAAGGGTAATCACATAACTTTATGACCTAAAATTAAAACTTGTGAATAAACACGAGTTAAGTTAAGACTCAATAATGTGGATAATCATTTTTATTGGTAGTATAGTATGGAAGGATAAGGAGAGCAACTATATACTTAGCTGCTTGTTCATCTTATTAAGGTTTTATTAACAAATCTAAAATTTACCCCTATTTTGCATTACATAACTAATAGCCAACATTAATGGTATCTAAATTTATCCCTATTATATAATTGGATTGTCAATTACTAATGCTTTAACTTGGTACTGATGACCAACTTACTATGTCAGATATCTACTTAGAGATCTCAATATAAACCATAAGAAATTGTTATATAGGTTAGTTTTTGTGTGTGTGTGTGGGTGTGTGTGTGTGTCCATAAAAGGAAAAAACATAAGTATCTTACATAACATACTCATTCAAAACTAAAATAAAAACTTGGAAAATTAAATACTTAATGTAGATATTTGCATGGCAAAGCCAACTCAATTAATTGAAATCCAAATAGTGAGTATTGTCTTTTTGAATACACAACCCAACTGTGAGCTAAAAACATGAGAAATAAAATTGATGAATAGGGTGACAACAATTAATATGTTGGTAGTAGTTAGAGCACAAAATGAATAAAACTCAAAGCATATATTTGGGGTTAATCTAGTGAATGATACACTTATATTACCCAGAACTAATCAAAATTATAATGCTAAGTATTTAAACATGAAACATGGGTTAACCCAAGTTCCACCTTCTAATAATTAAGTATATTTACATTACCTTGTTGCCTTATTTGGAAGAGATGGCCATTGTAATTTTTACCTGCAAACCATAATATAATAAATAGATCCAAGTTTTTTAATTAAAATAATCATGCAATGAAAAAAACTAAATCGTGAATCTATTTTCATGTGAAATTGAAGGTAAAAAAATCAAAGAGTATGAAATCACGCAAGTCTAACCTTCTGAATTTGCTCGAGCTCGTCACAATAGCTTGGACAAATTTCCTCCTTTTAAAAGGGTAGGTAATGGGGATCCCACCTTTACACTGACAAATTTCCTCCTTTTAAAAGGGTAGGTAATGGGGATCCCACCTTTACACTTGAATTAATAAAAAAAAGTTGCTGGTGTGTAGGCATATAAAATTGCTTATAGGTCCCTTAATACAGCTCGGCACAAACCGACAAACCAACGAGGCACGCGAACTTGTTCGCCGACATTATTAATCAGCTACACCTAACCGCGGTTATCCTAGATAAGAATATTAGCTTAATATTCTCCAGGAACTTCCGCCAAAAGTGGGGAAACAGTTTAGACTCATATACCTATTGGAGTATCAGGGTAGTGTTTAACCTCTATACCCGGTCGGAGGACTAGAAACAGTTTATACTCGTTATACTCTTGTCGGAGTTGCCCGTCTCAATATCGCTTACCTTAGCCGTTATTTGACGCCGCTTCAACCAGGCGTCTGATGCCTATTTCTTGAGCAGCTAAAGCAATCTTGGTGCGTGATGACACGACCCTCCTGTGGTATGCACAGTACTTTGCGCGTCCGCTAGTGTTGTCAGCTTCCTCCTGATTTGTGATAGGCTAGGTAGCTTGCATCTTGTTACCTTCAAGGAGGCGATTCGAATGGATGCTGGAACGTCTTGCGTCCTTGAAAGCCTAGCTACTCTTTTTGGAGTCTCTGACCCGCAAGCTTTTGCCCTGCTTCGAGATTGCTGTCTGTGGACGCTTGATTAGCACACCAGAGCTGCAGGGTGACCTTGTCCTTACACGGAGAGGCCGAAGTTCGAGTTTCAGCGGATTAACCGTCGGTGCGTTCCTCTCGCCTTCTTCCTTCTAAGGCAATCGCCTCAGCCTGCCTTCCCCTCGGACCTTCAGATCCTCTCCAAGCTGTCAGACGGTGCTTCCCCAATTTGCTTCCAATACGTCAAAGGACAGATTATTATGGCCAGGCTGGAGGATGAATTCCTCGGTGATCGGTTCGTCCGCAATTCATCGCTTTTGTCCGGAACCTTTTGCGACGAACGTGTCGACTAACTCCCTCCTTCATGCCATTCTCATCGAGCAATATGATCCGATAGATATCTCGGTGTCGTCGTCGAAGAAAGTTAGCGAGGAATTTTGTCTCCATGTCGTTCCCAGCCTATTTACGCTCCTGGCTATGAGCGCTGTACCATCGAAGGCGGCTTCCGCGAAAGACGTGCCGACGAATGACCGCACCTCAGAGGCTCATTGCCGGAAATAACACCCAGGCAAGTGGTTTTGAACATAAGATCAACATGCCTGAGTGGCGGGAACCCTTCCCATCAAACGCGCTACAAGTTAATCAAACTAACTTCGCCGATATGGGGATTGTCTTCCCATTTCTCGTGGTATGGACAAGAATGCCCGTCTCTTCTTTACTCTCTTGAGCGCTGAGATCCAATGTTGTTGATTTTAGCTCTCGAGGTTTCTTATCTTCAAGTCTTCACTTGTATCTGCTTGGGCATCCTCGTTACCACCCTTGCATTGACGGAGGTCCTATTGTTTCATTTGTGAGCTTCATCCCTATCCGTGTGCCTCCCTCTTCCTGAAACAACCTGCGTTATGCGCGGTTGGTTCACCCTTCTTGGTTCGTCAGTGCCTGCATTATTGGCTTGCTCATGCCCATTTTCCTCCACTAGTCTTGCCATGGCCATCTGCCATCTCAAAACCTAAAGCTTTCCTGTTGTTTGGCTATGCCATCTTCGAGCATCTGGCCCACTTGTTCCGCCCGCTTATCATCGTGCACTCGCGGGGTTCCCCTCACTGCCGGACACTGTATTGATCTGATGCGACTGCCGCAGCAGGTATCCGGACTCTTCACCTTCTTGAAGGTATTCTTTTCCGAACCCTACCATAAGTATGCCTTCGCTGCATTTGCCCTCCAGACTTGTAGACGCGGTTAGGACGCCGCGGATAGCTTCAGAATCGACTCGAGATTATCCGTGATGAGGTTCTCTTGCTTGTCATATTAGCGGTGACCCGTCGGGAATTCTTCATCTCAACCATTCGTCCTTCTTTGCGCAAAAAGCCTACGCCTTGCGTTTGGCATTTTCCGCACTTAAGTTCTCTTCAAAAACTAAAACTCTTTCGGGGACTGCCCTTAATGCCAGTTGCATTCAGACCAATACACCCGAATGCAGTTTTTGAATAGCGGGCATGAGTTTCCTGCTTCTCGGGAGAATCCTCTTCCTGGTCCCTTCTATTCGTACCCCCAGCACGATACAGTACAACTCGCTCATATTTGACAGTCGGAAGTAACCATCCGGTGAGGGCACGACTCTCAGCGTATAACGCCTATTCACTATTTCAGCATGATAATGTTTCCATCTGAGGTTGGATTGCCTTCTTTGGGCTTTTCAAAAGTTACACGCCTCAAAACGCTGCCTTTGTGCGGCGGCAGTCTTTCAGCGTTGCTCTTTGACTCGCAATTGCGGCAAGTTGGTGAGCCGCCAGCTGCTTGAGCTTCTTTGTTCTATACTGGAGCTTGACGGCCGACCCCCCAGCGCTGCTTGAGTTATTTCTGGCTTTCTTTATCCCGGGCCCAAACGCTCGTGAACTGGCAGCTTGCTCTACTTCTCGTGGGAATTGGACCGAGGCGCCTCCAGGACTGGCTTTCTCCTTTCGGAGGGATTCTACATGCATCTCCCACGAGTAGCTATGGGAATTCTCAGCGCACTTAGCTTGGTTCGCCGGAGGTTTGAACTTTTGCGTTGGAAGCTGCAGTCGGCCTCTTTGCGTCTGAATCCGCCCGCTTCAGACTTCGGCTCCAAACTTTGCCCGATGTTGGCTGGCGTGGCTTCTTGGCTACCTCTCTCTGCCCAGCTTTCTACGGGCTTCTTCAGCTTAGCCCTGCCTGCCGCTTGATACGTGGCGCGCGCTGCGAATGCGCCTCCTCCAGCGTTCCTCGAATCGGTTGCCTTTGCACACGGCACCCATTCCCTTGTTGCTGGTTGGAGTTGAACCACCATTCGTTGATTGTTGAGCATGCCCTGCCTTGCCTCTTTGTTCTCAGACCACGTTTGTGCGGATCCCGCCTCAAACTGATCCATGGCCTTGCGAATCGTTCTCGCACGGCCGTTGACGTTGCCTTTGCGCGGGCTCTCTTCGACGCAGAGTCACCACGCCCTCTGTGCCAGAAGAGTTGGCCAGAGCAGATCTGACTCTGGCTTAGAAACTGGAGGAATCTCACCCGATGCGACTTCTGCACTCAAACGGCGGCATATCTCGTTTGCGTGGCTTCGACTTCTTCATACCGAACGAACCTTTCTCTCTGGAGGAGAACTTCTGGGATTTCTTAGGACTTCCGGGGGGAGGAGCCAGCTAGATCCGGACCGAGCGAACACATACTCCTCGAGACTTGCGCTTTGGTCAACTCATACTCGCACCTCCCTCGCACGCGGATCGGACATCCGCCGCTGCGACGCATCGATCTCGATAGCGAGATCGGGCCGGCTCCCAACTGTGTCGCCAGATTGTTCGCGGGAAAAATTGTTTTCTTTTCTCATTAAAGTCATTAGCTTCTCTTAAGTAAACTGTTTTTTTCGATTACAAAAGCATCCCGCGGGTTTCTTTTATTAAGCATCCGCGGTTACAACGAGATCAAAAAAGACAATAAAAATTACAACTTCCTTGAACGAATTCCCGCGAGCTCCTGTTTTGCGCCGTCACTCGCTTTTGTTCTGGCGCTTCTTTGCTGCGCCGGCGTTTTATCCGTGGACCACCGCGAGATCTAGCACTCCGAGTCAGATCTAGCGCATTTACTTCACGCGTATTATTCCACGACGAAGAATAGATAGCCGGGCTGAGGATTGCATTCACCAAGGCAAACAATCGTCCAAGTCTCGCGATCTAAGACCAAGCTTAGCATCCGAGTATGCTCTGCGTAGATCTGAGATCCGGGTCTCTTCGAAACCTGCGATTTTTTGGCGTTGACGATCGCTGGCACCAGATCTGCGAAGAGTGAGTCCCCGAAGTCCCAAAGCTCCACATCTTTTTTAAGCTTCCGAGTCTTGCATCCGCAGAGCTTCGCTCCAAAAATTCCAACCCTTGAAAAATGAACAATGCCAGGCCTCATTTATAGGCCCACTTTGAATTCTGCTGCCCGTGCCCACACGTGTCAGAGGTCGGCCACCTCAAGCGTGGCCGGCCACTGGGCCGAGCCACCTCAAGGGGCTCGGCTCATGCCGCAGCCACCCTGAGGTGGGTCGGCCATCGAGCCCACCTCAGGGTGGCTCGGCATGCGGCGAGACACCACCCTGGCGGTGGCTCGGCCACCGAGCCACCTCAGCGTGCTGCCCTCGGCTTTGGGCGCCGAGCACCTTGAGGTGGCTTCGGTTTTGAGCCGATTGCACCCTTCCGCGCGTGTGTGGGCTTTGTCGTGTTTATCTTGCCTTTCGGTTCTTGTTCCGTGATCGGTTGTAGCGGCTTGATTGGACTCTGTTGACCTGATTAGGCCCAGTAAATCTGCGCATCCTGATTAGGCCAGTAATCCACTTCTGAGATTCGAATCGCTCCGAACACCGATCTTGAATTCAGATCGCTGCATTCGCCGAGTATGCCTATCGGTTGCGCATGACTCGTTGACTCTTCAACCACTTGCGCTGGATCCCGCCCACGCGAATGCGCGAACGTTAATTCCGCATTGCTTGCGTGCGCGATTAGTTAATCTCGT
>NC_033794.1:75864956-75955079 GCF_001876935.1 Asparagus officinalis | reverse complement strand
AAGGTGGTGTCATGAAACAAATTTAAGGAGCTACTGAGGAAGCAGTTCTACCTAGTAGGGTTCCTTGAGGAGCGTTGGTATAAGTGGTACGGATTACGCCAAATGTTCAACCAGACCGATCAAGAATATACGACGGAGTTACAGCAGTAGGCGATGGTTCTCAACATCGTGACGGAGGAATATTCCATCTTTATGAAGTATATGGCGGGTCTAAATGAATATATCCGAAAGGAGATGAAGTCATTCACAGTCGAGTCTATGGCAGAAACGAGTGTGAAGGCCATTGCCATTAAGGGCAGGCAAAAGAAGGGAAACAAAAAGAAGGAAGACTCCAAACAGACAGAAGACAAGTCTAGTGGCTCTCAACCTAAGGAAAAGAAGAAGAAGGGTAATTCAGGGAAGGTAGGATTGACATGCAATCACTACAAACAGACAGAGCACGTAGCTGATCGTTGTTGGGAGAAGTATCCTCATCCGAAGCCAAAAGGATTGAAGAAAAAGGAGTAGAGGAAGGCATATGTAGTATCTCAGGGTCCGAAGGAAGTTCCCGGGATGACAGAACCCAATAGCAGTCTCAACCTTATGGCGGGAAAGTAGACCACGACTGAGAATGAAGACCCGAGGGAGCAGCTCTTTGTTTTGAAATTGTAGGTCAAGACCAGCTTGGTTGATGCCATAGTGGATCCAGGGAGCCAAAAGAATTTGATATCTGAGGTCTTGGTTCAGAAGCTGAGATTGAATACGGTTAAACATCTGAAACCCTATCATTTAAGGTGGATTCAGAAGGAGGCGGGATTAAGTGTGGTCAACCAATGCACTTTTAGATTTCCAATCCATGAGTAGTATATTGACGAGATCACATACGACGTCATTCCGTTGGATGTTTGCTAAGTAATACTAGGCAATCCTTATTTATGGGATAGGTTTGTGGTCTACGATAGGCGATCCCAGAAGTATACGTTCACCAAAGATGGCGAGCAATTCATCTTCCGTTCGGCATCTCTTCTACAGGAGATGAGTTTGGTGACAGTGACTCAGACGAAGAGGCTAGTGAACGCGAGCAAGAGGTTTGTATTGTTAGTCATTATGTGTTATGAGGAGCAGCTGAGTAGGGTGTGCTTGACTACCTTGAGCAAGTTTCAGGAGGGAGATCTTGACAGGTTGAAGGCCAAGTACGTGGACTTGTTTTCGAGATCACGGGACTACCACCACGATGGGGTATGGAGCATGAGATTATGTTGACCGGCGAGGGCTCTTTGCCGAATATAGGTCTATACCGCACATCTGTAGAGGAGTCTGAGGAGATCAAGAGGCAGGTTCAGGGGCTTTTAGAGACATGAGTGATCAATGCAGAGTATTTGAAGTTGTTCGAGCCTCCATTGCTGGATAATGAAGGTGACGACAATGTGATCTTGCCACATATTGAAGACTTGTGGTTTGATAGAGAGGAGACGCTAGAGGAAGATTGCATTTTAGAGCAAAAGACGACCATGACAGGGCGGGGGACGAAGGAGTCGTTTCTTATTGGACATCAAGATCAGGTTCCTAGCAAGGCTAAGTGGTTTAATAGGGAAGGAGGAGCTCATGAGTTTCCTCAGCTGAAGTTCTAACTTGAACGGGACTTCAAGTTCTTAAAGGGGGGAGCCATGATATGGGTATATCTTCTCTTCAGAACTTAGCGATCCTCATGGGAGCTTGAGAATAAACGATTCTTATGGTAACTTGAGAATAAAGGTGTAAAACAACACAGTAGAACGCAGGTTGAAGTGTGGAACGAGACGACGAATCGAAGTATCGAAGCATCTAGTTTTTAGCCCATGAGTCGACTCATCAGGTTGAGTCGACTCATGTCTGTCATGAGTCGACTCATGAAACCCAGTCGTTTTGTCAAAAGTTTCTGACGAGTCGACTCACCTCATCATGAGTCGACTCACTTGGCATGAGTCAACTCATGCATGATTATGAGTCGACTCATCGACGGGTTCCTGGTTCGTTTGGGTTTCTGTTTGCACGAATTCCTGTGGGGTTTGGGTTTGGTTATTTACCATTTTGCCATCCATGTTGTTACACCTATATAAGGGATTAGTTTAGGGTTTTAAAAAAGGAAAAAACAATCAAGAGAGATTAGATTGTATTTGAGAATTAAGATTCTAGTGAGATTGTGAGAGATTATAAATTATTTTATTCTCATAATCTAGAGAATGTATTTTTCTTTGCCACCACTGAATTGTCCTTGTGTTCTTGTTATTTTCTTCCCAACCCACATTTGATAATTCCGCGATCAAAAGTGCTTGCACGGCGACTCGTATCAGCTTGAGCCATTTTTGAAGTCTTGCAAGTAGTATTTCAACGGTCTAATGATTGAAAATGTAATAAATCATGTAAATATCAAAAACTCGAGTAACACCACAAGTTAAACAAAAATTAACCTCATCCGCTAATCTTCCACCACGTAGAAGATGAAACATATCATATCTGCTGATAGTTTGGTCTTCAGCTTCATAAACAGACCTCCTACTACAAAATGTAAAAGACAAAAATCAATGTATAAGTGACATATTCATGTCAACACCAAAATGTCACAGGTAAACAATACATGTCAGAGAGAAACATTAATGATCACATTTAGCGTGTGTATGTCACAAACATAAGGTAACTATCACAGACCAAATATAAATATCACAGAATAACACATATAAGACACATGAATCCACTAACTATCAGATACTGCATGAGTAAATAAGATCTTAATGACTAAATGTAAATATCATAGAAAAACACGTAAATGCATGCAGATATCTAAAAACATTCATAAATAACTACTTAATACTTGTCAACTTTTAATGTTAGAAAATATTTAAGCCACTTGTTTTCATCATCCGATACATTAGGAACGTCTTGAATAGTGAAATTATGGTAAAATCCTTCGTCAAATATTCCCGGTAGCATGATATCAAAGTCTTTCGAAGAAGGAATGCCCATATTCAACATCCTCAATAAATTTTTTCCTCTTTGGTTTTTTTCCTTCTCCATAACTCTAGCACGGATGTTCTCATACCCTCATCCTTAATTGCAAGTGGCTTCTCCTCATCCTTCTCTCCTTGTCGTCATCATCTTTCACCATAATGACACCTTTCTTCCCTTTCCTTTTTTTTCTTAGGTATTTCTGTTTGGAATGGTGATTCTAAGAACTTGGGCTTCTTTGTTGTTCTCTGGCTCTTTGCCCGAAGCCCCTGAACAAATTCTTTCAAAGTATCATCACTTTCCTCCCTCCTCTTCCTTCCCTTCTTCTTTTTGGTAACTTCCTCAGATACTTTCACTTATTTAGGCTGTATAAATATCATAGTTAATGAATATATATCACATAAATAGGACATGAATATATATCACATGAGAAATTTATGTATCACAAATAGTAAGCAAATATCACAGATAAACTGTTTAAGTCACAAAATTAGACTAAATGTCACAAGAGATGTATGAATGTCACAAAGGGTAGTCAACTGTCACAAATAATAGGGAACTATCACAAATAATGTGTAAATATCACAGGCAATGAGCAAATATCACAAAGGAGAGTTACCTCCTCAAGTTCAATGCCCATGTCTTGGCCTTGATCACCTTCATTCTCTGCCTCATCTTTCTTCCCTTCTTCTTTCTCTGCCTCATCTTTTCTCTCTATTTGAGGCTGCATAAATGTCAAAACAATAACCAATTTTGTTCAGCAAATCTTTTCACAATATCTTTTTTCCTCATGTGAAACATGAAATAAGTTATTACCTCTTCTTTTCTTTTTGCCTGATATGTTTCTGTTCGGCAAATCTTTTCTCAAACTCAACCTTAATGGCCATTATATCAACACCGCGAGCAACAAGTTCTTGCTCATAGGCTTCATTCAATATCATCAACTTGTCATAAGCTTCATTCTACATTAACAATAAATTGATAGTGAGGAAATGTCACAAATAAGAAGACCACACATAATGTCACCAACATTACCTCTTTTTAAACTATTTTCTTTCTCAAAGATTTTTTAGCCGTAACTTCCTCCTCTATTTTAGCCTTCATCTTTGTAGGCTCTTGCTTTATCTCCTCATGGATATACCATGACACATCTTGCTCCGGTAAGACATGGATTGCGGCTTTCGATTTTTTCGTAATCATTGCAGACCACAATGAACCCACCCTCTTACCCTCCAATGTCTAATTTGTCATTAGTAGCTTGGATTCATTGATTCTTGTCGGCTCCTTAATGTTTGAAATCTTATAGTACCATAGCTTCAAAAAAAGCCACATTCAAATAATGAAGTATCACATATTAGATACAAATGTCATATGTAAACGGCAATAATCACATACAAGAAGATAATATCACACATTAACTACAAATGTCACATATCAGGGACAAATGTCACACATGGGTCACAAACATCACATGTCATTAGAATATATCACATGTAGAAGACACTTATCACATAAACACATATTAACTATAAATGTCACAATTAAACAATGCATAGCAAAGACAATTGTCATATATTAGTGTGGTATATCACATTTAAATGGCAATAATCACATATAAAAAGATAATATCACATACAAACTACAAATAAATAGCAAACTTAAACAATACAAATTAGATACAAATGTCACATATTCATATATCACATGTAAAAGATAATCATCACATATAAGGTGCAAATGTAACATATTACTTATAAATAACAAAAATAACTCACCGCTAGCAAGGGAGCGTAGCCGCTAAGATATGTCTGCCCCTTCTTCACTATCTTCGTAGCCTTGAAAGAGTCGCACAATTTCTTGTAGATGATCGTCGCCCATGGGAAATGATCAACCATATCTATCTGAGTCATATATTTGAACATATGTCGCGGTGCATTCATCCTCGCGGTCGGAGTCCATATCATTGTGAGTTGATAGAGGATTTGAAGCATAAAAAAATCTAAAACATTTGATTTCTTTTTTTACTAAACCAATTTTTCTAATAAGGCCTCAAGGTAGTTTCGATCACTCTTGTATTGTAATTGTTGCTTGTTGTTGAAGTATGTGATCCATATCCTATTCTCCGTATCGCGATTGCCTTCGGGTTTCTCCCCTTCATTATTAAACCGGGTATGCTTAAGCACCCAATTTACATCAAACGTGTACGCTTGTTTAGTCCTAGTTTGGCTTTCCTTAAAAAAAACTTTTATGTGGCTAAATCAAGATGATCTAGCAGTAGCATGATCATAGCAGCAGCATGATCATGGCCTTGTCGGATGGAATTGCTCCAAAACTAACATAGTTTTTAAAATTGGAGGATCCATAAGCCTTCCAATTTTCCAGCCCTCATTCGTGGAACAATTATATCCATGAATTGATAATATCCACGTATATTGCAACAAATTCTGATATCATGCTTACTATAAAACACAACACAAGAGATAGTAAATCTACTTAGGGTTATAATGCGGATAAATTCACAATGTCAAACAAATTAAACGAACAAATGTGAATAATTAGGTTGATACTTACATCTCAAGCTTTATTAAAGTTGATTCAGATGATTGAGATGATGAATTTGCCATCTTGTATTTTTAGCAGGGAGTGTCACTATTCGGTGAAGAAGAGGGACTCCAGCGAACGACGAGCTTGCGGTCGGTTGTCGACGAACGATGAGCGGCCGAGCGGACGACGACTTAGTAATCCAACAACGAGAGGGTGAGCGAACAACGATCAAGCGATGAGCGGATGAGCAGCCGATAAAATACCTAGATTCGAGAGTCGATGAAGACGATTCAAAGAAAAGTCACCAAAGACGAAGACAACGAGCGGCAACGGTCTTGAAAGGGTTGTCGTCGATGAACGGCGACAATCTTGAAAGGGCTGGGGGCGGTCTTCGACGAAGATGACGAAGATAGAGACGAAGACGAAGAAAACGAAGACGAAGTCGTCGAAGACAATTCAAATGGTTTCGAAAGGATTGTCGCCCCGACGGCGATGGTCTTGAGAGGAAGAGGGTTTGAACCTGAGAAATTTGGTTGCGAACGATGAGGGTTTCGATAATAGCACTCAGAAATGGATTGTGAGAATAGTACAGTTTTATGAGAAGGGTAATTTGGGAATGCAATTATATAGGTATTGGGTCTGTACACTTTTGGGGGTTAGTTGCTTTTATTTTTCTGTATAAGGGCTTTTGGGTTATGGTTCTTGGCTGGGGGTGAGGATGCATGGTCTGATTATATTTAGTTCCTCCAAGCAATTTTCCCTTAATTTAAAATACTTAACATCATTCTATCTAAACTTAACATCCAATAGCCAATAATAACAATCAATAATGAAATGTAATAGTTATGC
Source organism: Asparagus officinalis (assembly GCF_001876935.1). Taxonomy (NCBI): domain Eukaryota; kingdom Viridiplantae; phylum Streptophyta; class Magnoliopsida; order Asparagales; family Asparagaceae; genus Asparagus; species Asparagus officinalis. The sequence goes on along the minus strand of NC_033794.1, from coordinate 75,948,722 downwards.
TATACACCTTAACAACCAGTCACTAAAAATGTTATCGATCAATAAAACTTAATATATAATGTGTAAAGTCAGTTAACACATACAAATATGACCAACCAAACTCCAGCCTTAACAATTAATAAGAAACGTTAACATGCTCTGACGAAACGTAAGAGCCAATCATTCATCTATAACATTCATATTTTAAATTTCATAGATCCAGGCATATAGTTCACAATGCACCAACAGAAATACATATTTATCCTTCCATACAACATTTTCCACAGTTTTCACAAGTAATATTCAAACAATTCATCCAATATAGATTCACATTTTTCTGTAACATATTCCACAGTTGTGCCAAAAAATAAAAATTTAACATAAACTTACTTCTTTCTAGATTTCTCTACATCCTGTTTTGAACTTGGATTTTTTTTCTTTTTCTTGGTAACCCTTTTTGCATGCCCAACAGGGTCTGGGTGGCTTTATCAGTGATGTCATTCCCTAATGATAAAGCATGGATGGACGAAGACATGGAGAGGGATGGGAGAGCAAAGGGTCCATAGTTGGTCTTTTGACGGCAATGAGGGATTTGTAAAACCCTTCGATGGCAAGGTGGATCTTTAACACTCTTTAAAGGTGAGGGGGGATATCTACCAGTCGACGACGGTGAGGGGGGTCTTTAACGATCATCAAAGGCATGTCTTATTGGTCATTGTTTAATGCCGACGATTCCTGCTCTTGCATTGACTACTGAGAATAGTGAACAACTTTAAATTCATTCGAATTGCCATCTTTTATTCTAGATTTAGGGGGATCTAGGTTTGTTATGATTTCAGACATTTTTTACTATATTAAGAAACCCTAGAGTGGGGATTTGGGGATTTCAAGGGTTCCTGTTAACATTAAAGAGAGAGAGAGAGAGAGAGAGAGAGAGAGAGTGAGATAGGGAGAGGAGAGGGAGAGAGAAGTTGATTTGAGTTGAGAGTGCGTGGGCGCGGTTACCAAAATCAAGGGAAACCGGTTAGCACTTAGGCGTAATTAGGTGTTTTCAAGTTTCTTCTCTCCCTATGCTTAGTTGGTAGGGCTAAAACACAAGTTTTTGTTGTATTTTGGGTTTGTACACAAGTGTAAAAGAACGAGGGTTGGGCCACATGACTTTATTAGATTTGGAGCATTGACACAAATTTTCCAAGTTTTTATGAATGTAGTTATGTAAAAATTAACACACACACACACACACACATATATATAGAAACTTATGTCAACTTAAGTGGACCATCCACCAAATTTTCTATCCATTAATGAAAAGTCTCTTCATATGATGCACGGATCTCTAGGTATCATCAATGGATAGAAACTTTAGTGGATGGTCCACTTAAGTTGACATAAGTTTCTCTCATATATATATATATATATATATATATATAGTATTATATAAATATTTAATATGATATTATAGTATACATATAACTGATAGATGATAGGTGTGCCTACTGTTAGGAGGGGATTTCCTCCTTGAGAAATGATGTGTGCATAACTTCCCCACCGACTCACTGATGAATAAAAACATAGGAGACGGATGAGAAAATCACATGTGGGACTTGTGGCCATCTCATTTCAAGGAGGAAGGATCCCTCCTATGACAAAGGATATTCATTATAGATAAGTATATAAGTATATAGATGTAGTCTATAGTATAGGATATGATATGTATATATATATGATCAGTATATATAGTTACTATAGGTAATATATGAGCTCACTCATCATATATAATACTACCGCTATAGTATATATATATATATATATAAGACATCATGGGATGGAGGTTCGCTGGCTAAATGAAAACCTTAAAAACTAAAAACCTATCCTAACCATCCAATCTATCTAATCCAATGGTCTACATTTCGATGGCAAAATTGAAAATATAGACAAATCTAATACACATCAGCTGTAAAATTTCTTGTGAAAAGGGTAAAATGGGAATGATTCACTATAATGGTTGCTGGCAACATTAGAAACTGGAGATGATGAAAAACACATTTCTCTAAAGCGTCCTTTCACTTCCCCATTTCTCTCTCTTCCCCTGTGCTCAAGCTCATGCCGACGCTCCAGCTCACGCAGACGCCCCGACGACCCTCGACGAGCTCGCCGTCGAAGACCATCGACGAGCCCACGCCGACGCCGAAGCCCCTCGACGTCGTTCTCGACCAGCTTCGAGCTGGTCGAAGCCCCTCGACGCCGTCGACGAAGCCCCTTGACCGCCAAAATCTTCTCTTAAAAAAAAGAAAAATTCCTGTCTTGTTTGTTTATTTTTGTTCACGACGATTCTTATTCTTTTTGTTTTTTATTTTTGCAGATTTGCTATTGTTTGATAACGAGTTTCAGTCCAGTGAATCTTGATTCACTACAGTGAATCTTGATTCACTACAGTGAATCTTGATTCACTACAGTGAATCTGGATTCACTCTAGTGAATCTGGATTCATTGGAGTGAATCGAGAGCCATATGTAGTTAATATTTATTTAATTATTGTTCACAAGTTAGAGTTAATATTTATTTAATTGTTGTTCACAAGTTGGTGGTCTTGTTATGCTGTGTTGCTGCTGTTGTGCTGTTATGCTGCTACTGAAGTGAAACTGGATTCGCTGGAGTGAAACTGGATTCGTTGGAGTGAAACTGAATTCGCTGGTGTGAATCTAGATTCACTCCAGTGAATCTGGATTCATTGGTTGTTTGTTGCTCTTATTTTATGAAGAGACATACCTGTGAAACAATGAATTCGAAGGGATGAAGTTTCTTTCGCATCAGTGACTATTTGAAGTGAAGTGAATTGAGATTCACTTCAGTGAATCTTCAGTGAATCTCGATTCACTGAGGTGAATCTCGATTCACTACTTCAGTGAATCGAGATTCAATGAATTTGTTAGTGTCAAACAAGGATCAAGAAAGGGTTAAAAACTGAGAAAAAATTGATGATTAGTTACTATATCTTTAAACAGTGTTACCAAATCTAAGTTTGTCGTTAACTGTTGATTAATACAAAAGTTATTTTAGTTTGTATATTTATGGATTATCCTGTTCAACTCTTATTCTAATATAACTAGTTGAATCTAAATTCATAACGATGGATCTCGATTCTATCGACAATTTATGAGTTATTTTGAATAACTGTAACCTCAACATGATGCTATCTTGTTTGTATCTTTACGGTGAAGTCAAATTTGTGATTCAGTTTGACTCTTTACGGTGAAGTCAAATTTGTGATTCAGTTTGACTAAAACCAAATAAACCAAATTATCCTCCATTTTGCATGATAGAGGTATTTTTTGAATTATCGTCTCAATACGACGCTGGTACACAAAGTTATAGCCTTTCAAGGTTTCACAACTATCCAATACAATATTTAAAATTTTTACCAAATCCGATACTGAAATGACTTGAGTTTACATCTTAGCTGTCTAAATCTAAAAATAAACAAGAATGATTATATCAATGAACATAGATTCATCATTGATGAATCAAAAACTAAATTGAGATTTAATCTAGATTGACTATTATAATGTTACATCTGTACAGGTAAATCCAAATAGTGGGCAAACATAAATCAACTATTTTAGAGTTACAGATAAACAATATAAATCGATATTCAATAAAATTAATGTACAATAAATCTTAAGTGAAACAATGGATCCAATGGGATAGGTTCTCTTCATTAGACTTTAGAAGACTTGCGTTTGCACGTGGATCGCATGGATGAACGGAGATTCACTACAGTGAATCTCGATTCAATGATGTGAATCGAGATTCATTAAAGTAGATTCATTTCAGTGAATCGAGATTCACTGAAGTGAAATCAGATTCATCCCGTCGTATTCATTGTTCCAGTGTCTAGTCACATAGGTTTATCAACTCCCTGCAAAAAACAACTAAATTTGTGATTTCCAATTTAATTCAAGAGTTCGTAAAACATGACTTTTACTTAAACTAAATTTGTATTTAGTTCAGTGAACATCGATAACTTATATTGAAGCTAAAATATAAGTTTGTATTTAGTTCAGTGAACATCGATAACTAAATACAAATTTGTATTTAGTTCAAGAGTATTTAGTTCAGTGAACATCGATTCACTTCACTTCAATTTTACCCTTTACAACAAAATTTTAAATTGGATGCCCTTTACAGCAAAAGTTTTTGATTCAACAAACTTCCTATCATCAAGCTATAAAATTTTAAACCATGAAAAGATTTCACATTTTACAACAAAAGTTACAATTTTTATGGTAAAAAACAAACACCTCACATAACTGAATCTGTATTCTCTGCAGTGAATCAAGATTCACTGTAGTGAATCTAGATTCACACATGATTGTCTTCGTTTTTCAACTTGTTTCTTCAAAAAACAGTAAACTTTTCAGACTAAAAGGTGAAATTTTTTACCTTTTACAACAAAAAGCTACGATCTTTAAGCCAGTTGAAAAACGAAGACACGCATGTGTGAATCGAGATTCACTGAGTGAATCTCGATTCACACATGCGTGTCTTCGTTTTCAACTGGTTTCTTCAATAAATAGGAAACTTTTCAGACTAAAATGTGAAAATTTTCACCTTTTACAACAAAAAGCTACGATCTTTAAGGTTAAAACTAAAACTTTTAGACGAAAAATCAAACAAATTTCATAAACTTACCATTAAAACGTCAAAATAATTTAACGATGATAAAGGTTGAAGACGGTGGTTGAAGATGAAGGTTGAAGACGAAGGTTGAAGAACACTGTTGATAGAGATGCAGTTGAAGGTAAACATAGCATTAGATAAGTTGGCACGAGTTTTGGAGAGAGAGAGCTATCGTGACTTTTTGGATAGGGAGCTATTGAAGAGAGAGAGAGAGAGAGAGAGAGAGAGAGAGAGAGAGAGAGAGAAGCCAGAGTTGGTTGATTATTCGAGAGAGAAGAGAGAATACTGCTGTGGCTTTTGAGAACTCAACAGACCATGTCATTCTCTACCTCTCTTTTGGGTGGTTGTTAATTTTACATGATTACCCTTCTGCACTTTCAACTTAACATTGATGATCTAGATCCATGGAGATGATTGGTTTTTTTAGTTGTTTAGACTATGACGGTTTTTCATTGACCCAATCCCCCTACTACTACGCCGCTATACGTATATATATACCATATATATAACTGATATATACTACATAAGTATATATACACTTATACATATACTATGATAATATATACTATAATATAATACTATATACCATATATACATATCACGAATAATACTCATAAGTTAAACTAAAAAAATATAAGGCATATATGCAGTATATATAGTTACTGTAAGTTTGATGCAACAGCTCAGAAAAAAGCTCGTTCACCCAGATTTTTATTCTTGGCAGAACTGTGACACGAAAAGAAAATGAAAGCAAAAAATAAAAATAAAAGTTAAAGGGAATATGTTGATGTCAAAAAGTTGAGGTGTGATTTAGGAGAGCTAAACTTGATATCTGGATCCCTTAATCATCTTTGATGGTTAATATTTAGTTGAAGGTCTTCATCTATACTTGCTACACAAATAACAGAGGTTAGAGGCACCAGAGGTTGTTTCCTCTGGCAGTCCTTCGACCCTTAAGTCAGTAATCGTTTCTAGTCAATTTGAAGAGAAAATTGGACTATAGTCTTGTTGACTTTTGTATGTAAAAATGTGTATCTTGGTTTGATAGAAATCACCATTATTTAGAGAGGGTTTATGGGGGCACATTGATAATTTTGGCAAAATGTGTGCAGTTCTAGTTCAGACCCTACTTTACACATATCGATAATTGATTGGCCGTGCCGACAATTGATTGGTTGAGGCGCTTTGGTATAGTGACATGACTGTCGGAATAAAGGTATGTCCGAGAGCTTTGAAGGCACTAGCTCGAAAGGTTATTATGACTTTGACGCTTGTGAGGCCATTCCACTGTTCGAGATGCGCTGTGACGGGTCCAAGCGGAGAATGTTGTTCATCTCGGAGTTGGACAACCAACAGAATCTAGGTCGGAAGCACATTTCACCTTGGATTTGGATAGCAAGACTCGACAACTAGCTTATCACTCGAGTTGTGCTTGCAGATGCTTTGAGAGTTTGCCAGTTAGTTACTACGTGGCCAATCTTATTAGGCTCAGTTAATTTCCAGTGTATAACAGAATACTTTTTTTTAATGTTTTGGCTATAAAGAAAAGTGTAGAACAACTTTGAAGCAATATAAAGCGTTATTTTTCCCTCCTACAAACCACCTTTAAAATAACTAGTATGGTGCACGTGCGTTGCACGTGTAAATACTTTCATGTTTATATGTAGCCCTATAGATTTTATTTCATTGTTTATTTTTTTTTTCTACTTGACATATACATGAAAGATGTCATAGATAATATATATATTATTTATGATATAAATAGATGTTATAGGGTTATAAGTAGCATCATAAAAACACTAATTTGGCATATAAATAACCAGTATATTGACCAAAAAGATTTTTACATCATTTTAAAACCATGCTTGCCGTTATTTTTTTACCTAAATAACGTCTACCAATTATGCGTAGCAATGCAACAACGGGTTTTGCATCTTTTAAATTCTCCAAAGACGATCCTTCAATCTCCGCTAAATCACCCCATAGTGTCGCTGAAATTTGATCAAATCTAAATTTTTAAAAAAACATTAGTTTTCTTACAAATAATAAGTAAATAATAATAAACAATAATATTAAATTCTTACTCTTTATTCATAATTATGACCTCCCTTATTTTGGATTTGGGATTGATAAAAATTGGTTTCACAGTTGTTACGAATCCAACAACATCTGCAATGGAGAAATTTTAGTGATTATTAATATGAATTATTTTTTTGCATAATATTAAAAAAAAAACTTACCAAAGGCATTATTCCATCATCAAAAGCAGAAGCATCTTTAAATGAAAGGAATGTTGATTTCAACTTTTCCAATGAAACAAATTTTTTTGTTTCTCGAATGATTGTCTTTGTTGTGAGTGCCAACTCCTTTTCCGGATTAATTGTTGGATATTTTAAATTTGGAGGCTTTACTTCTCCATTGGTTATAGTATATGTCTCTCCATTTATCAATAAACCGCTGAACTTTTCTATCAGCTTATTAAATAAAATTGCTTGGATAAGTGTTCCCTGCAAAATACACAATGTAGAATAAATTACGTAATCATGGTAATATGGTAATTAAATGAAATAATAACAATGTGAAATTTGTATCACCTCTTCATCAATTAGAATTAGTTTTTGTTTATTCCCTTCTCCATTCTTAAAGGATTCTATAGTATTACGTAAGACACGATCATTTATACTCCATTGTTTTTGATAAATTTTTAACTCTCGGATCGCGATGTTGGCTTGATCATTAGTTCCATCTTGATAAGATGACAAACTTCACGAAAAAAATATACAATTTATAGAGATAATTCGGAGTTTATACCTTAAAAAAATAATTTCACTAACCTTTTTGAATCACATAGTGTTACTTGGATCGCGATGTTGACTTGATCATATTAGTTCCATCTTGATCAGATGACAGGCTTCACGGAAAAAATATATAATTTATAGAGATAATTCAGAGTTTATACCTTACAAAAAATATGATTTTACTAACCTTTTTTAATTACATAGTATTGCTTCCATCTCTATTTTTTTTTGGTAGGATTTGATAAGATTTGGTAAAATGGAAGTTGAGTATGGAGTATATTTATATGAGATAGAAGAGACAAAAGTGTAAATAACATTTACTACATAGTTATGAGGGGGAAAAAATCAATTGTAACTGATGATATTAATTCAGAAAGCAACATAAGAATTCACGTGCATTGGTTTGTATGTGACATTTATCGGTAAACAATTGGTTTGCTCAAATAAATGTCATCCAAGAATTCACGTGGAATTAATATCAGCAAGTGTTAACATACGTTGTAACATATGAATAAACTATTAATTCAGCAATTAATTCAGCAAGTGTTAACCCCAATATAAATAAATTGTAACATATGACATCAATTGTAACATACGTTGAGGTAACTATTAATTAACTATAAATAAATTGTAACATAATTATGCATGTATCAATTAAAACGTCATTAAGTGTTAACTATAAATATACATAGTTATGGTTTATACGTCATTAAGTGTTAACTATAAATATACATAGTTATGGTTTATGCATGTATCTATATGTTTTATTATGCATGTGTTATATTTTGTATGTATGCGTTTTAACATAAATTTGTATGTTTTGTGTATGTGTTATGTTATGTATGTATATGATTTAACATAAATTTGAGGACACTTTGGGAAGAAATGTTTTAACATAGCAACTCACTTTTATAATAGTATAGTATTAGATGTTATTCTACATAACTTAGTTGTCAATTTATATATAAACCATCCAATATACTTGACTTAAAAGTGAGTCCAACCAGTTGGTTGCAACAAAAAATAATTTAAATGTGGTTTATATATAAATTGACAATCAAATGTGTGTTTTTAAAATGACTATATTAGTCACCTAGAACTTTTTAAGTAGAACTGGGATAATTGGTAAAGTGGGATAAATTTTTAACACTGGGATAATTTAGTGGAACAATGATGGGATAATTGGTAAAGTGGGATAAATTTTTAACACTGGGATAATTTAGTGGAACAATGATGGATAATTCTTAAAGTTGGATAATTTGGTAGGATAAACACTGGGATAATTTAGTGGAACAATGATGGATAATTCTTAAAGTTGGATAATTTGGTAGGATAATTTAATAGGATAATGGTGGATAATATTATGAAAGGGATAATTTGGTGGGGGTAACGGTGAGTATAAATTATTATTGTTAATAATTGTATATTAAAAATAAGGGAAAAATGCTTCCAGCCCCCAAAAGCCAAGTGAACATGCTTCCCACCCCCAGGACTTGGTCAATGGGTGTTTTACCCCTAAAAATAAAGAATCTGTTCTCTGAGCCCCCAAAACACAAAACCCAAGACATTAAAACATGTGAAGACCATAATACCCTTCTCTCTCTCTTTCTTTTTTTATTAAAATATGATGGGGTTATTTTATTATTTTTTTCTCTCTCTCTTTATCATGATGTACTGAGATGATAGTTGAAATTTGAAATGATTGATGAGGATTATTTTATTATTTTCGTTTTTTATTATTTTGGTTGTTTGTATTGGGAGGTTGTTAAAGTTACGGGTTGATTGTTAAGGTTACGGGTTGGTTGTTAAGGTTAAGGGTTTGTTGTTAAGGTTGTGGATTTGTTGTTAAGGTTGTGGATTTGATTGTTAAGGTTACGGGTTGGTTGTTAAGGTTAAGGGTTTGTTGTTAAGGTTGTGAATCCTCTCTCTCTCTTTCTTTTTTTATTAAAATATGATGGGGATTATTTTATTATTTTTGTTTTCTCTCTCTCTCTATCATGATGTACCAAGAGGATAGTTGAAGTAATTGATGAGGATTATTTTATTATTTTCGTTTTTTATTATTTTGGTTGTTTGTATTGGGAGGTTGTTAAAGTTACGGGTTGATTGTTAAGGTTACGGGTTGGTTGTTAAGGTTAAGGGTTTGTTGTTAAGGTTATGAATTCTCTCACTCTCTCTTTCTTTTTTTATTAAAATATGATGGGGATTATTTTATTATTTTTGTTTTTTCTCTCTCTTTATCATGATGTACCAAGAGGATAGTTGAAATGATTGATGAGGATTATTTTATTATTTTCGTTTTTTATTATTTTGGTTGTTTGTTTTGGGAGGTTGTTAAAGTTACGGGTTGATTGTTAAGGTTACGGGTTGGTTGTTAAGGTTAAGGGTTTGTTGTTAAGGTTATGAATCCTCTCTCTCTCTCTTTCTTTTTTTATTAAAATATGATGGGGATTATTTTATTATTTTTGTTTTCTCTCTCTCTTTATCATGATGTACCAAGAGGATAGTTGAAATGATTGATGAGGATTATTTTATTATTTTCGTTTTTTATTATTTTGGTTGTTTGTATTGGGAGGTTGTTAAAGTTACGGGTTGATTGTTAAGGTTACGGGTTGGTTGTTAAGGTTAAGGGTTTGTTGTTAAGGTTGTGGATTTATTGTGTAGGTTACGGATTTGTTGTTAAGGTTACGAGTTTAATTGTTAAGGTTACGGGTTTAATTGTTAAGGTTACGGGTTTAATTGTTAGGGTTACCTATCTAAAGATCCTCTTGGTACATCATGGTAAAGAGAGAGAGAAAACAAAAATAATAAAATAATCCCCATCATATTTTAATAAAAAAAGAAAGAGAGAGAGAAGGGTATTATGGTCTTCACATGTTTTAATGTCTTGGGTTTTGTGTTTTGGGGGCTCAGAGAACAAAATCTTTATTTTTAGGGGTAAAACACCCATTGACCAAGTCCTGGGGGTGGGAAGCATGTTCACTTGGCTTTTGGGGGCTGGAAGCATTTTTCCCTATAAACAATTACAAGGAGGTACAAACAAAACAAATTAATACATATGAACAAGTAAGATTTCTAACTACAAATCGTAGCCAATGTTCTATTACGATCTCAAAAGGTCTGACATAGCAAGTAGTTGGTTGGGTTGAGATTAAAAAAATGATGCACTAGGGTGTTGCTTAGAATAGTTGAGATTGTCGCCATGGTTATTGATAGCAAAGGATGAGGAGACGGAGGAGGAGGCCATGACATTAATGCTTTTGATGCCATATTAATTCATGAGCTCTCACCACTCTAACATGCTCACAAGTTCTTGTTTCGGGTTCTTTCATATTGCAATTGACACATATTACAATAAAAGAAATTTAGTGAAATAAAAAATTATATTTCTTGGGGTTCTTTTGTGTGTGCTTGTGGAGCATCATTTTTTACTCCGCTGACGCGCCAAGTAAGACAATAGGTCTTTTGTTGTTGATGACAGCTAAATTATTTGGAAGATAACTCAATCTCCTCTTAGCAATATTTCTCAATGGAATCGCAAGTGCAATGCATGTGTTGGTTCTTCTGTCAAACTTTTCGAATCTCCCTTTTGATGATCTCTAATCTCTCAGAAGATAGCACAGTCTTCTTTGGATGAAGAGATATTAGTCACGCCCCGCTTCCCAAAATACCGGGGAAACGGAACGTGACTTCAAGACTCTTGCATCATTAGCAGAACCCTCCCACCCAGCTAAGACATAAATGAATTTGAGATCAAATGTGCAAGCTGCCAAGACGTTCTGAGAGAGAAAACCATGTCTATTTCGATATGGCGTCTCATATATGTTATACACCATGCACGGTATATGAGTCCCATCTATTGCACCGATACAGTCCTGAATAATCAATGTGTCAGACCATCTCAAGTGATATGTGTGTGGTCGCGCACGCATGTGTGCACGTGTGTGTGTCTGCGTGTGTGTAAATTCTAAAGCAATTAATAATTACCTTGAATAAGGCCAAAAGCGAGATTCTGATTTAACCTTATCAGGTGGATCAGTAGGGGGTGATGCCATCAAGCATGATGCTAAAGATACCAATGCATGTAATGCTTTATTGAAACATACACTGATGGTCCATTTTGAACGATCAAATCGATCAGTTGCAACAGAGTATCGTTGATTCTGACTAACCGTGAGAAGAAAAATAGCAATCATCTCCTCAACACTAATGTGGTATGTGTCTTGTATATGACCCCGCTCTCTCAAGATATTGCATAACTTCATGAAGCAATCTGGGTACATACGGTAAATTCTACGAAAATCTTGAGGATGATTATCCATCTTGGACTGTAAGTATGTGAGACCAAGATCTGTAATACCACGTCGAGGACTTTGAAAATTAAGCGTATTTGCTATGAACTCCTGTGATAGACATCCTGATACCTTTGTGATTAGATCTGCAGCCTTAGCAGCTAATTCGATTATGCGAATCAAAAGATTATCATCGAAGTCTTCGTGATGAAAATATAAAATGGGCAAATTTTGATCTTCCTCCATCCTATTAAATAATATAACCAATGAAATATAATCAATTTACATGAAACTTATGTGCATAGGAAATAAATAAAGCACTCTATTATTAGCACACAATGAGACCGATCACAAAGTAGCAATCAATTAAAAAATATTGACCTGTATGCTAACCGTTAATCACCAAACTATTGAAAAATAGAAGAAAACATAATATTTCACTACTCTCATCTACACAACATACAAGAATCATTTGTTGGGATGATACATATAATAGAAACTTCATCCATTAAATGCACCAAACTAAGATAGCTGACAAGTCAAATAACATAAGAACATAATATAAACAAATAAATAAAAGAATAGAAATATCCTAAAAATAAATAATTTTGACAAATTGAAATGAAATTGATCCTAAAAATACTTTCCAAATCTTTAAAAAAAACATGACATTACCCCAAGTTCCACCTACTCAATAAAAAATAGTTTGACAATATGAAATTCCACATAATCCTAACACCATAACATATCTTAAAAAACATATAAATATCCTAAACTTCTAAATTACTGCCTCTAAACATCTCCAAAGAAATCAGAATCATAATCTTCACCATTTGTATCAGAATTGGCTTGAGTCTCATCCTTACCATCATTCATTATCTCACCGGTCAACCTAAAATGTAGAAACTCATAGCGGTCTTTTGCATCCATGTCAATAAAGGCATCCTTCATGTCCTGTGAGATATTGTCACTGAGTATATTCCATTTTTGTGGCTTAGTCAATTCAGAAGTAGACATAACAGCATCAACCCATTCTTTATTCCGACCTTTTCTTATCTTCCTCAACTCATCATGCTTTACCTACAGTGACAACTCCCTCTCCTACCTCTTGCAATGATAATTGGGAAGATGCAGAAGATGTGGCTGTAGTACCAATTGACCTACGCCTTCGTTTACTATTATTCAGATTGGATGGTCCAGAACCAGAAAATGGCACATTATCACTGGGAACAGTGGTAGCATGTTGTACTTCTACAGTAGCATCTCCTACATCCGGAGATTCCATCTCAGCATCAGCACCAAGTATTCCCTCCCCAACCACTTCCTCTAAGCGTGCTTCATCCAAGCCATCAGGACCTAAACCTATAGCTCCTTTGCCAGAAGCGCCATGATCTCCGCATACCATCAATATATCCTCAAAATTCTCGAAAAGTTTATCCTTGAGATTTGGAGTATTTGGACGTGCCTAAAACATGACATATAAAAATAATTAATATTATGTTCAAATTAATATATATGAAACATGACATAAACCAACCTCTAAAATGCCATTCCACACTTCGTCGGGACATGTAAATTTCTGTGTGGTAGGGTCCCAACCAAAACCAGAGTTATTTTTCATCAGGATCTCCACAGGTGCAATCTTTCTCTTCCATTGTTTTATCTTGTTCATTACATGATTATATCTAAAATCTTTTCCAAAATTTTCAACTAGAGGGGGTGTTTGCTGTGAAAGTTGTTGTTTCCATTGCTATCGAATCTATTACAACTTTAGTCGTTACAATAAAGTCGAATAAAATAAAAAGTTGATCTTTTTATAAGATCTCCTTACACAATGAAAATAAAAAAAAGTTTACAACTTTATCAAACAAACGCAGAGATCGTTTATCGGTCTTCTGCTTGCGTGGGATCTTTGCCTGTGCCGGGGTTTATCCGTGGACCACCGTCGATCAGATCTGATTGCTGAAAAATTAGGCAGAGCTTCGTCGATCCGCGAGGAGATCTAGAAACTTGAAGCGCCTATCTCGATAAAAGCGAGATATTTGCTCTTCTTAGTATTACCACAACGGGATAATACTAAGGATCGGGTACGGGTGATGTAGATCTGATGAAGAAACTCTCTCTCTTGCGTTGAAGAACTAGATCCGATCTCTCCCCCTCCTCTCTTGAAATCTGTGCACTTTAAGTCTTCAATCCGGCAGGGCTTCGCCGAGGCACCAAAAATTCCAGATCTGAAAAAATGAGGCCTAAGGCTTGTATTTATAGGCATGAGGGGTTGCGGAGCGGTTAAAACCGCTTTAGGGGGTCAAATCTACGTTGGGACACCCCAGGGGTGTCTCGAAAAATCCAAGACACCCTTGGGGTGTCTCGGAAAATCCGAGACACCCCTGGGGTGTCTCGGAAAATCCGAGACACCCTTGGGTGTCTCGCATTGACCGAGACGCTCCGTTGAGGTGCATTCGTCCGCTTCCGCTGTAAATTCTTCGTCCGAACTCGGATTTTAGTGATTCGAAGTGCGTTGGAAGTCTGACGAAGAGTTCTATCAGCTCCGATGGTTGGATTATCTGTAGGATGAACGAGACACGAAGGGCGTTGTTCCTTTTGTAAACATCACGGGGCTCTCGATTAGCCCGTGCCTTCGTAGTTCCGGAATTCGAAATTCTGTCAGTTCACGTAGTTCGTCGATTCACTTCAAACGTTTACCGACATCAATCAAGCTTTTGTGAACCGGATAGTGACGTTCATCGTCGTTCCTTAACACTGAGCTGTTCGTAGAGACCTATAGGCGATTTTCGATGCCTACAGATACCCTCTCCAAAGCGTTCCAGACTCGTTTCTTTTATAGAAGAGGCTGGAATACTTTGGATGTGATTGGTCCAACCTTCAGTCGGCGTAAAGGACCTGTAGTTAGCTTCAACTCTTGGCTCCTTTGATTTTCGGTCTATTCGATGCTTTGACGAATAACCGAAGTTCTTCCGGTGCTGCGTTTATCGTCTGGCCGTCGTCGGAGTCTCGAGTCTACAGTTGATGAATTGAATTTGGCTCGTGTCATTGAGTTGACTTTGAACTACCTCCGTCACATTGTGTTGACCTAGGGTTACGCGTTGACCGGCGTTGACCCTAGGGTTTCGAACGTCGAACTTTGACTTTTTGTCGCAACGCGTTGACTGGCGTTGACCTAGGGTTATGCGTTGACCGGCGTTGACCCTAGGGTTTCGAACGTCGAATGTTGACTTTTTGTCGCAATGCGTTGACTGACGTTGACCTAGGGTTACGCGTTGACCCTAGGGTTTCGAACGTCGAACTTTGACTTTTTATCGTAACGCGTTGACTGACGTTGACCTAGGGTTACGCGTTGACCGGCGTTGACCCTAGGGTTTCGAACGTCGAATATTGACTTTTTGTCGCAACGCGTTGGCTGGCGTTGACCTAGGGTTACGCGTTGACCGGCGTCGACCCTAGGGTTTCGAATGTCGAATGTTGATTAGTTGGTCGCAACGCGTTGACTGACGTTGACCTAGGGTTACACGTTGACCGGCGTTGACCCTAGGGTTTCGAACGTCGTACGTTGACACAGTTTATACTCGTACGTTTACTGGAGTATACACAGTTTAATCTCTTAAGGTATTGGAGCATGGCGGTCCCAAATGTTCTGCATGTGTGGATTTTATCCTGAATTTGTTGGATGCTCAAGTCACGAGACCAACTAATGGAGCTGGTGCGTCAATGACTCGCATTTATAGAATTTTTGGCAAATTCTCAGCCATCAACGGGTTTGATGAGCCTTTACCGACTACCGTTTGAGTCGGGCTAGCATGCGGATTGTTTAAGTCCGTTCCACATGTGACGTTGTGCTAAAAGAGTTAACCATTTTAGTGCTACGATATTGAATACGTAGACTTCGTCTTTCTCACGGGAATAGACTACCCGGCAACGTGTGTTAGACGTAGACTTAGGATTTTTGGCAAATCTTCAGCCATAAACGGATTTGATGTGCCTTTACCGATTACCGTTCGAGTCGGGCTAGCAAGCGGATTGTTTACATCCGTTCCGAATGTGACGTTGTGCTAAAGGAATGAACTCCCTTAGACTTGATGCTACGACTTCGAATACGTAGACTTCACCATTGTTACGGGAACAGGCTACCCGGCAACGCGTATTAGGCGTTGACTTATCCTTACTTAGGATTCAGGATGAAAATCCCCAGACTCGGATTCTGGTGTCTTCTTCAATCGGTAAAAAACTAAACCGGTAACGCGTGTTAGGCGTTGGCTTATCCCTGCTTAGGCTTCGGGATAAAATTCCCCATGCATAAAAGACATGGATTTTTGTTACTACGATGCTGAATACGTAGACTCGGTCGTTTTTATGGGAACGAACCACCCAGCAACGCGGGTTAAGCGTTGACTTATCCCTACTTAGGCTTCGGGATAAAATACCCCAGACTGGATTCTGGTGTCTTTTTCAATCGGTAAAAGACTAAACCGGTAACGCGTGTTAGGCATTGGCTTATCCCTGCTTAGGCTTCGGGATAAAATTCCCAATGCATAAAAGGCATGGATTTTTGTTGCTACGATGCTGAATACGTAGACTCGGTCGTTTTTTATGGGAACGAACCACCCAGCAACGCGGGTTAAGCGTTGACTTATCCCTACTTAGGCTTCGGGATAAAATACCCCAGACTGGATTCTGGTGTCTTTTTTAATCGGTAAAAGACTAAACCGGCAACGCGTGTTAGGCATTGGCTTATCCCTGCTTAGGCTTCGGGACAAAATTCCCCATGCATAAAAGGCATGGATTTTTGTTGCTACGATGCTGAATACATAGACTCGGTCGTTTTTATGAGAACGAACCACCCAGCAACGCGGGTTAAGCGTTGACTTATCCCTACTTAGGCTTCGGGATAAAATACCCCAGACTAGATTCTGGTGTTTTTTTCAATCGGTGAAAGACTAAACCGGCAATGTGTATTAGACGTAGGCTTATCTCTATTTAGGAGTCGAGATGAATTGCACGAATTAGAAGTTAGGAATTGTGTCTTTTCTCAGATTAAAGACGGACTGGAAAATAGGAGAGGAAGAATTTTATATTCTATCCCCCGGTACTGAAGAGGAAGAATTTTATATTCTGTCTCCAGTTGGAAAGGAAACTCAAGGTGGGATCTCCACCCCCAGAATCCGAGATGATGAAACTAAGAGTGGGATCTCCACTCCGAGAATCGGGGAGATTCAAACGACCCTAACTTTTATAGGATTGGTCATTTGATCCAAAAAGAGTCCTTCATTTATTGAGAGGAAATTCTGATTTCGACCCTAACTTTTATAGGTTTGGCTGAAAAAGGAAAAGATGGAAGTCTTTCGTTTATCGAAAGGGATAACTCAATCTTAGTCTTAATTATCTGCAGGTTTGACTAAGTGAAGCTGGAGACAATCCTAACTTTTATATGTTTGATTGCTCAATTGAAAGTGGGCCTCTCGTTCATGAAAGGAATCGAGAGGAGAATCTGGTTGTGGCCCTAACTATAGGAAGGTTTGACCAGGTAGACAGTGAGAGCGAGAGTACAAATCATAGTGGGGGTTTGGTGTTTATCACTTTGTTCGTAATTATTGGGTTATCCCTAAGAAAATTACATATAGCATTCTTCTGGGAACCTCCCATTACATGAATCATCCACCCCCAGCTTCCTTCTTGGAACTGGGTCTGATTTTGTACTCCGTTACATGATCGGGTTATCCTTAAGAATATTAGCGTAACATTCTCCAGGAACTTCCCATTAACAGTAGGAAACAGTTTAGACTCATATACCTATTGGAGTATCAGGGAGCAGTTTAACCTCATATACCGATTGGAGGATTGAGAAGCAGTTTATACTCGTATACTCTTCGGAGTGTTACCGTTCTTATTTGGCTTATCCTAATGTTATGACGCCGGCTTCAACCAAGGTTTGGATGCTATTCTTTAAAGTAAAGCAAGCCTTGGTGGGATGAAGGATCCTCCTGTGGTACGCGCAGTACTTCGGATCTGCAGTATTGTCAGCTTCCTCCTGATTTGTGATGGGCGGCAGCTTGATCTTGTTGTTTTCAAGAAGGGTCTCGAAGATGGCTGGAACGTCTTCGTCCTTGAATGAGTACTCTTTTTGGAGCCTCAGATCCGAACTATTATGCTGTCTTCGGGACTGCTGTTGCGACGTCTGATTAACGTCAACAACTGTTATAGGTGTCTTCCCTTCATCATGGGACACGAGACTCGAATTCAGAGGGTTAACCATCGGTTGGTTTCTTTCGACCTTCCTCCTTCTGAGGAAGCGTTCAGCCTGTTCTCCGCGCGCCTTCAACTCTCTCTAGGTACTGAGTGGCTCTACTCCCATAACGTCCAAGATGTTAATGGACAAGTTGTTATGACAGGTTTGCAAGACGAATTCCTCCGTGACGGGATCCTTGCAGTTTATTGCCTGATTGCGAAAGCGTTTGATGAAGGTATCCACTGACTCTCCGTCTTTTTGTTTCTCATCGAAGAGTGTCCTGATTAACACTTCAGCATCATCATCGAAGAAATGAGCGAGGAACATGCTTTCCAGGTTCTCCCAGTTGTTGATGCTTCCGGGCTTGAGGCGGCGGTACCAATCGAAGGCGTGCCCGCGAAGGGTGCCAACAAATGACCGGACCATCAGAGGCTCGTTGCCAGAGATCATACCCAAATGGGACTTGAAGTAGATCAGGTGCTGAGAGGACGAGCCCTTCCCGTCGAACAGTGTGAAGTTGATCAGGTTGAACTTTACCGGATACGGGATCGAATCCCACTCTTTCGGGTAAGGACACGGAATGCCGGTCTTCTTTACCTCTTGAGCAGACATTAAAGCGTTAATTTTGCTCTCGAGGTCCTTCATCTTTTCGTCCTCATCTATATCCTGTTTTGGACAATTCTTGAGAGGAATAACGGGGCCACCCCCAGCATTGTCATCTTTGGTGGGACCACCCCCAGTATTATTGTCCTTAGTGGGACCACCCCCAACGTTGTGTTTATCCACATCTGAATCGCTACCTACTTGGTTAGCAGTGTTGCGACGGCTGGACTCACCTAGCTGATTCGACAAAGCTCGAATTTGTTGGTCGTGCATTTGTCTCATCTCCTGAATAGCCATTTTCATTTCTATTTTGAATGTTTCTTTCTGCTTGGCTAGAGCATCCTCAATGATTTTGGTCATTTGCTCGGTGTTGACCATGAATACTTCCCGAGCTTGTCCTATGCTAGACGTTGTATCGTCAGAGGCAATTGCGGAATAAGAATCCGAGAGTTCGTCATCGGAATGGATTCCTTCATGGATACCCTGGTAATCATTATGTCCAACGGTTTCTAGCTGAAGCTGAGGTATTTGTTGGGTTATTCCCGAACTGACTCTTCTTCCTGAAGAGAAATTAGGGTTGGAACCACTTGAAACAATCGGAGGTTTTCCTTTATTGACCATGTTGATGGTAACTTCTGGAAATTCATCATCTCGAGCAACCGATCTTCTTTGGTGGAAACGCCTTGATTTGGGCTTCGTCGTTCCATCGGAGATTCTCTCAAATATCGAGACGCTCTGCGGAGCGGTCTTGGGGCAGCTACACGCTGATAATACTGCCCTGATAATTTTAGTACACGGACAGTAAGAGTCCGTTTCCCGGGTACTTCTCTTTCGAGATTTATTCGTACCCTAGCCCGATAGTACAACTCATCGACGTTGCGGTCAGAGCGACCTATCGGCTGTTTACATGAATTCTCAGGTATAACGCATTCTTCTGTCTGACGCGTTTTCATCTGAGTAAACATTGCCTTGTTGGCGTCTGCAAGAGTCGCACGTTTGGAATCACACCTTTGTGAGGGTGAAACCTTAACGGGCTCCTGATTTTCTGCACGCACCGCCAAGCGGGCCGTTGCAGAAATCAATTTGTTAGGAGGTCGCGTACGACCCCCAGTCCGGATGTTGGCTTGAAGCTCCTTCAACGATCTCCAGCTTTCCTTAACAAGCGCTTTTCCTCGATTCTCGAGTGGGGCACCGATACGATCCTTCAAAGGAATCCTGAACTTGGGAAAATCCACGTTGCGGTAGGGCTTTACCGGAGGTTCGGGATCTAAAGTTGATGAAGGCCGGAGAGCAACGTCGCCTGCTTTTGCCTTAGGCGCTGATTTGGCTTTTGGCACCCAAACTTGTTTGGATCTCGGCGATCTCTTAACTGCCTCTTCCTTTTGCCCTTCTTGTGCTTTTCGTACAAGGGTCCGGGCATGCGCAAGCAAGGTGCGGCGCTTCTGGATTCGCTCCTCAAGAGTAGAACGGGTTCTTTGGACACGAACCCATCCGTTAATTGGAGATCGAGAGGAGGATTCCGATGCTGGTCGTGGCGACAGATTAGCCACTTGGCGCTTTCTGAGCTCCAGATCTGCTTGGTAATGGAGACCATCCATCTGATCCAAAGCCTTGGCGAAGTGACGCGCGAGGCGTTGTCGTTTCCTTTGACGTGCTCTCTTTGATAGAGTTGGCGCGCCTTCAGCAGTCGACTCCTTAATCGTGAAGGAGTTCAGATCTGCAAATTTGGCTTCATTGAACGCCGGTGGACCATTGTAAGGTGCAACAGCAACAGCGGCAGAGAGATCGTCTTCTTGGATCTTCAGATCTGAAGACCAGCAGATCTTTCTGGAGGAGGAGGCACTCCTGTATTTGCCAGGAGAGGCGGATTTGGAGGAGGAGGAGGAGACGTACTCATCGAACTTTTGCTGGTCGAATTCATATTCGACCTCTTTGAGCACCAGGATCTTGATCGTCGGCTGCGGCACGACAGCTTCGGCAGCGAAGCTGTTGGCTCTCACTGTGGTCGCCAGTTTGTTTGCTGTGAAAGTTGCTGTTTCCATTGCTATCGAATCTATTACAACTTTAGTCGTTACAATAAACTCGAATAAAATAAAAAGTTGATCTTTTTATAAGATCTCCTTACACAATGAAAATAAAAAAAAGTTTACAACTTTATCAAACAAACGCAGAGATCGTTTATCGGTCTTCTGCTTGCGTGGGATCTTTGCCTGTGCCGGGGTTTATCCGTGGACCACCGTCGATCAGATCTGATTGCTGAAAAATTGGGCAGAGCTTCGTCGATCCGTGAGGAGATCTAGAAACTTGAAGCGCCTATCTCGGGTAAAGCGAGATATTTGCTCTTCTTAGTATTATCGCAACGGGACAATACTAAGGATCGGGTACGGGTGATGTAGATCTGATGAAGAAACTCTCTCTCTTGCGTTGAAGAACTAGATCCGATCTCTCCCCCTCCTCTCTTGAAATCTGTGCACTTTAAGTCTTCAATCCGGTAGGGCTTCGCCGAGGCACCAAAATTCCAGATCTCAAAAAAATGAGGCCTAAGGCTTGTATTTATAGGCATGAGGGGTTGTGGAGCGGTTAAAACCGCTTTAGGGGGTCAAATCCGCGTTGGGACACCCCAGGGGTGTCTCGGAAAATCCGAGACACCCTTGGGGTGTCTTGGAAAATCCGACACCCCTAGGGTGTCTCGCATTGACCGAGACGCTCCGTTGAGGTGCATTCGTCCGCTTCCGCTGTAAATTCTTCGTCCGAACTCGGATTATAGTGATTCGAAGTGCGTTGGAAGTCTGACGAAGAGTTCTATCAGCTCCGATGGTTGGATTATCTGTAGGATGAACGAGACACGAAGGGCGTTGTTCCTTTTGTAAACATCGCGGGGCTCTCGATTTGCCCGTGCCTTCGTAGTTCCGGAATTCTGTCGGCTCGCGTAGTTCGTCGATTCACTTCAAGCGTTCACCGACGTCAATTGAACTGCTATGAACCGGATAGTGACGTTCATCGTCGTTCCTTAACACTGAGCTGTTCGTAGAGACCTATAGGCGATTTTCGATGCCTACAGGGGGTATCACATTCTTCAGAATCACATACTTTTTATAACTGCCATTTGCTTGCTTATTTCCATTCTTAACTTCCTCTACTAACAGTCTAAGCAATTCGTTAGCCTCTGCTTCAGTCCATGTCATATAATCCATCCTTGCTCTTTTCTGTCCCTCACTTTCTAGACCTCGAAATATTTCTTCTTGATCCTGACTCTGTGATCTTATGTCCATCCTATAACAAATTCAAAAATAACTTTTCAAAATCTCAAATATGGAATTGGATTAAAATATTGGTGATGACAGACTAAACATGATGGTTAACAAAGTGAGCTTGAAGTTGCACAAACAACAACATAAACTTGATCATAACAGTTATAAATTCATGGATCATGCTAATATATTTCATGGATCATGCTAATATATTTCAGCTAGTATTATTAGCACTTAGTTGATTGTTGTGCAAATATGGTGGAAGCTTAATATCATATATTTAAGCAGTATCATGTTCTAATTATAAAAGCTTGCATATCATGTAAGCTTGCATATCATACACAAGATATTATGAAATTTTTGTCTATTGCAACATAAACCCTAATTTCATATAAACCCTAATCATAAAAGCTTGTATATCATATAAACCCTAATTTCATGTAAACTTATTTTTTGTCTATTGCAACATAAACCCTAATTTCATATAAACCCTAATCATAAAAGCTTGTGTAATGGCTTGTCCACTTTTCTCAGCATGTGGATCCGATGAGAGGATCAGATTTAGACCCGTATAAATTAAATAATTTTTTTTTATCAAACAGAAAGAATTATCTAGTGATTTTTATTTATTGGTTAATCGGTGTATCTTAAGACGTACGAGGACGTTCTTGTTTTTTCACAAGGATTAAATGGTGTAGTTGAGAATTTGTATATTAATTTCAAAAACTATTAATTTTATTCTTAAAATATTAACTGACTATCAATTAATTGGACATTGATCTGACAAAAAAATATTTTCACCGCCGCTTGGACTATTGATACGTAGAAGCACAGAGACAGAGAAAACCATTAAAATACCAAAGCATTGATTGCTACCTGATCTCGTGGAAGCATACATACCAAACCATTAAAATACCAAACCATTAAAAAAACTATTGATACGTAGAAGCACATATGTTTCCCCCCTACCATGAGTCCATTCATACGTATGAAGACACAAAATTAGATGAATAAGTTTGAAATTAAAATCCAAAGCATTGAAGTTAATTTACCTGATCTCGTGGATGGGAAAATCGCGGAAGCACCGTTCACTTTTTTCCCCAATTGTTTCTTTTCAATATGTGGGATAATTTTTGAGAGGGGAACTTATGGCTATATATATAGGTAGTAAAATTAGTGGGATAATTATGATAAATTATCCCAATTCTAATTCAAGTAGAATTCTACTTGACTAACACACAAAATAAATAATACAATTCTAGTTCTACAAAAGTTCTACTTGACTAACACTATAAAAAAATATCTCATTTCCTAATTCTATGTGACTAACACCTTAAAAATTTATCCCACAGATTATCCCAATTCCATATTTAAGTTTTAGGTGACTAACCCCCCCTTAAGTGCTAATCCTCCTCTTAGAGTCGACGTGTGTCCCATATCAACATTGATCATGATCACCAGATCAGCCTACCTCAGCCAGGGACTACTTGGATAGTGTGGGCATTCGCCCCTCCGGAGTAAAGCCGAGTCGGGACAAGCTCTCACTCAACCTCCTCATTTGGCTCGACCTCGCTCACATAACTCAAGACCGGGTCGACAACCTGTGAGACTGAAAACAGGCGGTACTTATCGACTCACTCGCAGAGCCGGTTCTAGAGGTAGTTAGTCCTCGAAATCTGCGTCAACAGCTAGCCATCATCATTACATCTCATGCCACAAGTCTCCATGACTCATCACCTTTCGTTAGCACCATGCCCTCTCAGTCACCATCACGTCAAACTCTGTGATGACTCATCCCACCTGCAGCCGACACTTGTAGGCTATCTGCTCTCAACTGAGTATATATATGCTCATTACCTACTAGTAGAGAGGAGGAGCCCCTCAGGGGTAGGAGCCCCTCGAAGCCACATGTAAGCCCTTTCTAGCTAATTAACGCAATCTCTGCACACTTAACTTATTTAGGTCATTGATTCTCCATCCAAGCTCTATACTGACTTGATCATCGGAGGGATCACCAGAGAACCCAACTCTGATCCTCTAACATGCTTATTTTACAGTTCTCTTATCCTAACAGGGGATCGATCATCTAAAGGAGATGAGGGACCCCTAAATCGTCCATATGGACCCTAAGCCATGTCGCTGATTCAAGATTATCCTCTAACCATACTATTGAATCCCTGAACATCAACACTAGCACCCACTGTGAGGCTTCTTCATCTTTTTTTTTTTTTTTGCAAAAGAGCGGATGGCCCCCCATGCTCAAACCACAAGATAAGAAGTTGTCATCCTTTAAGGCTAAGTCACTAGGTTTGTCATTAAACACAAACATTTCAGAGGATATCCCTCCAAGATATAGTAAAGTTAAGATACTCTTATAAATAAGAGATATTTTTGTGCTATGTACTAACCTATATGCAGTCTTCGCAACTTGATCTTTATCAACTCAATCAATTTTGACAAAAGACCTTGGCGTCATTTTCATGAATAAGCCAAGGCATGTATGTAGGACCTTGTTATCCTTTCGGAGTAAAACCAAGGCCACCATTGACACAAAGACCTTGGTATCATTTTTATTAGTAAAATCCAAGGCACACGTCTCAGAACTTGGTATCATTTTCATGAGTAAAACCCAAGATATGCATAAGACCTTGGTATCCATTTGGGATAAGCCCAAGACACGTTATCAACTCGGTAACTCCGACAAAAAGACCTTGGCATTATTTTCATAAGTCCAAGGCTCGTACCTCAAGACCTTGGTGTCAACGAGCGTACTACGAACTTGAGTCATCTTACTCGCCATACATAGAGTCGGGTCACCTCAATTCGAGCATATCTGAAAGCAAACTTGAACCAAGGAGATTGCAAACTCTTAACACACAAGAATGAAATCTTATAGGTGAACAATTCAAATTGATAAAATAAATATTTTTATTCATATACTTGGAAATATTTACATTACAAAAAAATTGCTGATAACAAAAAAGAGATACGTTTGAGCCCTTAAGGGGTCAGACTCGGAAGAGACGTGGGTGGAGTGACACTAGGGACAGGAGCAGGAGTTGAACATGCAGGAGCAGCGACAATAGAAGTTGGTAGAGGAGTTGACTGAACCTCGGTCTCGACCTCTTCGCCTTCTCTCTTTACAGGCTGACTTACCTAGCTGTCATGAGCCGAGCCATTGCCTGCCTCCTTGGCTGACTCTTTGCCATCCTTATCACAGCTCCCGCCATCAAGCACAAGCCCCTCCTTGCTTCTCTATCTTTTGGAGTGCTCCAAGGCAATTCGCCATCCTTAGAGGATAATAGAATTGGTTGGGATCATTTCTGAGGTCGACCGGAAGCTGTGCTTTGAGATAGTCGTAGGCATCTTTGTAAGCCAGCGCTACCTCCATCTTTTTGAGAGTGTTGTGGCAACTGTCCTCAACAATCTCAAAAGAATAGGCCTCATATTCCAGTTGAATGAGGTGGTCTTGCAATGCCTAAACTTATGTGAGGGATGACTCTCGCTATCGCTCGACCTCCATCGCAGCTCAAGTGCTCTCTCACTTGAACTCTTCATGAGCAATATACTCGAGCCTGCTCAAAAGTGTCGTTCCTCTATTCCCTCTCGATCTCGACCTCCTTAGACATATATCTTATTTTATCATCCTATTCATGGTGATCGTGCTTAATATGGCCAAGGTCCTCCTGGAGCTTGTTGATTTTAGCCGACTTCTTGCTATTTGAGGTCTTTAGACCATCGATCATCCTCTCTCGCATCTCCACCTCTTGGCACCATTTGTCCTTGCCCCTTCACCAGATTGCCATCTCATCCTCCTTCACCTACAATGTGTTGGCCTTCTTGTTTTGATGAAGATTTACAAACAATTTATATCTAATATTGTTTGTCTAGTGTTTGTGTTTTATATTTATTCTAGGCAAACAATATGTTGGAGGATGGATGAAATAGAGCTTTAACGATCATATCCAAAGGAGGTTGGCGGAATGTCAGTGAAGCCCTTGCAATTCAAAGTTAAAGATCAAGTTCAAGCTTCATCCGCAAGTGTACCAAGTCAAGCTTAATTAAAGATCAAGATTGCTTGGGTAATGTAGTTTTAGATTTTATATTATGTGTGTTATATACTCTAAGCTCAATATCTATACACACACATTTTATTGGTTTCTTCGTGTATATATATATATATATATATATATATATATATATATATATTTTGTGAAAATATTGTATTCTTAGTTTGTAGACTTGAATATCAGTTTATACATGTTTTACTAAGTCTATAAAAACATTTCACAAAGTTTCAAAAGTTGGTTTATGTCAAAATATCAAATTTCAAGTATCTTATATTTTCATGTCTTGGACTATTTTGTAAAATAATGATATTTTTCATTTGGGAGGTCCTTTTTGATAACCAGTCGCTGTAGCATGTTTATTATCATGTCTACAATCATTCCCCAAAGTTTTACATTTTTTGGAATTTATTTGATATTTTTAAACAGGGTTTTAAAATCAGCAAAACAGTTTTTGTTTGTATCAGAATGCGGTCGACCGCACCGGTCGACCGAACAGAGTCTGTCGGTCGACCGGTCCGGTCGACCGAAAGCTCCATCGGTCGACCACACCGGTCGACCGACGATAATCCAGTTTGTTTTCTTCGTGTTTTTGCTCTCATCGGTCGACCGACGAAATTTCCGGTCGACCGACAATAGATCCGTTAGACACTAACGGCTATTTTTCTGAGCTGTCTTCTGGGGACTTTTCTGTCTTTTGCTTGGGGTTTTTGACTGAGTTTTTGTGTGGGTATAAATACCCTATTGCTGTTGTTTTTCAATGAATCTAAGAAGTTTTTAACAAGGGTTTTGAAGAAGGGTTTAAGCTTGTTTAAGCTTGTTTAAGGGTTTGGTTTAAGCTGTTTTGGTTTTCACAAGTGGAGGAGATTATCTTCTTGTTTGGGCTCATATCTCCATCTCTCCATCTTGATCTAGAGAAGTTTTCCTAAACTCAACTCTAGCTTTTATCTATAATTATTTGTTGATTATCATTTCTATTAAAGCTAGTTTTAATTGAAGTTAGTTTTGATTTTGATTTCACTCATTGTTTACACACACCCATTTGCGCTTATTGTATTTGCATACATTATATAATTGGGTTGTGGGATTGTGTGATATTGTGTTGAGCCTAATTGAGTTCTCACCTTGTTAGAGAGAACAATCAATTGATTTATATTATGCTTAATTGTGAGGATTCACTTGTAATACACTTGTACACCGAGAGAAGTGTGTGGTGAGAGACGGGGTCGAATCCAAGAGGAGTAGCGTCGGTTGACGTGCCTAGGGAGAGGTTGTAACCGAGCACTTGAGGAGGAGGACACGGGCTAGGACCAACACTTAGTGTGTGAGGTGTGATTGCATAGTGATT
Organism: Asparagus officinalis; assembly: GCF_001876935.1. Taxonomy (NCBI): domain Eukaryota; kingdom Viridiplantae; phylum Streptophyta; class Magnoliopsida; order Asparagales; family Asparagaceae; genus Asparagus; species Asparagus officinalis. The sequence continues at coordinate 75,921,463 of NC_033794.1, read as the reverse complement.
GTATTGTGAGGTGTAAACGTTGTTCGGGTGAACATAGAAAACCCGGTTGTGATAGTGGAGATCTCCTCGAGGTGAGGAGCAGAGACGTAGGTCGTGGGGACCGAACACCGTAATCATATTGTTTGTTTGTGATTGCATTGGCGCACTTCCTTTTATGTTCATATCTTATATCGCCTTTGTACATTGCTTGTTGATTATATTGCCCACTATCTAGTTTAGATTATTTACCCTTGAGTTTATATATCCTTGCACATACATTGCCTATATCTCTTTGTTAGGATATATCTTGTCGTTCATATTGCTTGTCCTAGCTCATATACATTATTGTATTTCATACTTTCTAGGATAACTTGTTAATTAGTTTTAATTGGCATTTAATCGGATTAGATTAGCATAAGACCCTAATCACCCCCCCTCTAGGGTCTAACACAATGTTAGGATGGTCCTTTGTGAGCTGCTCTCTGGGCCTTCAACTCCTATTGGAGCCTGAGGTAGGAAGTTCGAACACGCTCGAAATGGCCAAAGAGCTCCTGTTCTACCAGAGCACTTCATATCATGTAGCCTTTTAAGCACTGGTGCATGCTAACATTCGGCATCTCATGAAGGATCTCGTCATCATGAGGCAGATAAAACTATTCGACAGTTTCTGTCTGAGCGAGTCGAGACTCCAAAACTGACCCCCTCTTGTCATGATGTCGCCAAGATTCGAATAAAAACTCTCAGGACAACTCCCTCTCATAGCGGGGACCGATTTTGTAAGATCCAATCAGCAGCATCTTTAGCTCCCCTCACTTCTCCATATCGAGCTCATCAATATGATAGGGGTACGACCAGTCAAACCCCTAATTAGGAGGCGCTCCTTTAGTAGCTGGCTCTTTCCCCTACCGATGGGCTAACTCGACAGGCGTATCAGGGGCCACCTCACCCTCTATTGGGGCATCGGCCTCTTCGGCCTTGGTCATGGTGATTTTGACTCCCTCTCCTCTGGTGGTGGACCATCATCAAAAATGACGATATCAGCTTCGTGGGCTAAGATGCCAGCAATGTCCTCCCCTATTTTTTGAGGAGGCTGGATCTCTACTGTTGGTTGGCTTGTGCTATCCCTCTGAGCAACAGGGGAAGCACACACCTTCTTCACAGCTTTAGCTCTGTCTTTGAGATCCTCAGAGCTCCTAGAAGGGACTTGGCTATCCCCCTTCTTCAGCCGTCTTTTCTTATTTTCAAACCTTTCAACCTAAACTGTAGCAACACTCGACCCGGCCAATCGAGCCACTATTTTATGCCGCATTAGCATGTGCCCACTCGGCCTCCTCATGGACTAGATCAAGACAAAGACGCTTCTTCAGTCTCACCGAGGGCCCTCCTTGAGTTCGAGCAGGCAGAGCCATTAGCGCCATCTCGATCTCCTTCAAGCCTATCTTCAGCCTGACCGACTTGCTTCATCATCTGCGGTTAGAGGGACTAAGGAGATGCTGACAATCCGCAAGACCGAGTTATTGAAGAGGTTCTCGATTCGACGAGAACCTATATAAGTCCTGATCTTGTCAAGTGCACACTTCTCATCGCTCAACAACAGATCCATCCTCAGCACATCCTTGTTGATCTCAGGCCAATGGAGCACACTCGGAAGTGTTGGAGATGATTTTGTTTCCTCCTAGGACCTGGAGGTAATAGTGGCCCTCTTGCTGATTCACTTTCACACAAACGATGTGGCTGAGGGTTCTCAGAGTCGGGTCAACTCCCAGCTAGTGGTAGATGACGACAAACCCCACTAGAAAACGATGAAGTTCGGCTTCATCTATGACGGAGACAACCCAAAGTCTTGAAGACGTGGCAAAGGAATGGGTGCAGTGGCAGATGCAATCCATACTCCAAGTGTTTTAGATACCCCAAAGCGATGTTGTTGCCATGATCATATACCGCCTGCATACACGTCAGCACTGTTAGGGAAAATGCCCTAGGAATGTCATACTTACCGTACAGAGCCTTCGGTTGTGATGGCATCACTTTAGAGTGAAATCTCTGCAATTGATTGATCCGAATCTCATTCCTAACCATTGAAGATGTAGATGCCATCAGATTGGAAGTTCATTGAAGAAGAGAATGTGGAAAAGGTCAAAGTCTTTTCACGGCAGAAGAGAAATAAGAGTTTTTCGTGAGCAGCAAAATCTCCCTCATCCTAGCGACCGTATTAATAGGCAGAAGGGCCGACAGGTGGCAAGATCATAGTGGTCGACTCAACTGCTAACTAATGGCCAGGATCGTTTCTAGAATATGAGGCAACCTCTCCAGAACTGAAGCGCCCCTCACCATGATTAGCCCACAATCCTCACTCGAGAATTGAGGTTGCGGCTGTGCAAGATAGTTCTAGTTCACTCGGACTCATCCACCCCGAGTTCAAGCAAAAGGGACTAGTGTCATGTCAACAGTTCACCTAAGTGCTAGTCCTCCTCTTAGAGTCAACACGTGTCCCATATCAGCACTAATCATCAGATCAACTCACCCCAGCCAAGGACGATTTGGATAGTATGAGCACTTGCCCACTTCCAAGTAAGGCCGAGTCGAGACAATCTCTCTCTTGACTTCCTCCTTTGGCTCAACCCTGCTCACATAACATGAGACTGGGTCGACAACTTGTGAGGCCGACAAAAAAGGTAGTACTTATCGACCCACTCGTAGAGCCAATTTGAGAGGTTGTTGGTCCTTAAATCCCTCGTCAATAGCTGGCCATCACCATCACATCACATGCCATGAGTCTCCATGACTTATCACCTTAGCACTACAGCCTCTCAATCACCATCACGTCAAACTTAGTGATGACTCATCCCACCTGCAGTAGGCACATGTAGGCTATCGGCTGATTCACTTGCCTGCGTGGACTCGGCTAAAGTGACGTATCTACCCTTCTAAGCTGAGTATGTATAAGCTCATTGCCTATTAGCAAACTAGAGGAGTCCCTCAGGGGGAGGAGCCCCTCGGGGCCATAGGCAAGCCCTTTCTAGATAATTAATGCAATCTCTATAACTTAACTTATTTAGTTCATTGATTACCCACTCAAGGTTTACACTAACTCGATTGTTAGAGGGATCACCGAAAAACCCAACTCCGGTTCTCTAACATGCTTATTTTATAGTTCTGTTATCTTAACTGGGGATCGATCATCTAAAGGAGATGAGAGGACCCCTACATTGTCCATATGGACCCTAAGCCTGTCACTGGTTCGGAATTATACTCTAACCCCGCTGCCGAGTCCCCGGACATCAACAAAAAGATTATCCAATCGTTTTTGATTCATATTCTAAATTGTTGACTTTGCTTTCAAACATACCTAGCCAACTAAAAAATGATTAAATCAAGCAATCTCATTGGTTTTAGAAATTTAGGTACATTTTTAAGTGAGTTTTTTTAGAAACCACCTTAAAATAGAGTAATTATACAAAAACCACCTTTTATTTTTAATGTATACATCAACCACCTTTAAAAGTAGATTTATGCTGCAATCAACCACCTCTTGATCAAATTTTCACTAATTATTGAAAATTAAGCTTAAAATTCAAGTTCAAGATACCTTAGTTGTATCCTAACAAGACTTAAACACTAAAACAATGAGTTACATAGCTTGAATGCAAGTATTTAAGGGTACTTTTGGATTTTAGTGAAAATTTTGACTGGGAGGTAATTGGTTACAACAATCAACTATGAAAATAGTTTATGTATACATTAAAAATAAAAGATGATTTTAGTATAATTATCCTATTTTAAGGTGGTTTCTAGGAAAAAAATCATTTATACGTATAACTTTTTTTAACGTATGTACGTACCTTTGGGATCCTTTTTTATGGTAGCTTTGAGGTCTTTAATGGGTAGATTACACTAAACTCCCAAGAACTTTTAGTGTGTTTTTAGTAAATCCCCATAAACATTCAAAATCACACTAAAACCAACAATAACTTTTGCAGAAAACCCCCATGAACGTTTAGGTAAATTATGTTGGATAAATTTATCAAATAATTAAGATTATAGCATGCAGATAAAACCGAAAAATTAAAAACAATTAAAACTGGCCTGAACGGGAGCAGTCGTGTATTCACTGCCCTAGAAGATTGAGAACCCGCCTATCGCCCTGGCGCAGATGGTTCCCTCCCCCTAGCGGTAAAAACCCCCGGAAACGGCCGGTCTCTACACTCGGGCGAGAGTGCAGAGCTTCAACTCAGATGAAGGAAGTTGCCCATAAAATAAAACTAAGATGTAGATGAAAATAATATGTAGGGGAGAGAAAAAACAAGAGAAACTTGTTGTATATTTTCCTTATCATTTTTAGCTCAACATATGGATATATAAATAGGGTTGGAAAAGACGTTACAAAACCCGTAATTAATTCTGTAACGTTCGTCATAAATTTTGTAACGTTCCCCATAATTATATAGCCGTTACACATATTTTTAATTGCTAATTAAAACATGTTTTAATTATAAAACTTTATTACTATTCATGAAGGCAAAATTGTCTTTTCTTAACAAAATATCTAACAATATTCTCACGCAAAAATTGGAGAGAACATTTTTTTCAACTTCAACTTTTTCAGGGTGGAATTTCACTTGTTTTTGTGTGAGAGAAGGATGATGTTAATTTTGGGTGTAAAAACAGTAAGAGAAGCAAAAAAGTTTCTCTTTTCTCAAAAGACGAAGTGGAAACTAAAGAGTGGAGAAAACTAGAGTTTGAGGGCAAGACAAACAATTAAAACTGGCCTGAACGGGAGCAGTCGTGTATTCACTGCCCTAGAAGATTGAGAACCCGCCTATCGCCCTGGCGCAGATGGTTCCCTCCCCCTAGCGGTAAAAACCCCCGAAAACGGCCGGCCTCTACACTCGGGCGAGAGTGCAGAGCTTCAGCTCAGATAAAGGAAGTTGCTCATAAAATAAAACTAAGATGTAGATAAAAATAATATGTAGGGGAGAGAAGAAAAACAAGAGAAACTTGTTGTATATTTTTCCTTATCATTTTGAGCTCAACATACGGATATATATATATAGGGTTGGAAAAGACGTTACAAAACCCATAATTATTTCTGTTACGTTCGTCATAAATTTTGTAACGTTCCCCATAATTATATATCCGTTACACATATTTTTAATTGCATGTTTTAATTACAATATTTATTATAATTCATGAAGGCAAAATTGCCTTTTGTTAACAAAAATATCTAACAAATTACACTAAACCCCCATGAACTTTCAAATTTTATGTTGTTTTTTTGTTCTAATTTATGCGGGATATCTACGAAAATCAGAATGCTCATGGGGGTTTAGTGTGATTTTGAAAGTTCATGAGGGTCTACTGTACGAAAATGAAAGGTCATGGGGGTTTAGTGTAATTTACACATCTTTACCACTTGGGAGATTATCTAACAATTTTTTTGATAGGCATCTTTTTTTTTTTTTTTTTAATTTATGTCTCAAATCAGATGAACATGCATTAATCTATTATCTATTCTTGTAACCATTCTCTTTTACCCAGCCAAAAACTCATGGAAAAGACGAACTCTTCAAAATTTATGTTTCTTCTTTCTATTCCTTAAAAAATTGATAGAAATTTTATCAAAATATACGGCAACGAGCAGAATGTTCAGACAAGCTTTGTGTACCTAGAAATTCCAATCATATAGAGTGAGGAGACTCTCTCCACCCTCTATTATTGCCCGCACGTACGTGCTTGTTGTTTCACGTGGGAAAGGCTACTCCTACTCGTAGTAAGTGATTCTTTGAACTTTGTTGCCAAGAGATGCCATGAAGCATGATGAGGATCTGTGGGAACGAGTCCAAAACATGGACATGACATGTCTCCCTTATTACAAACTTATTTGGACTCTTTAGCCGACCCCTGAGAAAAATATTTGGCCTCAAAAATGGAATTGTATTGTTGCCTAGCAAACTAAGGGCTTGTTTGGATTGAGGGGAATAAGGGTAAAGGGAAGTTAGGGGAACCATTCATCTTGTTTGAGAACATTTAGAAGGTAAAATTATTCACCCTAGTTCCCCTTGGTTCACCCCCTAATAGTATAAATTTGTTACCCCCCAAATTAGGGTGTGACCAAGGGGAAGGAACTTCCTTCCCTTCCCTTTCATTCTCTCACCTAGTTTCTCTTAACTTCACTTAACCACATTGAAATCCAAACGCACCTAAGTTTAGTCTAACAGAGTATAACGATTCCATAGGGAGTACAGTTGTACATTGAAATAGAGTGGCACTAGGGGCACACCTTCAACCACACCTCCAACCACACCCCCTCTCTCATTTGCTACAGTGCACCGAGCCCTCCATAAGATTTTAAAATTTTAAAATCTCATGTAGAGTCCGGTGCACTGTAACAAATGAGAGAGGGGGTGTGGTTGGAGGTATGATTGGGGGTGTGCCCCTATCATTTTCCATTGAAATAAGTTACGATTACCATCTTAGTAGGTATGATGAGTAAACAATTGTTTTCTTGTTCTTGATGAGAAAGGCATTTATTCTGGTTCATCGGTAAGGATGACCGTAATCAATTCCTCTTGTGCTATATTTCTGTACTTTGGTAGCCGAGCCCTTCGATTGTCTAAGCCTATCAGAACCATGACTTTAGCAAGACGGCACGATATTCGACATTTCATGATATTTGATAGCTTCACCTTCAATTTGTCCTACTACACTTAACTAACATGCATTGGGCAAATTTTAGTTGCAGATTCGTGACAGTTCACGGAATTATAGTTTCATGCATCTCCGATTTATTTTCAATGTTTGCACTCTTATCACCAGACCACGTTTTGATAACATCAAGACAAGTTTCTCTTATTGGCTTTATAAGAAATTAAAAAAGTAGCTAGGGTGGAAGTATCATGATGATCAGTTATTGTATAAATTCCTCTTCATCTCAAACAACGTATTTAAGAGAGTCCAAGCCACAAACAAGCAGCAACAACAGCAGGCAAACTCGTTAGACATGCCCATATCCACAATATTCTCTATATTATTACTGATATTATCATCCTCTATTACTTGTAATGCAACAATTGCTGATGATGAGAAAGACTGCGCTGACCAGCTGCAGAATCTTGCAGCATGCATCCCTTACGTGAGCGGCGCAGCGAAGAAGCCTACACCTGAATGCTGCGCCGATGCTGAGAAGGTCCGAAGCAGCAAGCCAAAGTGTCTGTGTGTGTTGATAGTGGAGAGCGCTGATCCTTCACTTGCGCTCCCCATCAATACAACATTGGCATTGCGGATGCCTGCTGCTTGCGATAGTGACGCTAAGGTCTCTGACTGCCCGGGTAATGGACTTAATTCTATTTGCTTGTGTCATGTGTTAGATGATTGGTGGAGGATTTTTTTTTAATGCAATTTTGTATTGTTAGGTGAGGGTGTTATCTACAATTTCGTCCCTCACGTACAACTCCAGCAGCGTTTACCATCTCTCAACTCGTTAAATAGCTCCTCCAGTTTATCCTTGACGAAACCTAGGAGTGATAAACACTAGGGTAAACTGCGGATAGGCATCCTAAGTTATCGCCCAATTGTGAAGAGACCCTCTGCAGTTCAATTGTTGTAGATAAACCCCATGAGTGAAATTCTTTATTTATTTATTTATTTTTGATCTCTTTTATCCTCAAGATGTTTGTTTATCCCAAAAATAAGAAAAAAAAAAGACTCTTTTAAGGAAAAAGAGTAACAAAAAGGTTGCAGTCTGGTATTCTCCTTGCAACAGCAGCACTACACGATGAATATCTGCAATTGGGCAATAACACATGCTATCAGCAATTAACCCAGAATACTAATAAAAGAGTTGATGAAATGATGAAGTATTATTGAATATTTCTGCAATTTATCCTCGTGCTAAAATCTCTGTTTTGTGGGTTTTTGAAGATATCTTGAAGCTTTCTCATGACTCACAAGATGCAAAGATTTTCAAGGATCCGAGTGGTGACTCCTCAAGGGCGATAGCACCAGCTTCCTCTTATACTGCTGCTGCTTCTTCTAATTCAACTCCAGCCTCTGCTGATGCTAAAATTGCTTCGAAGAACAATGCCGGGAGATTACAGAGTGTCTTTCTATTAACGGTATCAATTGCATCAACGTCATGTAACCTTCTGTTCTACTGATGCACGAGACAGCAGTTAGAAAGCCTTGGTGTTTTGTAATAAATTTGGAAGCCTTGAATTGTAATAAACGCCTGTTTTCTTCTTCTTCTGTCAAGTAATAGAAAAATAATGCACAACAGGGTCAAGGGAAAGAATGTTGCTTGACAAAACATCAAGGATCTTCAAATATAACAACAGAATTGCAATAAGAAGGAACCTATGAAACTGATCACATTTCAGTCAATATATTCAAAAAATCTCAAAACGTTCTTCAACTCTTCGACACACGTCAAAACTTCAGTATCTAAAATGTTCGAGTATCCACACGTGTAAACGAGCTGGAAACAAGCGTCTGACAATGCTGCCAAAAGCCCATTACCTTATGCAAACATATAATTGCCTCCAAATAATGCAGCTATGGTGAATAGTACCGACTATAATAACTTGCAAAACAAAACCATTTCAACATCCACTCCCCCACTGGCAAAGGCATCCTGTGATAAAACATTGGTTGTGGCATCTATACATGAAACTAGAAGCCACTCAGCAACCCCATACAAAAAAATTCCGAGTGAAAGACTAAATCACCAATCTTTACCTACCCTTTACATAGATACACAATTTAAAGGGGTCATGCTCAGAAACCAATTGCCCCAGTTTAACTTACTGTTGCGGTTCTGACCCACTTGCAACCCTCCTTTCATTATGGCGTCGGTCTGAGTTAGAGCTTGGTGTTGAGCTAGCATTCCCCACCTCAGATTTGCATAGAGGACAAAGGGCATTTATCTTGAGCCATTTATCCACACATTCCACATGGAAGAAGTGGGTACATGGAAGCTCACGAAGGTCGTCGTCATCCAAATATTTGGCCAGGCAAATGCAACAAACCTGTAAAAACGTAACATCTTAGTTTCTTGGTGATATTATTGCCTACTTAAGGCACACTCTTTTAAATTTAAGAAGCTGAATGTCAGTTTGGTCTAATACAAAAAAAGACGATTAATCCCACACTTCAAATGTAGTCAACCAAATGAATATCCGTAATGTCGTCAAAATCCAACCAGATTAAATGATTAGACCCATTGACCAGAATCCACGCTAAAGCTGTCTAGATTCATGAATTGCCCAGAACTCCAAAAAAGTCCCAGATGACCCAGATGGCAGTGAATAATGTGATCTGAACAAACTAGATGATCAGGTGAATTCAACATATCAACAAAAGACCTATTTCTGATGGGAAATTGCTTGCAGAGTCTTATCCTGAAGTGAATCTAATCATTTTATTCAGTAAATGAGAGTTATTGCTACTGTGGCTTTCAAAGTTTCTGGATACCTAGGTTTAATTAGTTTCAACTTTGAAGTGTGAATGTTTTCAAGTTATTGCAGGACTCCAATAAGATACTCGCATCTATGACACCTAAAATATCAGAATTCAATTGAAAAAGTATTTTAACAGGAATCAGCAATAATTGAATTCCCCGAAATTGGCATGACCACATACGACAAAATATTCTGGAAGTGCATTGACCTACATGCTTGACGGAAAATTATTCAATATTAGCTAAAGTATAATCCACAAGCTTTTAGTAGTTATCAATCACTAGAACCATTACAAAAAATCTGAAATCATGTTGATCATCCTAGTATGAGTTCAATAATGCTTGAAGTGAAAGATATCAGGATGTCAAGAAAAACTTTATAACGTCAACGTTCAAACCAAAATTTTTGGAAGGTATCTTGTGGAGCTGGGTGCTTAGTGATCTCCAATAAATGGAACCCAACCTAACCTAACCCAAACCTTACAAGGAAAGAAATTTATATGTATCAGAGCTCCAACCAAAGCTCACCAGGTTTGATTGAGTTTGATTGAGATGTTACATTGCTCCAACCCATTTACTACCATAATAACTGAATATGTATAAGGTCGCGTCTTATAACTGATATGGGTATGGTAAGATGTACTTGAATGCATATAGGAAACTCACAGCATCTTCAGCAGAGATAGCCCGCTCCTTTTCAGTACCCGCAGCCAAGATCCCTCCCTCACCTTGGCTCTCCCAGTTAATGTCATTCTCTTCTGAACTTTCCCTTTTCTTCGACTTGTACTTATAAGTTGGTAACACATTAATTGCTTCAGTGGTAGCCCCTCTGTTCTGACCCAAATCCTCTCTGAAGCCCATAATGGAAATTATGCATGGCAAGCAGCAGCATATCATTGCACACAGAATGAACGGCATGGCATAACCAATACAGCTGAAGGTGAGGAACACTATACATAACCTGAGAAGTACATGAGAAGGAAAATTATTGTTAATGGTGGAATAAGATCTGAATTGAAGAACATGGAAACAACATATATTAATACCTGTACAAGTTAGGAGCTTCAGAAGCAGAGGAGTGCCCACCAAACACCCAGACATTTCCAACAACAAACCACACGGCAAAAAAGCAGTCCAAAGCCATTTTGAAGTGATCAACAAATGCATTAAGCCTGTAAAGCCAAATATTCTCTTAAGCAAAAACATCATGCATAAAACAATGTGGAAGATAGAAATTCAGAGCAGATAATAAGCGTTGATAATACTGGGTGCACAAGAAGTAGCAAAGGAACAACAACAACACGAGAAGAAGAAAGCTTTTATTCACAAGCTTGACATTGCATACAATATAATCCTTTTTCACCATTCAGCTCCATTAGAATCACATTTTCCGGCAATATATTAGCAACATCCTACTTTTAATTCTGACACCTTAAGCCATGTTTATTTTGGTCCTACTTCTAGTCCTAGCTGATCTATGAGAGCAACCTACTTGTCCACTTGAGAGGTATAAATATCTACCCAATTTTTTATGGGCTTTAGAGGCAAGTGGCAAAAGACAAAAAATCAAATGCTGAGTATAGAAGAGGGGGAAACTGATAAACTTCATGACCCTATGTATTGAATTCACTCTAATGCATGCTATAATAAACCAAAAAAGAAACAAAAACCATTCACAGCACTGATGCAGAAGGGGGTGATTCTTAGTCGTAAAAAGTAGACAAAAAAGGGTATTGTTCCTTCGTAATCTTCTTCAGTCGAACTAAATAAGCCATGCTCTAGCTCTTCACTGACTTCTACAGCTATCTGCTATCGAGTTAAGACCCCATGATCTGATTATCTTGAATACTAGTTCTTCTCATAATCTCAAAATCTAAGTCCAGGTAAAGACATGAGAATATGAACTGATCTGTTCTATTCTACTGTTTTGTAAAAGAAATCATAATTGACTGGCTTTTTTTTGTTTAGTTAATGGTGAACAATGATGCGCTTGGCACATACAAGAGTCCAACTTCATAAACGAAGTCTGAGCCCCCTGAATCAAATGCCCTTCAACACATTCATCAGAAACCACTTCAATTTTGTGCAAACAAAAAAAGGATGTGACATGCATTTATCTTCACATCTCCAATTCAAGTAAAACACAAAAGAAAGCTACCTGCCACAGGCTGTCAATAAATCCAAACACTTAAAACCTCCACAAGTTCCATATATCTTACAAAATAACATAACTTCTAATGGAAGCATTTTACATAAACCAAGGGCACACACTTACACAGTCACTAACGAGTTCATTGTACTTCCTCCATCTCCTGATTAATAGCTTTTCTAAGTTCACCTTGGCTGCCTTCACTTTCTCAGGGTCAGGAGGATTGTATGCCCATTGACTTCCGTATAGCCAACTGTATTCAGAGGCTTACTTTGATCCAAGGCAAGGTTATGGAAAACACTAGATGGCCTAGGAGTCGGACCCGATGCCCAGAGCCTAGGCAAAGCCCAAGCGTTTTTCTTTTTTTTTATTTTTTAATTATAATCAATATTATCAAAAGTTCTAGGCACTGCTAGGTGCTAACCTTGCACCTAGCGCCTAGGTGCTAGGCCTAGGAGGATTTCTTAATGTTGAAGTGGTAACGGAGGAGGTTTTGCTTAAGGTCAGAGGAGTTGGAGGAGGCATTCGTAGTCAGTGGAGGCAAGAGGAGTTCTGAGAAGGTTAAGTATGTGGAGGCAACAACAAAGGAAATTACGACCAAGACCTAATGGTGCAATCCTTGTAAGTGGTCTACACTCCCCTAGGCGCTCTCAATACCTAGGCGAGTGGAGCCTAGGCGGCATTGGTACTGCTAGGCATGCTAGGCAGGATCTTTTTAAAACATTGATCCAGGGGTAAAGTGCCATTCATTTATGGCCATGAGTTTATAACCATGTTATCTAGGAAAACCATCAAGATAAACGACTCTCATCCATTAACTAATTGTAAGCATTTATTCTCTAACAAAAATGAGCATAGAATGTTGAATTTTATAAATATTCCTTAGAAAGAAAAAAAGAGTATGCAGCCCTAGGAAAAACGAAGCAACTCAGTTAATCAATTACTACAACAAATATGAGACATAAGAAGAAAGCAATAGGTGCTCTTCAATGTGCATTTTGTTGGGAAGAACATTATCTGTGTCTAACTAATAAGAATTCGATCAGCTCATTAGCAAAATAGGTACAAGTACTTACTTCTTCGCTTCCCCCTTTGGTATTCCCTAAGACTGCAGTATGTTTGCACCCATTCTTAACTACATTTAGGACGCCAAATTAAGATCATAGCACATTTTATTGGAGCATTGCAAACATCCAATTTTCTTGCTTTATAAAGGATGTATCAATATTACTCAAGAGGCAAGAACTAGTTCATAGACAAGAAAATTTTAAGTAATCTAGGTCCTAAGGGACCACAACTCAATTATAAGATTATTACCACAAATTTCATAGATACACCCATCTTTCTCTAAGTTTCATAGATACTAATGCAGTGCTGCAAATACTATATCCTTGATTTGTTGGATAAGGAAGAAATACATACCTTGGACTTACTAAATTCCTTCCAAGCCGTGAGACTGCCGTTGTGCTGGGATTGTGTTCTTCCGCAGCTTGATTTACTAAAATGGCAGTGTAAGGTGCAGATTCAGGAGGGCTGTTTTGGGAAGAACTTTGACGTAAACGCGGAGAGTCCTGATCCAATCCTTGATTATTGCGATGGATATAACGCCAGTAGAGATGTGGAAGGGTAGCAAAACAGCCAGCCGTATATCCTACTATCCATGCAAATAATGGAGCTTGTGGATTTTCATGTCCTGACAATGAGAGGACGACAATAGCTGCTATAATTTGGCTGACATTAACGGCAAGCTCAATTGAAATCCATAAACCTGAATTCAAAGGGCTTCTATGACGACGACCATAATTATCCCCTCTCCTTGAGAGGGATACATTTCTAGATGGCGATGGTGAAGATGACTGCATAACAGGAATTTGTGCGACAGTTGAAGGTCTATTCTCATCGTGTAGTTCACCTGAACCATTGTGATCAACTCCATGTGACACTGGCACAGAAGCAATACCTCCCCTTCCTATGTCAATAACATGTTCCTCAGCATTGCCAATTCCATTCCCTGATCGCTCCATCAACAAAGGGTGACTATCGTTTTGAGCTTCACTTTGTCTTTCCAGTGAGGGAACAACAGCCATCAAAGTCTCCCAACAGAGCTGAAAGCATAGAGAAGAAAACGAAGTTTCCACTTCCCTAATCTTCTCTACCCTTCGTTCAGAAGGCTTAAGTAGTAGTTTTATATGAAAATTTGCAAATCACACACTAACACACTGACAGTGAATAATAAAGTGATCGATGATAAGCTTAAGATCCCTTTTTTCCTTTCCTTCTATAACTCGAGATAAACCCTCATAACTTCAACCTACAAAAGCAAAAGATTCACTTCATTTCATTGGTGGAGGAACGACGTAATAATGACAGTGCATGGAGATTAAACAATAGGATAAAATGGTACTCTATAAATTCCTTGCTAATCATTACAAAAAAAAAAAAAAAAACAGTGTGAGCCGAAGTGAGAAATCCCTAAAGGAACCAAGGACGTTCACATTTAATCAAATGATGACGTACATTCACAGACCACTTACCAGTGATCAAAACGCAAAGAATGTACATTTTTAAAGAACAGTGTCAGTAGATCTTCCAGACCAATAAATTTAGGATATCATTCTTCGAAGATTTTTAGTGTAGATATCAAATAGTTCACTTCAGTAACATCAAAAATTGGGGGAAAACACTCACCAAATTCAATGTTAAAGCTTCACATTGAAGAGATTTCCCCATTATAAGTAAATCCCTGCAAAATAAAAGGAAACTAATTCAGTAGTCAAACAGAACAATTGTAAATCCTACCAAATAAAAAAGTAACAGCTAATTCATCAAAGATACATCAAAAACCGTAAAAATCCCCAGACAAACAAATTCATTTCTAATTTCAGCTCATCATCCCCAGTTTTAAAACCCTAGAATCCACGATAATGCTAACCGAAAAATCCTTTCCATACAACACGATCAAGAGGTTAAGGCACCGATAATCTCGACTCTATCCCCAAAAAGGAAAAAAAATCCTAGATCGGAACAGTAATTGGGGGGTTTCATTAGAAGAAGAAGAAGAAGAAGAAACGCGTACCAAAATCGTGAGTGAAATCTTCAGGTCTTCCCCATTAATTTTCCACCCTTCCCCCTTTTTTCCCTTTTTATTCCCAAATTTTCTATTTTTTGTTAATGGATAGTGCTTTTTGATTTCTCCGCTGCTTGGAGAGTAAATTTGGAATATTAGGTGAGAGATACAAAGCGAGCTGGATGCGAACGGAAGCATTTCGCACCCAAATTTACGCTTGTCTGAGTGTGGGTCCCAAGTTAATTGGGTGACTTTTATGTTAGTTTTTTTTTTTGATCAAAGAGACTTTTATGCTAGTTTTGAACTTTTTTTTAACTTTGGTTCATTGTTTACCCATTCTTTTCGGTATAGTTTCCTCTTGGCCTTCGTTTTCTAAATACCTATTTTTCTTTACTTTTTGATGTTTCTTTCACGTTCTTAAAAAAGTGTATTCTTTGTGTTTGTTTCGTCAAAAAACATAGGGAATAATTACTTTTTATCATTTTTTTAGTTTGGTTCAATTGAAAAAGATAAAAAAACAGTTGATGTGCGGGCCGGACCTGGCTCCGGGTCCCCTCGCTGGCGCCTGGCCCGAACCCGGCCCGGCTCGGACCCGGCCCGGCCCGAAACGGTCGGGCAAATGAAACCGGGCCGCGTGCGACCCAACCAACGCCAGCCCGGCGCGCTGCGCGCAAACGGTCACCCTTGGTGCACGCTTGGCGAGCAAAAATCCGAAGCGCGACCCGGCCCGACAAAAACGATCACCTTTTTAGGCCCGGCCCGGTCAAAACAGTCATTTTTTACGTTTTGACCATTTTGCCTCTTAAAACGGTCAAAAAACGACTATTTAGTGAGGGTTTTTTGGTCATTTGCCTAGGAGACTTCCTCTATAAATAGATGGGGGTTTTCACTTCTTCTCCTTACGTCAAAACTCATCTACTTCTCTCTAATACTCTCTTATACAATCTTATACTCTTTTATACTTTCTAATTCTTTCATCAAATGGCTTCTGGATCTGATTATGAAGAGCAAAATCTATCTCCTACCGATATTGAAATGAGTTCCCTACAACAGCTACTCCTCCTACCAGTGGTAATCCCGAATTCGGTGGTGACGAATCTGTACCAAGAGCTCCTAAAAGTCCGAGATCCGATACGTGGAATTTTTTTGAGAAGATAGACGTTACCAAGGATGAACACGGTAGGATCCTCACCTAGAAGGCTAAATGTGCGTTGTGCGGCCAGACTTTCCAAGCTTATCATAAGAGCGGCACCAACCACCTCAAACGTCATATAGAAAAACACAACAAATGCCAGACTCCTTAAGGTGATATCCGACAATCTATGATTTCTCAATCATCCTCTTCTGGTAGTCTCGGTACTTGGAATTATGACGCTGCCCGAGTCAGGAAATGCGTCATCAGGTTTATCATTCTTAAAAATCTTTCTTTTAAATTAGTAGAAGATGATGAATTTGAAGATTTCTTTAGAGATGGTTTTTATCCCGATTTTAAAAAAATTCTCGTCAAACCTGTCAACGTGACATTTTAAAACATTATCAAACGGAATAAGGAAAAATAATTTCTTATTTTAAAAATTTAAGCTGTAAACTTTCTTTAACTTCTGATATTTGGACATCTAGAACACAAACAGGTTATTTATGTATCACAGCACACTAGATTGATGAAAATTGACAAATGTTTAAAAGAGTTGTTTCTTTTATTATAATTAAAGAGTCACATACTAGTATTAATGTAGCCAATTTAATAGTTGAAGAACTTATGAAACTAGAAATTGATCAAAGAATATTTTTTCTTTCACTAGATAATGCAAGTAATAACAATTTAGCCGTAGATTTTCTCAAAATAACTCTGTCATTGCCTTATCATGGTGAACTTTTTCATATTAGATGTATATGCCATATTTTAAATTTAATTATTCAAAGTGTATTTACTGAAATTAAACCCATGATAGAAAAGGTTAGAACAGTTGCTTATATGCATACTACTTCTAAACAAAGACTTAAAAGATGGAAACAAATGTGTAAAAGAAAAAATATTAAGGCTAGACTAATTCCAAAAGATATTGACCATAGGTGGAATTCCACCTATGCAATGTTAAGTGTAGCTATAGAATATAAAAAAATTATAAATTATTTTATAAATTATTTTGCTTCTAGTTCTAACTCTGGTAGCTCTTATGGAATAACTGAAGATGAATGGATAATTATATGTAATTTAAATGAGATGTTACAAGTTTTTTTATAATGCTACTATGTTATTATCTGGTTGTTATTATCCAACTATTACTTTAGCTGCTTTACAAAATTTAAAT
This sequence comes from Asparagus officinalis, assembly GCF_001876935.1. Lineage (NCBI taxonomy): Eukaryota > Viridiplantae > Streptophyta > Magnoliopsida > Asparagales > Asparagaceae > Asparagus > Asparagus officinalis. The sequence continues at coordinate 75,904,502 of NC_033794.1, read as the reverse complement.
ATTCAAAAAAATTTAACAAATATCGTATGAATGATACTTTTGGAAGTATAATTTTTCAAATGGAGAACAAATTTAATAAATATTTTAGGCATATTCCTCATATTTTTGGTTTGAGTGTTCTTATTGATTCATGTTTGAAGGATATTAGCCTTCGAAGTTTGTTACAATCATTGTATGGTAGACAAGTTATAGAGTTAGATAATGGATCCAACATTACTGCTGTTAGCCCTTATGTTTTGATGATGTTCTTACAACCACCATTATCGGTACTAATGGCTTATTGAGTGGAAATGTAGTAAAATCATTTGTCAAGCTCGTTAGTGCCATTAATGGAGGATGGATGGAATATATGCTACAACGAAGATATCCAAAGGAGGAGGAGGCCAAGAGATGAAGCAACGCTATTTCAAGAACGTCAAATTCGATTAAAAGCTTCATCCGATTCAAGCTATATCAAAGCTCAAGTATATTGCTCTCTATATGAGGATATTAGCTTTCTTTTGTTTTTCTCTCTAGTGCTAGAATGTAGGCAAAGAGTTACTGAGTTTACTTGAAGCTATTGGGAATCACACACACGTTTTTAAACTTGTGCTTTTAAGCGTTTTTCACAAAATACTATTTTTCACAAGTTTGAGTACCTATCTGCAAAATTCTTTTTCCAAGCAGTTTGTTTTTAGTATTAAAAACATTTTACAAAGTTTCAAAATTTTCAGAGGTCAAATGAATATTTTGGAAATATTTCAACTTGGTCAAATAACCTATTTTCAAAATATGTCAGAAATCGGTCGACCGGTCCGGTCGACCGATCTGATGACCTTTCTTCACTATGTCTCCAGAGTGTCGTCGGTCGACCGATACGGTCGACCGAATTTCTCAACCCTTAATCGGTCGACCGTACCGGTCGACCGATGAGTCTCTGGATGTTTTGTCAAAATTCCTTAGCTGCTGGCGGTCATGTTTTGTCAAAACTCCTTAGCTGCTGGCGGTCGACCGATTTTTTCGGTCGGTCGACCGAAGGTATTTTTCGGTCGACCGATATTTTCTTCGGTCAACCGAATTTTGCCTCTGTTCAGCCGCGACCGACTTTTTTAAAACGGTCGTTTGCCTCGAACCCTGTGCTTTCACTTGTTAGTGATTGGCACAGTCTGTGATGAGGGTCTGAAGAAGAGATTATTATCTCATTTGGGTAGATTTGTTTTTGTTTTAAAATGATTTAAACTTTCCTATAAAATCCCCAGACCTCTTCTTCTTCCTCTAAGCCCTAACGTTTGAAAACCAGAGAGCTTTTTCTGTTTCCTGAGAAAATTTTCAAAACTCTGTTTTTCTTTCTGTTTCAAGTGTGTTTCACTTCCCAGCTTCAGTACTCTTCTCTTTGCTATAGGGGCTTTTGTAAAGAGAGGTTCTTGCTTGTTTTTCTTCTGCTGCTGTGTGGTTGAGATCTGTGGAGATCTACTGTGAGGGAGTGTGATCTGTGAGATCAAACTGTGTAGTGAGAGAGAGATCTTGTGGGATCGCTGTGTAGACGAAGTTCCGGCTTCCAAACCGGATGTGTTAGTGGATTTCTCCTCGAGAGTGGGGAGCGGGGACGTAGGTCAGCGGGCCGAACCTCGTTAACACATCGCGCGTCAAGGATAACGATTCCTAACTCTATCTCTTTCTATTTGATTGCACTTCTGTTTTGTGGTTTGCTTGTGCTGAGTTTTAAATTGCATATTAGAGCCTCTTGACCCTAATCACCCCCCCTCTAGGGTCCAACAATTACAATTTGACGGCTTTCAGAAGACTATAATTTGAAGACTTTCACATAGATCAATGAAGGTTACAATCTGACAACCTTCATAACAACTGATGAAAGCTCTAATTCAATAGCTTTCATAATCAATGTCAGAAGTTACAATTTGACGACTCTCATACGTCAAGGAGCCAAGGTGAAGATTACAAGATGACGATCTTTGTAATGCTCTAGCAAAGAGACTACAAATTAGAACACAGAGGTCCTCCCTACGTTCCAAGACCAAAACACAGAGGTCATCCCGGTGTTCCAAAATCAGAATGGAAGGGTTAGACCCGCAACTTAAGCTCCAAACACAGAGCTCGTGGTGTAGGCGTCAAAAAATGCTTACAGACATCCAAATACCACTCAAGGCAAGCCGCTCTCTTAATCAGAAGGGAATGATTCAAAGGAAGCGAAACAACATGGAAGAACATCACCTCTCTTCACCGGCACTAATTTTGCTTATTGGAAGGCTAGGATGAGAATTTACCTTCGTTGCATAGACCTTGACATTCTAGAGCTCATAGAAGAGAAATATGAAGAAAAGTCCAAAGTCGGGAACATGACCGATGGAGAAAGGCACCTAGCTAATCTCAACGCTAAGGCTATGAACGCCTTAATTTGTGGTCTTTCCCCTAATGAATATAATAGAGTTTCCACGTGTGCAACCGCATACGAAATTTGGCAAAAATTATGTGTCACACATGAAGGAACACCCCAAGTTAAAGAATCTAAGATTAGTGGACTCATGCATGCTTATGAGCTATTTAAAATGCTTCCTAATGAATCCATTGATGCTATGTTTTCCCGTTTTACTAATATCATCAATGAATTACATGGTCTAGATAAGCAATTATCCATTCAAGAGATGAATTACAAGATACTTCGCTCCTTGACTCCGACATGGGAACCCAAGGCTACGGCCATTGAGGAAGCTCATGACCTCACTACCTTAGCTCTTGATAGCCTCATCGGAAAGCTCAAAGTGCATGAGAAGAAGCTCAAGGGGAAGGAAAAGGAGGAAGTGTCATCACGCGAAGTTGAGGAGCCGTCACCAAAATTGAAGACCATAGCTCTCAAGGGAGCTAGTGACAACTCATCTTCGTCGTCGGAGAGTGAAGTTGATTTTTCTAGAGAAGTGGCTCATCTCTCTAGAAGAATCTCTAGACTTATCAAAATGAACAAAAAATTTAATCCCCGATCTAACAACAAGTTTTCATCTCGTGTAGGAAAATGCTTTGAATGCAACGAACCGGGTCACATCGCTAAGGATTGCCCCAAGCTCAAAGAAAAGTACATGAAGTACAAGAAGAAGAAGGCTATGTATGCCGGATGGGAAGAATCCGAACCAAGTGACTCGGATAGTGATGAAGAAGGAGCCAAACTTGCTCTTCATGACCCAAATGTTTGTTTCATGGCAAATGAACATGAGGTAATATCCGAGGCCGAAAGTGAATCTTTCTATATGCAATGTGACATAGCTATGGCTTTAGAAGAGTTGAACTTTGAATTTAGAAGAATGTCTAAAGAATACTCTTCTTTTAAGAAATTGCATGCCTCTTGTGATATTAAGCTAGAACAACTAACAACCTCTCTTGCTCTTAAAGATGAATTGCTAGGAGATCTCGATTTCGAGAACAAGCAATTAAGATCAAAGATTGAAAAATTAGAAATTGAGGGTTGTAGAACTAGACCCACTCATGCTTATGACAACTACAATCACCATGGTAGAAATAGGTTTCGTGGTTCTAACATTCGTACATACAAAAGAAATTTTGTATGCACCTATTGTATGAGACATGGACACATTTCTACTCATTGTAGAATTAAAGACAATGAAGATTTTTATGGTTTGATATGGGTACCCAAAGGTACCAAGACTACTAACCACCAAGGACCCAAGACATGGGTACCTAAAGCTACTACACCTTCATCTTCTTCTTTTGTAGGGAACGTCACGGCAACGACGTAAGGAGATGTGGTACCTTGATAGTGGTTGCTCACATCATATGACGGGCAACAAAGAGTTATTTGCAACCCTATCAAGGATTGAAGGAGGCAATGTCTCCTTCGGTGGTGGTGAGAAAGGTAAAATCATTGGTATCGGGTCTATTGGTAAGAAACCCTCACCCACAATTGAAGATGTTTATTTAGTAAGTGGTTTGAATCATAATCTTCTTAGTATTAGTCAATTGAGTGATAAAGGTTTTGATATTTCTTTTAAACCGGATAAATGCATCATTAGTATGGATGGAAAAATTGTTTTTATTGCAAATCGCAAGTCTAATGTTTACATTTTTGAGATGAATGAGTTAGTGAATCAAGATGTGAAGTGTCTTGCGGCAATTGATGAAAATCCTTGGATTTGGCACAAGAGACTTGGACATGCAAATATGGAGTTAATATCAAAATTGTCTAAGAAGAATCTTGTGAAAGGGCTACCTAGCTTGCACTTCATAAAAGATACAATTTGTGAGGATTGTGCCAAAGGTAAACAAACAAAGTCTTCTTTCAAATCCATCCATGAGGTATCGACTTCTAAACCCTTGCAATTACTTCATCTTGATTTATTTGGTCCTATGCGTGTTACCTCTCTTGGAGGCAAACACTATGTTTTTGTGATTATTGATGATTTTTCTCGTTTTACATGGACAATATTTCTTGCAAAGAAAAATGATTGTTTTGAAGAATTTGCTAATCATGTTAAAAGAATTGAAAATGAAAAGGATTTGAAAGTTGTTAAAATAAGAAGTGATCATGGTGGTGAATTTCAAAATGAATTTTTCTATGATTTTTGTGCTCATCATGGTATAACTCATATGTTTTCCGCTCCTAGAACACCACAACAAAATGGTGTTGTTGAACGGAAAAATCGCACCATACAAGAGATGGCACGCACTATGCTTAATTCTTTTGATTTGCCAAAATATTTTTGGGCGGAAGCCGTCAATACGGCTTGCCATGTTTTAAATCGTGTTTTGATTAGACCAAGGCTTAAGAAAACCCCTTATGAACTTTATCATGGAAAAACTCCTTTCATTGGTTATTTTCGTGTTTTTGGTTGCAAATGTTTTATCTTAAATACAAAAGATCACCATGATAAATTTGATTCCAAAATTGATGTTGGTATTTTCTTGGGTTATGCACCTCGAAGTAAGGCTTATAGGGTCTTCAATAAACGAAGCCTCGTTGTTGAAGAGTCTATAAACGTTACTTTTGATGAGACTAATGTTGGCTCTCAAGTTGTGTTGCCTAGGAAAGATGATGATGATGATATTGAGGGAGGATTGGACTTGTTGCAAATCAATGACACTCCCTCTATAGAAGTTCAAAAGGATGTGGATAGCACAAACGCTCAAGATCAAGTTGAACCACCTAAAGCTTGGAAATTCACATCAAATCATCCAAAGGAACAAATCATTGGGAGCCCTTCAAAAGGAGTTATAACTCGCTCAAAAGCCTTGAGTGAATGTGGTAATGTTGCATTTCTATCTCAACTAGAACCTAAAAAGGTTAATGATGCTTTAAATGATGAATTTTGGGTTTTGGCTATGCATGAAGAATTAAACAATTTTCAAAGAAATGAAGTTTGGAAGTTAGTTCCTAGACCTAACAATGCTAGTGTAATTGGTACAAAATGGGTTTTTAGAAACAAACTTGATGAACATGGCATTGTAACTAGAAATAAAGCACGTTTGGTTGCCCAAGGATACAATCAAGAGGAGGGCATAGACTATGATGAAACCTTTGCACCGGTTGCAAGGTTGGAATCTATTAGGATGTTTTTGGCATTTGCTAGTTTTAAAAATTTCAAACTATTTCAAATGGATGTCAAAAGTGCTTTCTTAAATGGTTTTATAGAAGAGGAAGTGTATGTTGAGCAACCCCCCGGTTTTATAGATCATGCTTTTCCTAATCATGTTTACCGGGTACAAAAAGCTTTATATGGGTTGAAACAAGCTCCTAGGGCTTGGTATGCTCGCCTCTCTAGTTTTCTTGTTGAAAATGGTTTTTCAAAAGGATCTATTGATAACACATTTTTTGTGAGAAAAAGGAAAAATGACTTTATTTTAGTTCAAATATATGTGGATGACATTATTTTTGGTGCTACTAATGAATCCTTGTGCAAGGAATTTTCTAAAGTTATGCAGGATCACTTTGAGATGAGTATGATGGGAGAGCTTACATTCTTTCTCGGGCTCCAAGTCAAGCAAACTAAGGATGGGATCTTCATTTCACAAAGCAAGTATGCGAAGGAATTGGTGAAGAAATTCAAGTTGGAGAATTCTAAGCATGCGCCTACTCCCATGAGTACTAGTGTTAAGCTTGATGCGGATGAGAGTGGTGAAGATGTGGACCAAAAACTATACCGAGGTATGATAGGTAGTCTTCTTTATCTCACCGCTAGTAGACCCGACATCATGTTTAGTGTATGTGCATGTGCACGTTTTCAAGCGTCTCCAAAAGCATCTCATTTAATTGCGGTTAAAAGGATCATTAAGTATGTTAATGGAACTTTTAACCTTGGTTTGTTTTATCCAAAAAGCACCACTTTTGATTTATATGGTTTTTGTGATGCCGACTTTGCCGGATGTAAGGTAGATCGCAAGAGTACTAGTGGAACATGCCAATTCTTAGGAAATTCCCTTGTTTCTTGGGCTTCCAAGAAACAAAATTGTGTTGCATTGTCCACTACGGAAGCGGAATACATTGCCGCCGGCTTATGTTGTGCTCAAGTTTTATGGATGAAACAAAGTTTAGTTGACTATGATTTGAATTTTCAAAATATTAAAATCTTTTGTGATAACACAAGTGCCATAAATATTTCCAAAAATTCGGTTTTGCATTCTAGAACTAAGCATATTGACGTGCGCCATCATTTCTTACGCGATCATGTAGAGAGACAAGATGTATCCCTAGTATTTGTTGACACCAAATCTCAACTAGCGGATATATTTACTAAGCCTCTTGGAGAGGATGATTTTTGTCGCATAAGAAATGGTTTGGGCTTATGCACTATGTGAAAGTTCTACATTGCTTGCTTGATTAGTTGCATTTTGCATTTGGCATTTCTCTTTACCCCATTTTTGATGGTGACAAAGGGGGAGAGAAATCTCCTCATTTGTTGCATATATTTAGGGGGAGCTCATAGATAGGGGGAGCACCTATCTATAAGCTATTTCATTTTTGCTCTTATATAATGGTTGGTTGTCATCATCAAAAAGGGGGAGATTGTTAGCCCTTATGTTTTGATGATGTTCTTACAACCACCATTATCGGTACTAATGGCTTATTGAGTGTAAATGTAGTAAAATCATTTGTCAAGCTCGTTAGTGCCATTAATGGAGGATGGATGGAATATATGCTACAACGAAGATATCCAAAGGAGGAGGAGGCCAAGAGATGAAGCAACGTTATTTCAAGAACGTCAAATTCGATTAAAAGCTTCATCCGATTCAAGCTATATCAAAGCTCAAGTATATTGCTCTCTATATGAGGATATTAGCTTTCTTTTGTTTTTCTCTCTAGTGCTAGAATGTAGGCAAAGAGTTACTGAGTTTACTTGAAGCTATTGGGAATCACACACACGTTTTTAAACTTGTGCTTTTAAGCGTTTTTCACAAAATACTATTTTTCACAAGTTTGAGTACCTATCTGCAAAATTCTTTTTCCAAGCAGTTTGTTTTTAGTATTAAAAACATTTTACAAAGTTTCAGAATTTTCAGAGGTCAAATAAATATTTTGCAAATATTTCAAGTTGGTCAAATAACCTGATTTCAGAATATGTCAGAAATCGGTCGACCGGTCCGGTCGACCGATCCGATGACCTTTCTTCACTATGTCTCCAGAGTGTCGTCGGTCGACTGATACGGTCGACCGAATTTCTCAACCCTTAATCGGTCGACCGTACCGGTCGACCGATGAGTCTCTGGATGTTTTGTCAAAATTCCTTAGCTGCTGGCGGTCGACCGATTTTTTCGGTATTTTTCGGTTGACCGATATTTTCTTCGGTCAACCGATTTTTGCCTCTGTTCAGCCGCGACTTTTTTAAAACGGTCGTTTGCCTCGAAGCCTGTGCTTTCACTTGTTAGTGATTGGCACAGTCTGTGATGAGGGTCTGAAGAAGAGATTATTATCTCATTTGGGTAGATTTGTTTTTGTTTTAAAATGATTTAAACTCTCCTATAAAATCCCCAGACCTCTTCTTCTTCCTCTAAGCCCTAACGTTTGAAAACCAGAGAGCTTTTTCTGTTTCCTGAGAAAATTTTCAAAACTCTGTTTTTCTTTCTGTTTCAAGTGTGTTTCATTTCCCAGCTTCAGTACTCTTCTCTTTGCTATAGGGGCTTGTGTAAAGAGAGGTTCTTGCTTGTTTTTTCTTTTGCTGCTGTGTGGTTGAGATCTGTGGAGATCTACTGTGAGGGAGTGTGATCTGTGAGATCAAACTGTGTAGTGAGAGAGAGATCTTGTGGGATCGCTGTGTAGACGAAGTTCCGGCTTCCAAACCGGATGTGTTAGTGGATTTCTCCTCGAGAGTGGGGAGCGGGGACGTAGGTCAGCGGGCCGAACTTCGTTAACACATCGCGCGTCAAGGATAACGATTCCTAACTCTATCTCTTTCTATTTGATTGCACTTCTGTTTTGTGGTTTGCTTGTGCTGAGTTTTAAATTGCATATTAGAGCCTCTTGACCCTAATCACCCCCCCTCTAGGGTCCAACAACTGCTACTTCTCATCATTTAGATATTAGAAATTATTTTCAAACCTTATATGATAAGTACGCAGCTAGACATGGTGTAGCTACACAACAGTCTGTAGCTTCGACGCCTTCGAGCTCAAGCCGAGATAAAAGTGTAAGTTTTGATAGGCATGCAATGGTAGCAGAGCTAACTGGTGGGTATGGACTTAGATCATCGTTGGAGGTTTCTAAAATAGATGAATATTTATCTGCTTGTTTAGTTAAATGTTAAGAAAATGCTTTAGATATTTTAATAGTGAAGAGTATATGGTTCAGTTTCATATCCTATACTTTTCACCATAGTTCGTGACTTACTAATAGTGCAGGTTTCGACGGTACCTTCGGAATCCGCCTTCAGTACAACAAGACGTTTGATTGACGACCACAAGACATGCTTAGATCCGTATAATGTATAAGCGTTGATGTGCTTACAAGATTGGTGGAGGTACGAGAAGCGAACGCAAGGCATCGATCGGATGGTTGGAATTTAAGATAAATTTGAAGAGTTTTGAATAGCAGATAGATATAAATATTAAATAATATTCATCAAATTGTAATTTTTATTTCTTAACTTTAAATTTATAATGAATTATTTTAGAAACAGTTACAAATGATAGTGATATAGGTAAGTAGGCGTCAACCTAGTTGGGATGTACTCATCTATTATGATGCGACGAATTCCAAAATAAATTTATACTTATAAAAGATTTACTGATTATTAATAAAGAAGTTTTTTTTATCATCTTTCATTTTTATAATTGTAATTTATGTCATTTCAAGTTATTAATAATATGATTGTTTTTATTTTTATTTTCTATAATTTTCTGTAATTTTTATGTATATTTTAAAATTTAAAGATATTTTTAAAAAATTTAAAAAAATTTAAAAAATAAAAATAAAAATAAACCCGGGCCGGTCCGGAGCCCGATCTGGGGCCACTAGACCCGGGTTCGGGCTCCGGTTTTGCCCGGCCCAGGCCCGGTTTTTTGGGCCGTGCCGGGCCGGATTGACGGGCCTAGTTGTGGTCCCTGGGGTGTGCTTACCACCTAAATAGGATAAAATTATTGCCAAACATAAGTGAGTGTGAGAATACCATCTATTTGGGGGACTAATTCCAAATTATGAACACTTGATTGAGGAATTTTAAAATGGTCAACAAATAGAGAGACTAAATTTAAATATAAGATAGTAATTTACAAAATTTATAAAGATTTGAGTTACTAATTTTAACTAATTATAAATATTTAAGTGTAAAACCCCGTAAAATAAAGTGAAGGAGTTTTTATTATGAAATATATATTTATATCATAGATAAATGTGATGAGAGGTGTTTGGGGATCAAACAAGTGTATATATGTGAGAGAAATCAAGTGGAAGACCAGCACACAATCAAACATGCACAAACAGGAATTTTCTTGTTCGGTCGACCACGCCATAATGGCGGTCGACCGCGGGGCGTGCAGGCGAGCAGAAAGACTTCTGTCTCCTGTGCGGTCGATCGCCGAGCGGATTTTGGGTTTTTTCAGTTCGGTTTTGTTTGGATTTTGGGTCAGGTTTGTAGGCCAATATATATATTAAAATATTCATGAGAACCTCCTCTTCATCACAGTAAACCCTAGCAGCCTCCTCCCCCTCCTCTTGCATACCCTAGCTCTTCTTATGGGTGATTTTTAGCGGGTTTTGGGAGTTTAAGCGAGATCCAGCGGTGTTCAGCGGAGGAGAACCTTCTTACGACGTTCTTTACAGTAGTTCTTCACCCCTCAGGCGAGTTTCATCTCGCCCAATCCTACACCTAGTTTTCTAAACGTTTTTAACAATGTTTTCTTATAATTTGTAAGCCTAACATGCTAGTTTATGTATAAAAATAGATCTATATGTTGTATATTGCAAAGAGAACAAGTTTTCAGTTAATAAGACCAACCATGAAATCCTTAATGTAGATCTAGATCTGAAAAATATTTCTAACAAGAGATTTGAAAGAAAAATAATTGTTTTCGAAAGTGTCGACATGTATACACGTGTTTACAAAGTTTTCTTTGTTGTCTATGGTGATTAGATTGTGTTTTTGCATGTTCTAGTAATGCTAAATCATGTATATAGTTTTGATGGTACTTAAAATCGTCGTTTATAGACTTTTGAATCAAAAAACCCTTGGAGCAGAAAACCTGCAGAAGTTTTTCTGTACCTACGCGGTCGCAGCAGAAGCAGGAAGCTTCTGTTTCTTGCGCAGTCGACCGCATATATGCGGCGATCGATCGCTGAGCGCACAGATGAGTAGAAACTTTCTGCTCACTGCGCGGTCGACCGCAGATATTTGGCGGTCGACCGTGAGACCTGTTTGTGTATGTGTACGTCGTTCGCATGCGGATTGTGTGGCTGGTGAGACACCTAGGTTATATGGATTTGTTATATGTGTACGTCGTTCGCATGCGGATTGTGTGGCTGGTGAGACACCTAGGTTATATGGATTTGTTATACACTGAGATTGGTGTACATGAGTTGACTACAGACATGGGTCTTAGATTTATTCACCGGGATATGAGGGTGAACAATATTTATTTTGGTTTTGACATCATTCACATGTTAAAGTCCTCGTGTTGGACTATAAACTACTGAAGTCCTTGTGTTGGACTATAAACTATTAAAGTCCTCGTGTTGGACTATAAACTACTGAAGTCCTTGTGTCGGACTATAAACTATGAAAGTCCTTGTGTTGGACTATAATTTACTACGATCCTCGTGTTGGACTTTAGGTATTTCAGGTTGTCATATTTTGACATATGACAGATCATTGATAGTATGGTTGGAGATGGAGTTATTACTCTACGTTGTAGTTTGGATTTGATATTTAGCTATTTACAATATGAGCTTATGGGATTGGAGTTACCCATGCACATGTTATAAATTCCTAAATATCAAACTTCCGTTTTATTTCAGAGTTGATGTTTGACTATCTACATGTATTATCAGCTATTTTCATATCCTTCTAGCCCTTGCCCTGGGGTTAGTTGAGATGTTACTCGCTAGCGCTTGATGCTCGTTGTTTCCCTACTTTTAGGTAACGAGCCAGGTACACGGAGAGCCGTAGCTTGATGGAGTTGTTCTAACAGCTATTTATAGATATTATTAGTAGTTTATTGTTAGGACTCCACGATGATTTTGTTTATGAACACTGAGATGTTATTTCTAGCTTTGTAAAGGCGAGGTGCCTAAATGTTATTTCATTTGATATTCTATGTCGAGACATTTGTATTTAGCTCAGAGGTTGTTCCTTTTTTAGAGATTTATTTATTCATATCAATGGTGGTTATTTCCTTCAGAGTATCTATTATTTAATATTTCTTCTGTATATTCTCTTTTGCATGTTTTGTACCTACACCCGTTGTTGATTCCACTAGATAGATATTTATTATGATGGTGAAACATGTTATTGCACGGTGTAGTGCATGGCAGGTTTGACATTCTTGGTTTCACCTCGGACTGCAGCCTTGTTGAAACTAGGGGTGTCACATTAAGGGACTAATTCGTAATCTTTAAATATTTGAGAGACTTATTTTAAGTTTTTATGAACCCATTTGAGAAACTAAATTCAAAATATGAACATTTGAGGAGGAAATTCAAAGTGATTGAAAATTTGAAGGCCTAGTTTTAAATTTAAGGTAGTAATTTGTAAAATGTTTAGAGATTTTAGGGACTACTTTCAACTAATTATAGATATTTAAGGGAGTAATTCTAAACCTCTAAAGATTTGAGAAACTAATTTTAAGTTTGATGAAGTATTTTTCAAAATTTTAAAATATTTGAGGGAATAACTACAAGTATTTATTAATTAACTGTCTAGTATCAATATTTTAGAGGTTGACGGACTTTTATGATAACTATTTGTGAAATTAGCATACCAAGTTATGGAATGAAGCAAAAAAAAAATACAAGAATTGAGAATTCACAGGACTGCTAGTCCCGTGAATTATGTAGAAACAAAACCCACGGGACTAGCATCCCCATTTATTTGATGGACGTGCACGAAAACGTGCACGCACGGTAAACATGATTAATTGTCATAATTATTTAAATTAATAAAAATAGAATAAAAAAAGAAAATAAAATTTTTTGTGAGATTGATCATCAACTCAATAATCTCTCTCAAATAAAATATTATCATTGTTTCCTTTAATTTAGATTGTGGTCACGCGATCTACTATTTGTGAGTTATAAACACGTTGATCTAATACAATATCTCTGTTTATTAGTGTTTTGATGTCTTCAAAAGATGAGTGATCATTCAATTCGCAAAGAAATATTGCATATGAATTTACTTATAATATGTTCATTAAACTTTTAGTTATGGTTTGATTCATATTCACATTAACTTTTAGTTGTGGTCTCACTCATATTTAGATTACCTAATGTTCTCATTCAATTTTATAGCTTATTTTTTGAACCATAGAAGTAAAACTAAAAGTATGAAGAATTATTTCTTGAGAAATTAAAGTAGAGAGATTATGGTATATTTCGCCATGTGCTCTAAATATATTTTTTTCTTTGATGCAAAGTTCCTATCAAATCTTCTCCAAATGATGTGAGTGAAAAATACTATTATAACTCACTTGCCTAGGGCAATTGTATTGTATATAGGATATATAACTCATCTGGAATATCCATATCTGCTAAGTGGATTTTGTTGCTATGAGAGCAAAATGTTAGAGGCTCGTATTCAAACTTTTCGGCTCTATAAAAGGCATAAGAATTTAGAGTGCATAGCTTATATATCGTAAAGAATACATAAGTTCATGAAGAATTTTACCTAATAATGATATTATTACAACGATATTACTATTTAGTATTAAATCAATTTTATTATATAAGATTATATGATCCTTTTTAATAAATTATACAGTATATATATGAAAACCTCGATGTTTATGGTCAGTAGTTGGGCTCCACAAAATAGGTTAATTTTACATTGTAGTTTGCTATTGGTAGTAATATTAACAATGCCATTATCTTTTATCTTTATCTTATTATTCACGCTTTTTAATGTAAGTCCTATTTTGCTAAACACTCAATTGGCTATATTTAGTTTTTTATAATTTTAGAGGTTAGAATATTCTCTTTTATTTAAAAAGTATTGATATGGTTTTCTTAAAAAATATATTCATATAGTAGCAATAGTATATATTTCATATTAACTTAAACATTGGCTTGAAGGCATTTAGAGTGAGATCCTTTCTACGCTAGAATGATGATATAATGATTACACAATCCAAAAGTCAAAGAAGAAATTTCTACAAAGGAAAAGTAATTTAATATGTCAAATTAACAACTAATTTATAAAATATACATGGACAATGTAAATAGCTATAGAGAGCAAGATATACATCTTCATGAAAATTCCATAATGAGTGACCAACTACAATCATCATAATTTAAGCATAAATAATTATTATTTTAGTTACTAATTTGGTACACGTAACTATGAAATAAATTCTAAGCAAAAAATAGGAATTGAGATTGTATTATCCTATAGGTAAATAAATAAATATTATTAGAGCTCCTCTTTATATTAAATTTAAAAATAATAACTTAAATTATTAAGCGCCAAATATTAGTTCATACGATAAAGTAAAGTATCTACGGTCTATATACATATATAGTCAATCAATCACACATATTAAAATTATGATGACCACAGTCAAAATTATAGGTAGGTTCACATTTAATATAATTTATAAAAAATAGTACATTAAAGTCAAAAATCATTTTAACCACTATATAGAGTGCCTGAAATTTTTTGCATATATAAACTATACTGCCTAGGAATAGTGATGTGTGGCCTAATACATCTTATGAATGACTTACTCTTTAATATTATTGTTAATTGACATATCTATGCATTACATTAACAACACAATGAAAATTTAGAAAACTATAAAAGAATCACCCTCAAAAGTTTTTAAAATTATAAAAAAATACCCTAAATTTTTGTAATTTATAAATGCCCAAAACTATTAAACATTACATTGAAATCAAGGAATTACAAAAAATCATTAAAAATATTCAAACTTTGGAGAGGCAATTTGCAATGTACTAAACTTTAAGGGTGTTTTTTTTATAAATTTTAAATTTAATAGATTTTTAATTAGTTATGTTCTTTCCAAAAACGTTATGGGTAATATTGATCATGAATTTTTTTTCTAAGCCTATACTTTTAAAGGGAGCATGATAGTTTTTGTAAATTTTTAATTTTTGAGGGGTTATTAGTAATTTTATATCTTTTGTAAATAAATTTTAGGGGTTTTTTATAATTTTTAAACTTATATGCCTTTTATACAGATTGTAAATTGTTTATAGACTATTTATAATTCTTATGTTTTCAATTTACTAATGAGTTTGAAATTCTCAAGATGTTCTTTATAATATTTGAACTTAGAGTGTTTGTATTTAATTTTTGAAACTTTATGGGTGTTTTCTATAAATTATAAATTTTCTAGGGATATTCATAATTCCTATATTTTTAATGTACAATTAGGTTAAAAATTATTAGGATTTTTGTAAATTTTATAATTTTAATGGTTTTATTTTGTAATTTGTAAAATGTTTAGAATGTTTATTATAAATTTCATAAATTTTTGGGGATTGTTTGTGTTATTTGCAGGTTTTTAGTGTGCTTATATGTTTAAAATTTTTAATGCATTTTTTACAAAATTTGAAATTTTAGGGGTGTTTTTGTAATTTTTAAACATAAGAGATACTTTCTCCAAAGTCAAAAAAAACTTTTAGTTTCTAACTAGCATATGTATTTTTAGATTTCTTACTGAATTGAAATAAGTAAAATTTATAATTTTTAAGATGTTTTAATATAATTTTGAATTTGTAGGGGTGTTTCTGTAATTTAAAAAATTATAGGATTTTTTATACAAAGTCGAAAAACTTTTTAGGTGTTGGCTAACATATATTTTTTAGATTTCTCTACGAACTTAAATAAGTAAAGCATTTGAATTATATCTGTAGGCAATAAAAATTGCCTTTAATCATTATCAGAGAAGTTCAAAACAAAACTGCTAAAACCTCGCCCGAAATAGCAAAAAGGGGAAAACACTAATAAAAAGGGGGAAAACGCAGATATCTCCCAAACCGTAAGGAATTTGGCGAAACGGAGGAAGCAAACCGAAGCCTTTGACCTGGTTCGGATGGCTCCGTCTCATCGAGTTAGGCGATTTTCATATATAATTCGTCCAATTCCGACTTACGGTTTGAAAGTTACGGCCTATTTTTCGATCCATGCTCAGGAGCTCGCCTGCAGCTTGAATTTCGCCTGCACAATCAAGCTCGCCTACAGACCCAAGTTTGCCTGCACACCCGAGCTCGCCTGCAGACCCAGCTCGCCTGCAAGAACGCCTGCAGACCGAAGTTTGCCTGTAGTCACAAGCTCGCCTGGAGACCCAGCTCGCCTGCAAACCCAAGTCTGCCTGTAGACCCAAGTCTGCCTGCACACCCGAGCTCGCCTGCAGACCCAGCTCGCCTGCAAGTTCGCCTGCAGACCCAAGTTTGCCTGCAGTCACAAGCTCGCCTGCAGACCCAGCTCGCCTGCAGACCCAGCTCGCCTGCAAGCTCGCCTGCAGATCCAAGTCTGCCTGCAGTCCCAAGATCGCTTACAGACTCAGCTCGCCTGCAAGCTCGCCTACAGACCCAAGCTGCAGACTCGCCAGCTCACTGTCAACTGCCCACTTGGAGTATGGGAACAGTTACATCAGTGGTCAAATCCCACAAATCAAGGGAGAGGGCACAGTACCCCAAGACCGTCAAGCGGCCGCTCACAGTACGAATGATTGGGCAGGTGTCGAGTCGACCTGAACATTCATAAATGCAGCTCACCTCGGCTGCTCGCCTACAGACCCAAGCTGCAGACTCGCCAGCTCACTGTCAACTGCCCACTTGGAGTATGGGAACAGTTACATCAGTGGTCAAATCCCACAAATCAAGGGAGAAAGCATGGCGCTCCTCACCTAGCAAGAATAGAGCGGCTGACAGGACCCCCTAAGTGGTCACACCCCACAGCTAGGGCGGCTGGCTCCCTCACCTCCATCAGTGGTCAAATCCCACAAATCAAGGGAGAAAGCATGGCGCTCCTCACCTAGCTGCCAAAGGCTCCCTCATTTGAGAACTGAAGCTCTGGCAGCAACTTCGATCGGATCGTCCAAGGGAAGCAGACTCGGCACGAGCACCGAGCGAGGCGTCCTATCGCCACTGAGGAACCCACGTTAAACAAGGAGGGTATTCCCTCCGCTTCTGTTGTAAACATTTGATTATTAGTTTGTAATAAGCTGTTCTTATCAATACAAATGAAATCCCTGTTTTCGGGAGATCAAAATTTACACCTACAATATCAATCATATCTCATTTATCCAATAACATGTTAATTTTCATTATGAATAGGATAAATCATTTAATTACCAATTCAAAGAAGATAGGATAATTAGAATAGATTAGGATAACAATGTAATATTCAAAAAAATTAAGGGTAATATTGACCTGAAAAGATTTTCCTAAACTCGTACTTTTAAAGAGAGTAAGTATATATTAATATAAATATACCATACTAGTTAAGATGCACGTGCAACGGACATGATTAATTGTCAAATTATTAAATTAATAAAAATAGAATTAAAAAAGAAAATAAAATTTTTTGTGAGATTGATCATCAACTCAATAATCTCTCCAAATAAAATATTATCATTGTTTCCTTTAATTTAGATTGTGGTCACGCGATCTACGTATTTGAGTTATAAACACGTTGATCTAATACAAATCTCTGTGTATTAGTGTTTTGATGTCTTCAAAAGATGAGTGATCATTCAATTCGCAAAGAATATTGCATATGAATTACTTATAATATGTTCATTAAACTTTTAGTATGGTTGATTCATATTCACATTAAATTTTATTTGTGTCATCATATTTAGATTACCTAATGTTCTCATTCAATTTTATAGCTTATTTTTTGAACCATAGAAGTAAAACTAAAGTATGAAGAATTATTTCTTGAGAAATTAAAAGTAGAGAGATTAGTATATTCGCCATGTGCTCTAAATATATTTTTTCTTGATGCAAAGTTCCTATCAATCTTTCTCCAAATGATGTGAGTGAAAAATACTATTATAACTCACTTGCCTAGGGCAATTGATTGTATATAGGATATATAACTCATCTGGAATATCCATATCTGCTAAGTGGATTTGTTGCTATGAGCGAGCAAATGTTAGAGGCTCGTATTCAAACTTTCGGCTCTATAAAAGGCATAAGAATTTAGAGGGCATAGCTTATTATCGTAAAGAATACATAAGTTCATGAAGAATTTTACCTAATAATGATATTATTACAACGATATTACTATTTAGTATTAAATCAATTTTATTATATAAGATTATATGATCCTTTTTAATAATTATACAGTATATATATGGAAAACTCGGATGTTTATGGTCAGTAGTTGGGCTCCACAAAATAGGTTAATTTTACATTGTAGTTTGCTATTGGTAGTAATATTAACAATGCCATTATCTTTTATTTTATCTTATTATTCACCGCTTTTTAATGTAAGTCCTATTTTGCTAAACACTCAATTGCTATATTTAGTTTTTTATAATTTTAGAGGTTAGAATATTCTCTTTATTTAAAAAGTATTGATATGGTTTTCTTAAAAAATATATTCATATAGTAGCAATAGTATATATTTCATATTAACTTAAACATTGGCTTGAAGCATTTAGAGTGAGATCCTTTCTACGCTAGAATGATGATATAAGATTACCACAATCCAAAAGTCAAAGAAGAAATTTCTACAAAGGAAAAGTATTTAATATGTCAAATTAACACTAATTTTAAAATATACATGACAATGTAAATAGCTATAGAGAGCAAGATATACATCTTCTGAAAATTCCATATGAGTGACCAACTACAATCATCATAATTTAAGCATAAATAATTATTATTTTAGTACTAATTTTGGTACACGTAACTATGAAATTAAATTCTTAGCAAAAAATAGGAATTTGAGATTGTATTATCCTATAGCGTATAATAAATAAATATTATTAGAGCTCCTCTCTTATATTAATTTAAAAATAATAACTAAATTATTAAGCGCCAAATATTAGTTTCATGAGATAAAGTAAAGTATCTACGGTCTATATACATATATAGTCAATCATCACACATATTTAAATTATGATGACCACAGTCAAAACTATAGGTAGGTTCACATTTAATATAAATTTATAAAAATAGTACATTAAAGTCAAAAATCATTTAACCACTATATAGAGTGCCTGAAATTTTTTGGCATTATAAACTATACTGCCTAGGAATAGTGATGTGTGGCCTAATACATCTTATGAATACTTACTCTTTAATATTATTGTTAATTGACATATCTATGCATTACATAACAACACAATGAAAATTTAGAAAACTATTAAAAGAATCACCCTCAAAAGTTTTTTAAAATTATAAAAAATACCCTATTTTTGTAATTTAAAATGCCCAAAACTATTAAACATTACATTGAAATCAAGAATTACAAAAAAATCATTAAAAATATTCAAACTTTGGAGAGGCAATTTGCAATGGGGTTATATATATATATATATATATATATATATATATATATATATATGAAAAATTGCTTCAAGGCCCCAAAATTAAAAAAACAATGTGGCCCAGACCCATGTACTTTGGCCCATATGGCTAAGCCCTTAACAATTCAAAAAAATGTAACTGAGTCCTAAAAGCACATCTCTCAGCCGTATTTGCACCCAGCCTCCCTAAAATACCACCGCCTTCAACTCCGTGCCTCGAAAACGAGATCCGATCGCTGGCGATCCCTCCCCGTCGCATTTAAGGCGAGGTGATGGCCGTTTTGGGGGGAAATTTTGGCGCGCTCCCTCCATTATATATGCTGTTAACCCACTCGACTTTGCATAGAGTGTATTTATGGTGCAAAGGGCAGATTTTTACGGTTAGGGCTTATGATCTTCAGCCCCCTACTTGTCCTAAAGTGCCCTTCATAACTCCTCTTAAATCCCCTTTATTTATGGCGGAGAGCCCCCTTATTTGCATGGTTTCCTTGGGTGAGAGAGCAGTGTTCTCAAGGGTAACTTGTGCAACCTCTTTTTTTGAGTTTAAGTTCGACGTGGCTGAGAGGTTGAAGGTTCCTTATGATGCGCTATCAATGGTTTATAAATCTGAAAGGATCCCTGATCTGAGTTTTGAGATCAAGAATGAGGATGATATGGAGTGTATGGTAGAGCACAACCCTAATATCGGGTGTCTGGAGATCCATATTCGAGCTACTATATATGTAGATGTTTCCAGATGTCAGAACACTCCGAAGCAACCTCCTGAAATGTAAGTTATATTTACACTTAATTTATTTGAAAACTTATGAATTGCATGAGTAAAATGTGGAGAAATGATAACATAGCGAATTGTTTCAGGTTAAATGTTAGCTTTTAACTGATATATGTTAACTTTCTACCGAAGGTTGTTAAGCTTTAGGGCATATGTGTTAACTCATAAGGGTACTACAGAATTTAAGTACAAGTCCTGTTCGTTATTTTAAGAAAAAACAATTATATTTGTGCAGCATTGTGAATACACTGAAGCCAGAGTTTATTAATAGTACTTCTGCCGCAAATCATGGTTCTGAAAGAATTCCAATTGATAATCCCAGCGGTAATAGTGTAGTGCGTTCTGATGACATTATTAACAACACAGTAATGATTCCTGGTTGGTGGCATAATGCATTAACTGAAGAGGGTCAAGAATTTGAAAGTACTGAAGAATTAAGGTTGGCGCTGACATACTATGCTCTGGCCAAAATGTTTGATTATGAGTTTAAAAAGAACGAACCGAAACATATCCGTGTATATTGCCGATATAAAGAAACTTACGAGTGTCCATGGATGTTGTTTGCTTCACCTGTTAAGAATGAAAAGAGACTTTCGATCAAGAAGTTTGTTAATGAACATACTTGTGGGCAGTACGGGCAAAATACAGGTCGTTCAAGGGCATCCCGTAAATTCATTGCAACACCGTTATAACCACTCCTGAAGGTCCATCCAGAAATCCGACCCGTTGATGTGCAAAAGGAGTTCCTCACAAACTACGACCTTAGAATTGATTACAGTAAGATATGGTAGGGGAAAGAGAGAGCACATGAGAAGCTTTACAGGGATATATATGAGTCGTATAATCAACTACGATGGTAAATGCTGAGCTTTATTGTTAACTTGTTAAGTTTCAAAGTTTGCTTGTTAAAACAAATAGTTAACATGTTCCTTGTTAAGTTCATTGATAACATTGATAACATGTTAAGTTTCACCACTAACATGTTAACTTTCTCTGTTACATTGTTAAGTTACGCAGATAATTTGTTAACTTTATTTGTTAACTTGTTAAGTTACCCCAATAATGTGTTAGCTTTTTTTGGTCGCTTGTTAAGCTACAAGGATAACATGTTAACTTGTTGGTTTGTTTCTTCTTACACGACTAGGTATGAGCGCATGGTAAAAGAGACAAATCCCGGCAGTTATATACATGTTGACCAGAATGAGGGGAGGTTTTCGAGACTCTTTGTTTGTTATGCTGCATGCATCAAAGGTTTCTTGAGTGGATGCAGACCCCTTCGATTTTTGGATGGTACATTTTTGAAGGATCGATATAAAGGTATGCTCCTTTCGGCCATAGCATATGATGGGAACCAATGTATATTTCCCTTAGCGTATTGCATATGTGATCAAGAGAATTTGATGAATTGGAAGTGGTTTCTCCAAGGTCTATGCTCCATACTTTATGAGAGGGCTGACCCTTACAATCCTCCCCACCAATTGGTTATAATTTCTGATGCGGACAAAAGAATTAAAGAATCAGTAAAAGAGTATTTTCCAGAAGCTCTACACTCGAGGTGTGTTCTACATCTTGTTGAAAATTTCAGGTTAAAGCTTAAGGACTTGGGTATGAAGTCGAAGGACACTCATGTTCTGGGGAACTTATTCCAAACTGCTTGTTATAAATACACAATAGCAGAATAGAATGAGTACATGAAAGAGATATATGACATGGATCCAAGGGCATACAACAGTGCTGTGAACTACTCTCTTGATCAATGGGCAAATGCATTCTTCCCGGGAATAAGGTAGCGTTATTTGGCTGTTCTATATCTATGCTAATATATGAACTTATGCTATTTAGCATGTTATCTTTGGATTTGTTAAATTCTATATCAGAGCTGTTAACTATATTCAGTTATTTCTTAATTGATAACAAAATTTCCGAGGTTGTTCACTATGTTCATTTATTTGTTAACTCTTATATCTGAGCTGTTAACTCTTGTCTGTAAACTGTTATCTGTACATCATTAATTGTTAACTCTATTCAATTATTTGTTAACTCTTGTTGCTAACATGTCAACCCCTGTGGAAAACATGTTAACTCTTGTGAAAAACATGTTAACTCTTATCGCTAACATGTAACTCTTGTGGCTTTAGTACATGTTAACTCTTGTTGCTAATATGTTAACTTTTGTGGCAAACATGTTAACTCTTGTTGATAACATGTTAACTCTAATGGATAACATGTTAACTCTCGTGGCTAACATGTTAACTCTTGTGGATAACATGTTAACTCTGGTGGCTAACATGTTAACTGTTAAATGTTAACTATTATATGTAAACTGTTAACTGTAATTAAAAAAAAAGTTAACTCTATTCAATTATTTGCGTCAATCCTTATTTATGACCTGTTAACTTGTATCTATAAACTGTTAACTGTAATTCATTACCTGTTAACTCTATTCAATTATTTGTTAACCCTTATTTGTGACCTGTTATAAAGTTATATATAATTTCAGGTATGAGCACGTAACATCTAATGTCGCTGAGTCTTTTAATAATTGGATAAGGGAGGCTAGAATGCTACGGATTCTACAAATGGTTGAGCATATTCGTAAACAGATAATGGTCCGAATGAGTAATCGCCGGTTACTTGCAGATAAATGGGTTGGATATCTCTGTCCACAAGCAGAGATGGTGCTTAAAGAAAATATAGAGAAAGGTCGTCCATTGGATGTTAAGCAAGCTGCAGCTGACATATTTGAAGTGCAAGCACATAAAACTACCCGCGTTGATTTGGAGAAGAAGACATGCACTTGCCGTGCTTGGGACGTCATGCGGATTCCGTGTAAACATGCATGTGCAGTCATCTCGTACATGAAGAGAGACATTTACCAATATTGCGATTGGTTTATGTCCATAGAAGCATTTAAAAAGAGCTATGACCCGATTCTCTATCCTATACCAGATTATGAGAAACGAAGCGTGCCAAGGGATGAGATCGAGCTACTTCCACCACATACTATCAAAAGAAAGGGGAGAAATAAAACAAGACGTATCAACAATCGAACAGTGTACAAACGACCTTTGAAATGCTCTCGATGCCACTCCGAAGGCCACAACCGCGCAACTTGCAATGAGCCGATCGCCGATTGATATGAGTTGCGGATTTGAAGAAACACTTTTGGGTGTATGTAATACTTTTGTAGTTAACTGTGTATATAAACGTAAAATCTAATCTAAACTCAATATAAAACTAGCTTTAATAGAAATGATAATTAATAAATAATTGATAAATAAAAGCTAGAGTAGAGTTTAGAAAACTTCTCAATAGATGACAAGATGGAGAGATGGAGATTTGAAGCCCAAACAAGAAGATAATCTCCTCCACTTGTGAAAACTAAAACAGCTTTAAACCAAACTCAAACCAACCATAAATCCTTGTTAAAAACTTTCTTAAACTTGTTTAAAACACTCTCATGGTTGCTAAGATAGAAAAGGGTTTGGGGGTTTATATTGGAAGAGGAAACAACAGCAAAAACCCCAAACAAATGACAAAAAAGCCCAAAGCAAACAGCTCAAAAAAATAGCCGTTGGAAACCAACGGTCAAATCGGCGGTCGACCGAGGAATTCTCGCGGTCGACCGCGAGACACAAAAAAGGCTGAACAGAGGGTTTGAAAGCTGGCGGTCGACCGCGAACTCATGGTCGACCACGACGGTCGACCGGGAAACTCTCTACTGCCCACTGACGAAAGATCTCAGGCGCGGTCGACCGTGGCGGTCGACCGTGAACTGATATATGAAAAAGAAGTGCTGAAAACCGTTTTTCTAATTTTAAAATACTGTTTAAAAATATCAAACAAATTCTAAAAAATATAAAACTTTGGAGAATGATTGTAGACATGATAATAAACATGCTACAATGACTGGTTTTCAAAAAAGACTTCCCAAATGAAAAATATCATCATTTTACAAAATAGACCAAAACATGAAAATGTAAACATATGAATTTTGACATTTAGGCTAAACCATGTTTTGAAACTTTGCACAATGATTATATAGACTTAACAAAATATGTATATGATTATTGTTAAGTCTAAAAACTAAGAATACAAAATTTTCACAAAATTGCATATTCTATGCAATGTTTTCAAAAACACAATAGTAAATATGAAATATGTGATTTCATATTTATAAACATGAAAACCCAAAACCATGCATGTATATAAATATATATAACTATACATATGCATAGAAACCAAAACTTATGTATATATATATAACTATATATATATACGAAGAAACCAATAAATGTGTGTGTATAGATATTGAGCTTAACGTACTTAACACACATAATATAAAACCTAAACTAAGTTACTCAAGCTAGATCTTGATCTTCAATAAGCTCGACTTGGTACACTGTGGATGAAGCTTGAACTTGATCTTTAACTTTGAATTGCAAGGCTTCACCGATATTCCGCCAACCTCCTTTGGATATGATCGTTGAAGCTCTATTCCATCCATCCTCCAACTACGTTGTTTGTCTATAATAAATAAGAAAACACAAATACTAGACAAACAACATTAGTGGTAAATTGTTTGTTAAACATCATCAAAACAAGAAGGCCAACAATCTCCCCCTTTTTGATGATGACAAACAATTTACAAAAAGAAATATATGCGTGAAGGAAATGAATATATAATTTATAATTCACATGCATATAAACAAGAAAGAATATACTCACAATATTTTTCCCCCTTTGACAACATCAAAAAGGGGACAAAAGAAATAAGAGAGCGAAAGCTCCCCTTACAAATAAGCATGGGTGAGTATAAAATAAGTATAGGGATTGCTCCCCCTATCAAAATGCCTCATGAATATAAGTATGGAATGAATACTAAGGCATACATATGTAAGCAAGCATAAATGCTAAACACGACTCACATACAAAGAGATAATAAGAACACATATGAATATATCAATATGAAAAATAGTGTCTCATATCAAAGAATGTAAAAACCATGTGTAAAGATAGATTTATGAAATCAAAAGAAAAGGAGTATGGGAATCATGCAAAATGTTTTCAAATAAAAACAAATCAATCAAATGAAATCATAAATCAAAATTTAAGTTCAAAAACAATGTTTGATCAAAAAAAAATTTCTTTGTAAAACTTGATCAAATCACATATAGAATACATTATAAGGCACGAATAGATGATCCATGAGCACAAACATATAAATATCATCATATAAGTGAAATATAATGAATTCAAAGTAACAAATCAAAACAAAATCTTTGACAAAAGAATTTCAAGAGAGGCAACAATATATCAAGCTCTTAAGCTTGTTCTAACCCATATAATCGATAAACATGATTTGGGAATAAACACCCAATAAACTCGGGGAGTTACATAAATATAAACCTCTCATGAAAATTGAAACTAATAGTCATGAAAACAAAATAATTAATCAATTAAAAGTTGTTTTCATGTATAAAAATTTAGAACACGTTTTTCAAAACAAAAAAAAAAACATTAAAAATTCTTGGCTTAAAAATTTATTTTGGCACCCAAGTCTTCTTGGTGCTGGTTTGTTTAGGGACATGACCCCTATCAATAAAACTCAAAGCCCTTGGGTTATGAACCCATTTGGGCGCATTTAGTGCACGGGTCCGATCATAGCAATAATTATGCAAATAACCCATTCGATTGCAATAAGTGCAATGAAGAGGATGCATTTGGTTATGTTGACCATGTGGATGTGCACGAGGAACATTTGCAAATAAAGATTGTCTTTTAAGATTGTTTTGCAAATGAGAAACATTTTGAAATAATGTTGGTCTACTTGAAATATTTTGCGATTTAGAAACTTTTCCCAAATCAAAACAAAACTTAGCTAAGTGACCAACTCTACCACAAAAATCACAATGATACACATTAGCATGCTTATGATGAACAATGGGTGCATGTGTGTGTACATGTGATGATGAAACTTGATGAGATGCACAAGGAGCATTGATATTTTTATATTTGTGTGCATCATAGCAAAATTTAGCTAAATGGTCTTTACGACCGCAAATTGAGCATTTGTAAACTTTACTATACAAGTGTGCATAGTGTGTAGGTGATTCATAAGTTATAGCACTAGATCTAGCACACTTGTTCATAAGTTTCTTATGCTTATCAATGCATGTGTTAAAAGTTGAATCTAAGCATGATATGCGGTTTTTCACAAGATTCAATTTATTATTGGTCACAACATCATTGATAATAGAAGTAGAGCATATATAGTTATTCTTAAAAGAATCAAATTTATTTCTAATGCATTCTACTTCTAGCATGACATCTTTATTAGCATGAGTTAAGCTAGAAATGGATGAAGTCAATTTTTTATTTTTCAATTTTAACATATCATTAATTTCTTTAAGAGTAACATTTTCTTGAGAAATGATATCAAAATTGGAAACTAGCTTCTCATGATCGGATTTTAAACTGACATGCTTGCTTTTAAGATCAATAAATTTATTTTGCAATTTAGTGTTCTCATGATCGGATTTTAAACTGACATGCTTGCTTTTAAGATCAATAAATTTATTTTGCAATTTAGTGTAGGCATGCGATAATTTCTCATATGCACAAGCGAGTTCATCAATAGATAAATCATTATCGAAATCGGAATCGCTTACTACACAAGAGTTATCCTCTTGTGGCCATGTGTATGATGCTCCACATGAACTTGAAGAAGAATCCTCCAAAGCTTGTCGGATTGTCTCCAAGCCCCCTTGATGTGCTTCAATAAATTTCCAAAGTTTGTAAACACTATCAAAATGAACAAATTTGTTAGAAAAGGATGAGTCAAAAGCATTAAGCAAAAATTCTAACAAAAGCTTGTTCATTGAAAACATTTTCTCATCATGATTGCTCCACTTGGATTTCTTCAATGTGGGCACAATGTAAACATAATCAATAACTTCCCATAAGTCAATATTTCTAGATTCAACAAATAGTTTAAATCTAGAAGCCCATTTTCTTTCTCAGGTCGGAAATATGTCTGACATCCTTCAGCTCCCATACTGACCCGTTCAACTTAATTTTCACCACACATTTGCCCATAATAGCACACGGTTGATCATTACCAAGATATACGTATCCAAGATTTTCAGGAACATACTTCTCGAAGAATTCTTTCTGAGAAGTAGCATGTATTAGACCCTAGAGTGGGGGTGATTAGGGTCTTATGCTAATCTAATCCGATTATATGCCAATTAAAACTAAATAACAAGTTATCCTAGCAAGTATGAAATACCACAAGATATATGAGCTAGGATAAGCAATAAACAATGAGATATATCCTATATGATAAAATATATATGCAAGGATATATAAACTAACACAAGGGTAAAGCTATGGACAATGGCGATAAGAAATATAAACATATGATAAAGAGCGCCAAAGCAAACTCAAACACACGATATGATCACGGAGTTCGGACCTTCCGTCCTACATCTCCACTCCCCTCTCCCGGGGAGAAATCCATTATCACAATCGGGTTTTCTACGTTCACCCGAATAACGTTTACATCTCACACTCGGTTTTCTAGCTAACCGAAAACTTTACAATCGACATTCTTGCAATCACACTCTACACCCTCACAAGTGTTGGACCTCGCCGTGTCTCCCTCAAGTGCTCGGTTACAACCTCTCCTTAGGCTCGTCAACCGACGCCACTCCTCTTGGGACGATCTCCGACTCTCACCACACACTCCTCTCGGTGTACAAGTGTTTTACAAAGTGAATCTCACAATTAGGCTCAATAAATGTTTGTTCTCTACTATGGATGAGAACACAATGAAAGCTCACACTCAATGTTACAACTCTCACCAACCCAAATATATTATGAATGCAAATACAATAAGCTCAAGTGGGTGTGTGCAACAATGAGTAAAATCTAATCTAAACTCAATATAAAACTAGCTTTAATAGAAATGATAATTAACAAATAATTGATAAATAAAAGCTAGAGTAGAGTTTAGAAAACTTCTCAATAGATGACAAGATGGAGAGATGGAGATTTGAAGCCCAAACAAGAAGATAATCTCCTCCACTTGTAAAAACCAAAACAGCTTTAAACCAAACTCAAACCAACCATAAACCCTTGTTAAAAACTTTCTTAAACTTGTTTAAAACACTCTCATGGTTGCTAAGATAGAAAGGGGTTTGGGGGTTTATATAAGCAAATAGCTTAGAAAAATAGCCGTTGGAAATCAACGGTCAAATCGGCGGTCGACCGAGGAATTCTCGCGGTCGACCGCGAGGCAAAAAAAGGCTGAACAGAGGGTTTGAAAGCTGGCGGTCGACCGCGGCGGTCGACCGTGGGAAATTCTAAACTCACGGTCGACCGCTGCGGTCGACCGGGAAACTCTCTGCTACCTACTGATGAAAGATCTCAGGCGTGGTCGACCGTGGCGGTCGACCGTGAACTGATATATGAAAAAAAGTGCTAAAAACTGTTTTTCTAATTTTAAAACACTGTTTAAAAATATCAAACAAATTCCAAAAAATATAAAATTTTGGGGAATGATTGTAGACATGATAATAAACATTCTACAATGACTGGTTTCCAAAAAAGACTTCCCAAATGAAAAATATCATCATTTTACAAAATAGACCAAAACATGAAAATGTAAACATATGAATTTTGACATTTAGGCTAAACCATGTTTTGAAACTTTGCACAATGATTATATAGACTTAATAAAATATGTATATGATTATTGTTAAGTCCAAAAACTAAGAATACAGAATTTTCAAAAAATTGCATATTCTATGCAACGATTTCAAATATATATATATATATATATACGAAGAAACCAATAAATGTGTATGTATAGATATTGAGCTTAACGTACTTAACACACATAATATAAAACCTAAACTAAGTTACCCAAGCTAGATCTTGATCTTCAATAAGCTCGACTTGGTACACTGTGGATGAAGCTTGAACTTGATCTTTAACTTTGAATTACAAGGCTTCACTGATATTCCGCCAACCTCCTTTGGATATGATCGTTGAAGCTCTATTCCATCCATCCTCCAACTACGTTGTTTGTCTATAGTAAATAAGAAAACATAAATACTAGACAAATAACATTAGTGGTAAATTGTTTGTTAAACATCATCAAAACAAGAAGGCCAACAAGATATCTCTGTCCACAAGCAGAGATGGTGCTTAAAGAAAATATAGAGAAAGGTCGTCCATTGGATGTTAAGCAAGCTGCAGCTGACATATTTGAAGTGCAAGCACATAAAACTACCCGTGTTGATTTGGAGAAGAAGACATGCACTTGCCGTGCTTAGGACGTCATGCGAATTCCGTGTAAACATGCATGTGCAGTCATCTCGTACATGAAGAGAAACATTTACCAATATTGCGATTGGTTTATGTCCACAGAAGCATTTAAAAAGAGCTATGACCCGATTCTCTATCCTATACCAGATTATGAGAAACGAAGCGTGTCAAGGGATGAGATCGAGCTACTTCCACCACATACTACCAAAAGAAAGGGGAGAAATAAAACACGATGTATCAACAATCGAACAGTGTACAAACGGCCTTTGAAATGCTCTCGATGCCACTCCGAAGGCCACAACCGCGCAACTTGCAATGAACCGATCACCGATTGATATGAGTTGCGGATTTGCCGAAATACTTTTGGGTGTATGTAATACTTTTGTAGTTAACTGTTTATATGAACTGAAACATATTTGGGTGTTTGTAATACTTTTATATATTTGGGTGTTTGTAATACTTTTGTAGTTAACTGTGTATATGAACTGAAATATATTTGGGGTAATGTGAACTATAATGAAAATGTTATCTTACTTGGTTTGTAAAGTTACTCAGTTAGATTGTTAAGTTATAGTTAACATATAAAATTTTCTTGGTAGGTTATTAAGTTACACCTATTACATGTTAACTCTTGTGGATAATAGTTAACATATAAAATTTTCTTGGTAGGTTATTAAGTTACACCTATTACATGTTAACTCTTGTGGATAACATGTTGGGTAACATGTTAACTCTTTAGGTTATTAAGTTACACCTATTACATGTTAACTCTTGTGGATAACATGTTGGGTAACATGTTAACTCTTATCGCAAACATGCTAACTTTTGTGACAAACATGTTAACTTTTATGGCTAACATGTTAACTTTTTTTTGGCTAATATGTTAACTCTTGTGGCAAACATGTTAACTTTTGTGACAAACATGTTAACTCTTGTGGCTAACATGTTAACTCTTTTGGCTAATATGTAAACTCTTGTGGCAAACATGTTAACTTTTGTGACAAACATGTTAACTCTTGTTGATAACATGTTAACTCTTATTAATAACATATTAACTCTTGATGATAACATGTTAACTCTTGTTGCAATCATGTTGACTCTTGTGGATAATAATCGAACTGTTAACTATAATTCTCTGTTAACTTGTTAAGCTACGCAGATAACACGTTAACTTTCCCTCGTACATTGTTAAGTTACACGGCTAGTATGTTAACTTACTTGTTAACTTGTTAATCTATATAGTTACATGTTATATTTCACCGAAATGTCTTAACTTACGCTTCTAAAAGGTTAACTTTCTCTGTATACAGTATTATTTAACAAGTGAACCTGATATGATAAAAATTTTCTCCATATTTAACAAGTGAAGCTGACATGATATAATTGTTAACTTGCGCATCTAACATGTTAACTTTCTTCGGGCACTAGTTCATTAGCTGTTAACACATTAAACCCTCGAGATATTAACTACTGAGAAAATAATCTATACATGCTGAAAATTGTGAAGATTGTTTACAGTTGTTTATCTACATAGCATTCTTCCTTAGGCTGTACATTTGCGGCTCATGCAGACGTTTTCAATTCTGGGTCCTCCACGGCTATTGTGCCCTTTCTCTTTTTGAATTACTAACCTTCTTTTATTAGTTCCGCCGTAAGCCTTGCACGCACTACCTCCGACGAATCATCGACGGGCGTAACATGTAGTACATCACCTTTCTGTAGAATAGCCTGTACATAAAGGTAAACGTATATCCCACATTCGTAGCTATAAATAACAAAACATAAATACATATTACAGGTCAGTTTTGGAGACAAAAATTCTTGAATAAAATAAGGTTCATATGTTAATGTACCTTCCCTTTTGAGACTCGCATGAGATTTCCTTATATTGAAATGTCCTACACACCTTTTCAGGATCGAATGCGGCCTTCATATGGTCCATGAAGTTTATAATTTTGTTAACGGGCTCAAGGTAAGCAGAGTGAGTTACCGAACTATAGTGCAATGCTAAATTTTCATTCAATCTAACTTCGACACAATGTCAATGGTCATGACGAACAATTGGGAATATGAGTATTGATCGGCCAGCAGCAATATGTTGTTGTATATAAAGTTCATATTGTTCATATAGCCGCAGATGAGCCTGGTCTCTATAGAGTGAATGCTGTTACACAAAATTAACACATTAACAAAGAACGGCCTTTAACATGTGAACATGGTTCAAGTTCATATAGTTAACATTTTAACCACAAGATTTAGCATGTTAACTCTTATAAAAACATGTTAACTCTTGTGGAAATCATGTTAACTTTTGTAGACAACATGTTAACTCTTGTGGATAACATATTAACTCTTGTGAAAAACATGTTAACTTTTGTGGAAAACATGTTAACTCTTGTGGCTAACATGTTAACCCTTGTAGATAACATGTGAACTCTTGTGGCTATATGTTAACTCTTGTGGATAACATGTTAAGTCTTGTGGATAACATGTTAACTCTTGTGGATAACATGTTAAGTCTTATGGATAACATGTTAACTCTTATGGCCCATTGTTGTATCTAACAAGTTAACTATTGTGGTTAACATGTTAAATATAAGAGCTTAGCTGTTAACTAATTATATGGGGATTGGTCTTACGCAGAAATATGTAGATACAATCCCATACTGCTTGTTTAAAACAGCGTTCTCATGTAACTGCAGCCATAGCCGTAATCTATTTAAGATGGCTTTTGTTACTTTGTCATCGAGTCTTCCCCCACGGAGCATATACAGTAGTTCCGGGTATGTAATTGTGCTGTTATCAGTAGTTATGACATCGACGTACCTTAACAAGCAATAAGTTACGGAGGGTTAAAATTTAAAACATGAAAGCTAACATCTAAACGCACAAACATAACAAGCAACTAACAGAGGTTCACAGTTAATATTAAAGAGAGTTAGCATTAAATTACTAAACATGTTAACTCTCGTGGCGAACATGTTAACTCTTGTGGATAACATGTTAACTCTCGTGGCTAACTTGTTAACTCTCGTGGCTAACATGTTAACTCTCGTGGCTAACCTGTTAGCTCTTGTGGATAATATGTTAACTCTTGTGGATAACATGTTAACTCTCGTGGCTAACCTGTTAGCTCTTGTGGATAACATGTTAACTCTTGTTGATAACATGTTAACTCTCGTAGCTAACCTGTTAGCTCTTGTGGATAACATGTTAACTCTTGTGGCTAACCTGTTAAGTCTTGTGGA
The DNA here is from genome assembly GCF_001876935.1 of Asparagus officinalis. Classification (NCBI taxonomy): domain Eukaryota; kingdom Viridiplantae; phylum Streptophyta; class Magnoliopsida; order Asparagales; family Asparagaceae; genus Asparagus; species Asparagus officinalis. Next base: position 75,872,000 of record NC_033794.1, on the reverse strand, counting down.
TAATATGTTAACTATTGTGGCTAACATGTTAACTTTTGTGGATAACATGTTAACTCTCGTTGTTAACATGTTAACCCTTGTGGGTTAAATTTAAACGTGAAAGCTTTAAATTTTAAAATCAGTACTTACGGGCTACATTTCTCCTTGCAGTACTGCGCGAGCCATTTGTTCTCCTCAGCTGAGAGTTTCTCTGTCACATTTCTTGGTATTCTGTAGTTATGTACAAAAGCCCCAGCGCTATCTAACACTCGTAAGCTAAATGTGCCTACATCAAGGATACCCTCATTCACCTCTTTTAAGGCAGCACGATCCACATCTGTTAAATACGTGCTTTTTAGCACATCCCACTTGCCAACACTGTCATCATAGTAAACTGTTATTTTCTCTATCTTGTCACCAACAACAATGGGTTCATCTTTGTGCTCACCTTCTTTCAACTTCAATCCCTTAGCCCTCGATTTCTTATCCTCAGTAAATGGTGTCCTAACCAGTTTACCTTTCTTGGTTACTCTTTTGCTTGGAGCTCTACTCCTATAACCCACATATTTTTTGCTCACCGGTTTCCTCGACCTCTTCAATCCTTTGCTGAGTGGAACATTCTCAACCACACCTTCCTCCTCCTGCACCATCTCCTTGTCCTCCTCATCCTTGATCACTTCGTCTCTCTCTTCGCTCTTGCCCATTTCCTCGACAACTTTATTCTTGGTAACATCGTCTCTCTCTCTCCATTCGAGCCCTCTTCATCCTCAACCATCTACTTGTCCTCCTCATCCATGATCACTTCGTCTCTCTCTTCGTTCTTACCCATTTCCTCGACACCTTCATTCATGGTGACATCGTCTCTCTCTCCATAGTTATCCTCTCCATCGATTTCATGCTTGTCCTCTTCTTCCACTGTAGGGTTTCCTTTCAGCTGCTGTGCAATAAGCTTCTTCACATTGTTCTTTAAAACCAAAGGATCTACTATGTCACAAGATTCGTCCAACCCCTTAACCTTTTTGTTAAGTCTACGAATCTCGTTCATGAAAGTTTGACAATACAATTTCTTCGAGACCCTCAGTGTACGGCAAAGTCTCTGGTTTACTTTAGCAGCATTTCTCCAAAATTACAGCTGCTCCTCAACTGGTAATATTTCAATCTCATCTTCCCTTTCGAAAGCCTCATTAATGGCCTTTGACATTATCTATAATTTAGAAATAACAAACAGTTAACAGCAAGCTTATAAAGGTTAACAGTAAGAGGCCCACAGTTGACACATATAAATTAAAGGTTCTTCAATCATCTATATATAACATGTTAACTCTTGTTGCTAACATGTTAACTCTCGTAGGTAACATGTTAACTCTTGTGGCTAATATGTTAACTCTTGTGGCAAACATGTTAACTTTTATGGTAAATATGTTAACTCTTGTGGCTAACATGTTAACTCTTGTTGTTAACATGTCAACTCTTGTGGAAAACATGTTATCTATTGTAGCTAACATGTTAACTGTTGTGATTAACATGTTAACTGTGGTGATTTAGCATCTTAGAACTTACCAAACCTATTGACCATCTCTTCTCGTGTTCCTTCTCTTCTTCCTTCTTTTCAACCTTCTTTTATTCTTCAATCTTCCTCTTCCTTACTGCTGCTTTCTTCTCCTCCGTATGTACGACTGGAAATTGTGGTACAATCCCTTCACTTCTAAGCCTCATCAATGGCCTTCTGATTAGATATTTCTCATCGGATGGGCCAATTTTAGCTATTGGTTTATGTACAACCTGGATGCTAGCTTTTGCAGTCTTGGCAACTATTGTGCGCTTTCGAAAAGATCCATACTTCTCACCAATCTTCACCCAGTTAGTGAGGGGTGGCTTGAATCTATTGCTCAAGGCATATCTTTTAATCCACGTCATTTTATAGTACCATAGCTGCAAACAAATAATACATGTCAGTATGCACTACTAATCTTTTAAACATGAATATAGTTAACAGAACAGAACTGAAATATAGTTAACACTGACAACACCAACTTTAATACTGGAAACACTATAGTTAACATAAACCTGAATATAGTTAACCAGATCCTTAAAATAGTTAACATGAACCAGTAAGCCTTAATGGTTTCTTGACGTAAGTTGACAGACTACATGCAAGCGTTCACATGCACAGGTTAATCCAACTTACAGGGATCAAAGGCATGCATCCAGGTACATAGCTTACTCCTGACCTGTGCAGACCTTCCCTGGCAATCTTAATTCCTTTCTTCGTCTGATCATAGATGTATTTCCCCCAGGACACATTCCTCACTCTTTCAATTGAATCAACATATTTGAACAAGAGCCTTGGGATGCCTTGGACACTGCTAGGGCACCACATCATTGAACATTGATAAAGTATCTTCAGTAACACAAAATCTTCAATATCCTTCTTCTTTCTTGATTCAACAAGAGATTGCAGTAGCTCTTCCACATATCGCCGCATATTCTTCGCTGATTTCTTTCCGTTTCTAGTAAAATGTTTCTGAAAATACTCCACCCAAAGCCTAGGGAAAGGATCTCTATTATTGTAAATTATTTCCCCATCAATTGGGAAACCTGTATGTTCATGCACCCAGTCCATATCAAAATTAACAACCTTTTCTCTCCCACTTTCGGCATCGGGCAAAGAAAACGCCACTTTATTACCCTTATAGTGACTCAATATAAGTTCTAGCGTGGGTCGATCTACAGCTAGGGGGCCAAACTTTACATAATGCTGGAATGTACACCCTTGGTATGCATCCCAATGACACTGCCGCATTCTCAGTTCGAGGACTTTCATAAATTTACAGTATGCGGCGAAACTAGCAGTGGGTCTAATTTCAACAGCACCTGACTTTTTCCTGTATTATAATTAAACATTTAACATCAACCACACTTAACATCCAACATCCAGCAGCACCTGACTTTTTCCTGTATTATAATTAAACATTTAACATCAACCACACTTAACATCCAACATCCAATAGTTAACATGCAACGATGAACTGTAACAAAAACATTTAACATCAACCACACTTAACATCCAACATCCAATAGTTAACATGCAACGATGAACTGTAACAATTACGCTATAAACCTTAACAAACAACAGCCAAACTTAACATTAATAAGAGGTATATAGTTCACATTTAGCATTAAGGTATCAGCTAACATGTCCTTCAACCAATGTCCAGGCATATAGTTCACAATTCACCTAAATCTATAACATCTATCTAAATTGGAAAATATAACATATAACATTATCTTACTTCTTTATGGATTTCTGTGGTGCGTTTAGTGAACTTGTAATTTTTCTTTTTCTCATTACACCCCTTTGGAAACTCAACAACGTTTGGGTGACTTCATTGGTGCTGCCATTCCCTGATGATGACGCATGGGTGGACGAAGACTTGGAGGCGGGGAAGATGTGAGAGAATCGGTACCACGGTTGGTCTCAGATGGAAAAGGGGGGTCTTCGTCGGTCTTGGAAGGCGAGGGGGATCTTCATCGGTCTTGGAAGGCGACGGCGAGTCTTCTCGCTCGTCGTTCATCAGTGCATGTTCCTGACGTTGCAGCATCGGCGGAGGATGGTGAACAACTTCGAATTCGTTCGCCGATTTTTTCTCCATCTTCTATCCGTGATACGAGTCGCCGTGCGAGCCCCCTTTGGTCGCAGAATTACCAAAAGGTGGGTTAAGAAGAGGATGACCAAAACACAAGAACAATTCAGTATGGCGAAGGAAATTACCTTCTCTAGATTATGAGTTGAAAAGATTACAATCCCTCTCTCACAATCTCACTAGAATCGAGAACAATCTCTCAACTCTCTCTCTAAACCCTAATACAATTATTAGAATTTCTCTCTCCCTAAGGTCCCCCTAAGGTCTCCCTTTTAAAACCCTACAATAACCTATTTATATCAGGTACAACGTGGGTGGCAATCTTGTAAATAAACAAGCCCAAAAGAAAGAGGAGTCCCTGTCAGAACAGAATTCAAAACGAAATAGGAAACCCAGAATTCACGATCCGGTCAACCGCCAAGCATGGTCCGGTCGATCGGCCAGAGAACTTTCTGTTCCCTGTGCCCTGTAGGGTTGTCCGGTCGATCGGCATGTGTGCCGCGATCGACCGGACAGAGAACTGCCAGTTTACCCTGTTCTTCTGCTTTTCGCTTCTTCCGACTTCTTTCGCCATCTTCTTTGGCTCCAACCATGACTCTATTCTTAAGATACCATGAGAATCATCTATCCTCAAGCTCCCATGAGGATCACTAAGCTCTCGAGACAGGGAAGAAGATACACCCGTATCATGAGTCCCCCCTTTAGGAACTTGAAGTCCCGTTCAAGTTAGAACTGAAGCTGAGGGAACTCACGAGCCCCTCCTCCTTTTTTGAACCACCTAGCCTTGCTAGGAATCTGATCTCGACGTCCGATCGGAAATAACTCATTCATCCCGTGTCTCATCGTAGTCACTTTTCGCTCCAAGTTACAATCCTTCATCGATGGCTTTTCTGGAAGTCTAATGCACAGCGAGACAAACTTCTTGCTTGTATTCACTAACCTCTTCGCTCGCGTCACCATCCCCAAGCTTGTCTCCCTCGGAAGAGATGCCGAATGAAATATGAACTTTTCACCACCATTGGTGAATGTATACTTCTGAGCCCGCCTCTCGTAGATCGCATATCTATCCCATAAGTACGGATTGCCCAGTATAATCTGATAAACATCCAATAGAACTACGTCGCATGTGACCTCATCAATATACGACTCATGGAGCGTAAATCTTACAGTGCATTGATCAACTACACTTAGCTTCTCCTCCTTCTGAATCCACCCCAATGGATAGGGCTTCAGATGCTTGACCGTCTTCAGACCCAGCTTCTGAACCAAGGCTTCGGATATCAAATTCTTCTCGCTGCCCGAATGAACTATGGTATTAACCAAACTGGTCTTCACTGGGAACTTAAGCACAAAGAGCTGCTCCCTCGGGTCGTCATCTTCTTTAGTGGCCTCCCCCCCCGCCATAAGGTTGAGACTGCCATTGGGTTCCGTCATCCCCGTGACTTCTTTCGGACCTTGAGCTATCACGTACGCCTTTTTCTCCTCCTTCTTCTTCAACTCCCTTGGCTTGAGATGACGATACTTCTCCCAGTACCGATCAGCTATGTGCCCTGTCTTCTCGCAATGACCACAAATCAGTCCTGTTTTCCCTGGATCACCCTTCTTCTTCTCCTCTTTAAACTGAGAACCACTAGACTCGCCTGCAACTTGCTTTGCATCCCCCTTTGCTTTGTTGCTCTTCTTTTGCTTGCCCTCAATGGCAATGGCCTTCACGCTCGCCTCTGCAATAGTCTCGACCGTGAATAACCTTATCTCCTTTCGGATGTAATCGCTCAATCCCGCCATATACTTCATGAATACAGAATATTCCTCTGTCGCAACGTTAAGAACCATTGCCTGCTGCTGGAACTCTGTAGTGTATTCTTGAACGGTTTGATTGATCCTTTGGCGCAAGCCATACCACTTATACCAACGCTCCTCAAGGAACCCCACTGGATAGAACTGTTTCCGAAGTAGCTCCTTGAACTTGTTCCACGACACCGCCTTCTTTTCCTGCTTGCAATAGGATTTTCACCACGTCAACGCGTGTCCTGAAAGCTTCAAAGTCGCGAACACAATCTTCTCTTTTGACGAATTGCCATAAAGAGTAAAATACGTCTCCATCCGCTCGATCCAGTCATCAAGCCTCTCTACGTCAACACTCCCATCATAAATAAAAATCTCCACTCTGAAATCAATCTTCAGATTTTGGTAAGAATTCTTACCCCCTTGATGCGGTGCAACCTTGACGGTCTCGTCCTCCTCGTCGGAGCCTGAAAGCTCGCTCTCTCCACCGGACTCTATAGGTTTCTTCTTAGACCTAGAAGAAGATTCCCCCTTTTCGTTCCCTCCTTGGATGAGACCGACGAGTTTTGTGAGCGTCGACCCTATCGTCTCGATCTGCTTCTCTAATGGATCAATCCTCGCTGAATTATCTCCTTCAACCATCTTCTCCTTCCTTAAATCCTGGACTCCTTTCAATGAAATAAGGATCTCACCAAGCTTCTTGTATTAGGACCGAGTAAGGACCATACACAGGATGCCCCTTCATCGGATATGATGCTCTGATACCAACTTGATACGAGTCGCCGTGCAAGCCCCCTTTGGTCGTGGAATTACCAAAAGGTGGGTTGAGAAGAGGATGACCAAAACACAAGAACAATTCAGTATGGCGAAGGAAATTATCTTCTCTAGATTATGAGTATGAAAAGATTACAATCCCTCTCTCACAATCTTACTAGAATCGAGAACAACCTCTCAACTCTCTCTCTAAACCCTAATACAATTATTAGAATTTCTCTCTCCCTAAGATCCCCCTAAGGTCTCCCTTTTGAAACCCTACAATAACCTATTTATATCAGGTACAACGTGGGTGGTAATCTTGTAAATAAACAAGCCCAAAAGAAAGAGGAGTCCCTGTCAGAACAGAATCCAAAATGAAACAAGAAACCCAGAATTCACGATCCGATCGACCGCTAAGCATGGTCCGGTCGACCGGCCAGAGAACTTTCTGTTCCCTGTGCCCTGTAGGGTTGTCTGGTCGACCGGCATGTGTGCCGCGGTCGACCGGACAGAGAACTGTCAGTTTACCCTGTTCTTCTACGTTTCGCTTCTTCCGACTTCTTTCGCCGTCTTCTTTGGCTCCAACCACGACTCTATTCTCAAGATACCATGAGAATCATCTATCCTTAAGCTCCCATAAGGATCACTAAGCTCCCGAGACAGGGAAGAAGATACGCCCGTATCAATCCGGTTTTGACCTAACCCTAGAGTGCAGATTTTGGTTTTTCGCCGGAGGGAAAGCCAGAGATAGAGTGCGAGAGGGAGAGTGGAGAGAGAGAGAGAGAGAGCGCCTCGATAGTAGCGGAGTGGGCGGCACCGTTACCAACGCACGGAGGCTGTAGCAGAGTGGGCGGGAAGGGTAGAGTCGGGATTCTGAGGA
>NC_033794.1:75854871-75860823 GCF_001876935.1 Asparagus officinalis | reverse complement strand
AAAAGTTCATGTGATTCAGCCCTATTTACAGTTCCCAAGGGAAAAAATCTCATAAAAACCCCAAACTACCCTCTTCTTCCTCAGATCTTCTTCTTCTCCTCTCATCTCCTCTTCCACCCTCTCTCCAACCTCGCTGGGAACCTCCAACACCGCCACCACCTCCGCCTCCCCTCGATCTCGTCGACTCCATCCTCATTCGTAGCCCCCGATGCCACTATCGCGCCGCCTCCAGCTTCGGGTGGAAGCCCTGCCTCTACTTCGCCAGGGGTTTATGCAAGAATGACAGCAGCTGCAGGTTCCTCCACGACCTCAACGAGGACAAACTCGATCTCGGTCTTATAATGTCTGTAGAGGTTGAGATCAAGGGTCTCTCTGTTGCCTTTCTCCTCCTCTCCCTTCACATTTGGGGCTGCTCATTTGCCCCGAAAAGGAACAACCATTTATGATTTGCCCCAAAATGAATACCCATTTGTGATTTGTCCCGATAACCGATAACTATGATTGTGCAAAAGACCTTCCTTTTTTTTTGTTGGTCTAATTCATGAACTATTCAGTCAGTTGTGTGTATTTTACTTGTTGAAAAGTATTGGGTTTTTAGCACTTTCTTTTCTCCCTAGATTACCTGGTTTAATCCTATTTGGAAATAAAATACTGGGTATTATTGAATCAAGAAGAAAACAAGGAACTTTGCTAAAGTTGGTTAGGTATATTTAATTTGGGATGCCAGATTTTTTTCCTCCCTAGTTCTGAAATGGGATAGTTTAATTGTATTTGAATGAGAAAATGGTTACATTTCTATATCATTACTTTATTTCCATTTTTGCAAGAAACTGGTAAAATAGGACAGGAAGAAGAGCTAAGATGCTAGATTTTCCCTCCTGGTTTTGAAAAAAGGTGCATTTTTGATGTTGGATGATGATGTACTCGTTTCTATACGAAAAATTTACGAAAAAAATTCCATCTTCTAACCTCATGCTAATCAAAATCACTCGGAGCATCTTACTAAAATTTTGATTTTTTTAAGTTTATTGCGTGCCTTCCTGAGGGGAAATTTTGTACATTGTATTACTCGGTAGGTAGACAAGAGTTTGATGCTTATATAGATCTAATAAAATCCTAGAGATCTAATACAATTCCAAGAGATCTTGTATTAGATCTCTAGGATTTTATTTGATGCTTATAGTTTGATGCTGAGTTAATGCACGATTCTAGCAAAGCTTCATGTGTTGGACCGAAGACTTTTTATTAAGTACTGTCATATTTGATGGATTCAAAGTAAACTATTCAGGTTCATGTTAACTATTTTAGGGTACTGGTTAACTATATTCAGGTTCATGTTAACTATTTTAGGGTGCTGGTTAACTATATTCAGGTTCATGTTAACTATTTTAGGGTGCTGGTTAACTATATTCAAGTTCATGTTAACTATTTTAGGGTGCTGGTTAGCTATATTTAGGTTCATGTTAACTATTTCAAGGTTCATGTTAACTATATTCAGGTTCATGTTAACTATTTCAAGGTTCATGTTAACTATATTCAGGTTCATGTTAACTATTTCAAGGTTCATGTTAACTATATTCAGGTTCATGTTAACTATTTCAAGGTTCATGTTAACTATTTCAAGGTTCATGTTAACTATTTCAAGGTTCATGTTAACTATATTCAGGTTCATGTTAACTATTTGGGGGTGTTGGTTAACTATATTCAGGTTCATGTTAACTATTTTAAGGTGTTGGTTAACTATATTCATGTTCATGTTAACTATTTTACGGGGCTGGTTAACCATATTCTGGTTCATGTTAACTATTTTAGGGTGCTGGTTAACTATATTCAGGTTCATGTTAACTATTTCAAGGTTCATGTTAACTATATTCAGGTTCATGTTAACTATTTCAATGTTCATGTTAACTATATTCAGGTTCATGTTAACTATTTGGGGGTGTTGGTTAACTATATTCAGGTTCATGTTAACTATTTTAGGGTGCTTGACCAAGTGGTTCTTGATGACGGGGAGGAGGCCTTTGCCGACTGTGGCGACGGTGGTGGCGCTCACGACGGAGGTCAATGGAGTTGGCGTCGAGATCGAGGAGATTGCTAAGGAGATCTATGCGGTGACCAACACGTGCAGGATGTGGCATTGGGAGCTGAAGGAGACGCTGCTTAAGGCCGTTGTGGCTCTACTTCCGTTGGGTAAAGATGTTAAATTGAAGAACTTGGCGCACAATATGCCCGTTGTGTGTTTGTTCTGCAGTAATTTGATACAATTTTTGTGGGATATTTGAACTTCTTGCGGTCTGCTGTTGTTGTGGAGTCTTTCTTGTGTTATTTATTTCTGATAGAGATAAAGATCCAATCTTTGTTTCTGATGTTAGAGCTATTGATTCTTTTTAGAGCTTTAGAACCTTGGATGTATATCAAAATCAAGAAAGAAGTAATAAACTCAGTGTGTGATATATAAATGTTGTACAAATTTGTTGTCACATTATATGTTAACTATTATTTGTAACATGTAAACTTTGGATGGTAAACTGATAACTCTTATTTGTAATTTGTTAACTTTAGTTGATTACATGTTAACTCTTATTTGTAATTTGTTAATTTTAGTTGATTACCTGTTAACTCTTATTTGTTATATGTTAACTTTATTTACGACCTGTTAACTCTTATTTGTAACATGTTAAGTCGTTACCTGTTAACTTATATTTGTAGGCTGTTATCTAAAGTACGATTATCCTGTCACTCTTAATCCATAAGCTAACATGTGAACCATAAGTTAATGTCAATCTACAAAGTAGTTCTGTAGTTGTATCACGTTACACCCCATAAATGTTAACTATAACTTATACAAAGTAGTTTCTTCCTCGGACTTTGTAATTGTGGTTGATGCACTCTCCGTTAACTCTAGGTCATCCACGTCTAGTGTGCCCTTGAGATTTTTTACTTCCCGACCTTCTTTTATCAGCTCCGCGGCAAGCCTTACACATACTACCTCCAACAAATCATCGACCAGCGTAACATGCAGACTTCTCACCAATCAGCACCCAGTGAGTGAGGGGTGGCTTGAATCTATTGCTCAAGGTATATCTTTTAATCCCTGTCATTTCATAGTACAAGAGCTACAAAAAAAAAATTGTACCAATTAATCAGTTAGCATAATATGCACTACTTAACTTTTAAAAATGGATATAGTTAACATAACTAAACTGAAATATAGTTAACACTAACAATACAAACTTTAACATTGACCACAAAATAGTTAACATGAACCAGAATATGGTTAACCAGCACCGTAAAATAGTTAACATGAACCTGAATATAGTTAACCAACACCTTAAAATAATTAACATGAACCTGAATATAGTTAACCAACACCCCCAAATAGTTAACATGAACATGAATATAGTTAACATGAACCTGAACATAGTTAACATGAACCTTGAAATAGTTAACATGAACCTGAATATAGTTAACATGAACCTTGAAATAGTTAACATGAACCTGAATATAGTTAACATGAACCTTGAAATAGTTAACATGAACCTGAATATAGTTAACCAGCACCCTAAAATAGTTAACATGAACCTGAATATAGTTAACCAACACCCCCAAATAGTTAACATGAACCTGAATATAGTTAACCAACACCCCCAAATAGTTAACATGAACCTGAATATAGTTAACATGAACCTTGAAATAGTTAACATGAACCTGAATATAGTTAACATGAACCTTGAAATAGTTAACATGAACCTGAATATAGTTAACATGAACCTTGAAATAGTTAACATGAACCTGAATATAGTTAACATGAACCTTGAAATAGTTAACATGAACCTGAATATAGTTAACATGAACCTTGAAATAGTTAACATGAACCTGAATATAGTTAACATGAACCTTGAAATAGTTAACATGAACCTGAATATAGTTAACATGAACCTTGAAATAGTTAACATGAACCTGAATATAGTTAACATGAACCTTGAAATAGTTAACATGAACCTGAATATAGTTAACATGAACCTTGAAATAGTTAACATGAACCTGAATATAGTTAACATGAACCTTGAAATAGTTAACATGAACCTGAATATAGTTAACATGAACCTTGAAATAGTTAACATGAACCTGAATATAGTTAACATGAACCTTGAAATAGTTAACATGAACCTGAATATAGTTAACATGAACCTTGAAATAGTTAACATGAACCTGAATATAGTTAACCAGCACCCTAAAATAGTTAACATGAACCTGAATATAGTTAACCAGCACCCTAAAACAATTAACATGAACCTGAATATAGTTAACCAGCATCCTAAAATAGTTAACATGAACCTGAATAGTTTACTTTGAATCCATCAAATATGACAGTACTTAATAAAAAGTCTTCGGTCCAACACATGAAGCTTTGCTAGAACCGTGCATTAACTCAGCATCAAACTATATAAGCATCAAATAAAATCCTAGAGATCTAATACAAGATCTCTTGGAATTGTATTAGATCTCTAGGATTTTATTAGATCTATATAAGCATCAAACTCTTGTCTACCTACCGAGTAATACAATGTACAAAATTTCCCCTCAGGAAGGCACGCAATAAACTTAAAAAAAATCAAAATTTTAGTAAGATGCTCCGAGTGATTTTGATTAGCATGAGGTTAGAAGATGGAATTTTTTTCGTATAGAAATGAGTACATCATCATCCAACATCGAAAATGCACCTTTTTTCAAAACTAGGAGGGAAAAATCTGTCATCTTAGCTCTTCTTCCTGCCCTATTTTACCAGTTTCTTGCAAAAATGGAAATAAAGTAATGATATAGAAATATAACAATTTTCTCATTCAAATACAATTAAACTATCCCATCTCAGAACTAGGGAGGAAAAAAATCTAGCATCCCAAATTAAATATACCTAACCAACTTTAGCAAAGTTCCATGTTTTCTTCTTGATGATTCAATAATACCCAGTATTTTATTTCCAAATGGGATTAAACCAGGTAATCTAGGGAGAAAAGAAAGTGCTAAAAACCCAATACTTTTCATCAAGTAAAATACACACAACTGACTGAATAGTTCATGAATTAGACCAACAAAAAAAAAAGAAAAAGGAAGGTCTTTTGCACAATCATAGTTATCAGTTATCGGGACAAATCACAAATGGGTATTCATTTTGGGGCAAATCATAAATGGTTGTTCCTTTTTGGGGCAAATGAGCAACCCCAAATGCGAAGGGAGAGGAGGAGAAAGGCAACAGAGAGACCCTTGATCTCAACCTCTACAGACATTATAAGACCGAGATCGAGTTTGTCCTTGCTTTCACCCGAAGCTGGAGGCGGCGCGATGGTGGCATCGGGGGCTACGAATGAGGATGGAGTCGACGAGATCGAGGGGAGGCGGAGGTGGTGGCGGTGTTGGAGGTTCCCAGCGAGGTTGGAGAGAGGGTGGAAGAGGAGATGAGAGGAGAAGAAGAAGATCTGAGGAAGAAGAGGGTAGTTTGGGGTTTTAATGAGATTTTTTTCTCTTGGGAACTGTAAATAGGGCTAAATCACATGAACTTTTTATTTTTGGGGCTAATGCATATTAGAAAAAGTTCAGGGGGCTAGGACACATCAGGTTTTTATTTTTGGGGCCTTGAAGCAATTTTTCCTATATATATATATATAATATATATAGAACTTTTCATTTTTGGGGCTAATGCATATTAGAAAAAGTTCAGGGGGCTAGGACACATCAGGTTTTTATTTTTGGGGCCTTGAAGCAATTTTTCCATAATATATATATATAATATATATAAAATCACATGAACTTTTCATTTTTGGGGCTAATGCATATTAGAAAAAGTTCAGGGGGCTAGGACACATCAGGTTTTTATTTTTGGGGCCTTGAAGCAATTTTTCCATATATATATATATATATATATATATATATATATATATATATATATATATA
>NC_033794.1:75840865-75849622 GCF_001876935.1 Asparagus officinalis | reverse complement strand
AATCATGTGATTTTAGAGGCGTCATAGGAGGAAATCCCCTCCTATGACAAGGATACCCATTAATCAAATATAGAGATTAATGGGTATCTTGTCATAGGAGGGGAGTTCCTCCTATGACGCCTCTAAAATCACATGATTGAGCGACATTTTGGATGATCCGCTCCGTTGAACTTGATCTACATATTCTAAAACCCCAACACACCAAGTTTGGGGTGAACCTGTCAGATTAATGGGTATCCTTGTCATAGGAGGGGATTTCCTCCTATGACGCCTCTAAAATCACATGATTGAGCGACATTGTGGATGATCCGCTCCGTTGAACTTGATCTACATATTCTAAAAAGAGAGAGAGAGAGAGAGAGAGAGAGATTAATGGGTATCCTTGTCATAGGAGGGGATTTCCTCCTATGACGCCTTTAAAATCACATGATTGAGCGACATTATGGATGATCCGCTCCGTTGAACTTGATCTACATATTCTAAAACTCCAACACACCAAGTTTGGGGTGAACCCGTCGTCGTTTGACCCTTCATCCACTCGTATCAATTTTAACGGTTTTGAATGAATAGAACTTTTCACATGGCTCGATGGAGGTTCAAACGACGACGGATTCACCCCAAACTTATTGTGTTGGGGTTTTAGAATATGTAGATCAAGTTCAACGGAGCGAATCATCCATAATGTTGCTCAATCATGTGATTTTGGAGGCGTCAAGGAGGAAATCTCCTCCTATGACAAGGATACACATTAATCTCATATACATATATAACATTTCTAATATATTAGTAATGGTTAAAAAACTTTCCAAATACTCTGTTAGTAATAAGGCCATTGCCATTAGCTATTTGCAATGATTTATAATTGTTGCTATACTATACAATCGTAGCTATTAGAAAATTTTATATAAAAAAATAAAAATGCCACATCATCGAACTTAATTGTTGTTAAAGTGTATTAACAACAAAAACAACCTTTCATTTCTAATATATTAGTAATGGTTAAAAAACTTTCCAAATACTCTGTTAGTAATAAGGCCATTGCCATTAGCTATTTGCAATGATTTATAATTGTTGCTATACTATACAATCGTAGCTATTAGAAAATTTTATATAAAAAAATAAAAATGCCACATCATCGAACTTAATTGTTGTTAAAGTGTATTAACAACAAAAACAACCTTTGCTGAATGGTTGCTAAATATTTTAATAATTTATTGTAAATTTTATATTACACATTACTAATTGTCATAACATCTTGTATCGTCATTGTGTTTTCAAAACAATTGCATCGACAAGCAACTGACATGTATTAAACAATTGGTAAACAAATAGGTTTAGTGTACATTTCTAAATTCCAAAAATTTAGCATTACATTAATTTGGCATTTCTAATACAATAACAAATGGAGGAAAAAACAATTCTCTCCTACTTAGCAACCTTATCCTTCACCCATGTTTTGATCCTCAGCTCTAGATGAACCAAGAAGAACATCCTATAGTGAAAGCAATACCATTTAGAAACATTTAAGTAGCATATGTGATAAAATACAACTAAGTTGTTCACATTAGGTTTACATAATATCTTTAAACACAAATATTCATGTACAAATTTAAAATGAAATAAATTGTATACCTGACCTCTGTGTGACGCCCCTGGTTTCACACATGGCTACAGTCCAGGGTGAACTCAGAGATATCAAACCTGTCATACACCCACACTGTGCAATAACAAGTTTCACCAATCACAGTAATATCCTCTAGTAAAATCAGAAATAAAGTGCAGGTACAAACAAGCAAAAGAAGTGAAACAACTGCAACTGACATGATATAAGAAAGAATGTCTCATAAATAAATTACGTCTTAATGAAAAAGTCTAGAATACATCTGTCATCATGAAATATATGAATTAGCACAACATGGATCAACGAAGAATGTATCAAGGCTCACTATCTTTACAAAATATAATACTAAAATTCTAATGTTTGAATAGAAATAAACTCTTCTGTGGAGTCTCTACTAGTAACTCATGTGACAGCGACTATGCAATCTCTGTCATCCTGCAGCTCTCCGATACTCTGAACCGCCTGAAAGGAAAATAAAATAAAAAGAACAACAACGAAAGCGTCAAAGCGCTAAAGCAAGATCACCTCCATCCATCCCCAGGAGAAAGGCTGCTAGATGTAGTGGAGGCTCTATCTATTAAACGTAGTCTACCTACATTATTTTTTCCGTATCTAATGGCATTAACACTTCAAAATCTACAACACGAGACGTAGTACGTCGAACGAAATAATCCAAACAAGGAAACCCTCATGTATATACCATATGTCTCAAACTGTAGATGTCTAAATATTAATCATGAACTATGGAAAGAAACATCACTAGAAAATAAAACACCATAATGAACATCAGCGTATAAGTCTCATGTACTCACAAGAGTAAGGTATCTCGGTCATATATATGTTCAACAGTATGACATAAACACTTTTGGCATTCACCAAAACTCATGCTATCAAATAATCGTCTCATTTCAACTCTTTACAAGATTTTGATCTCATTGCAATATCATGCAACACGGACTACCCTGTAGGTATCCTAAATCAATGTACACGGCTCATTAGTCTCATCACGATCTCAGTACATGACATGAGTGCAAGACGACCTACCTTATAGGTATCCTACAAGATGGCTCACAAGCGTTATCGCATCCTTGTGCGGACGGACTGCTAGATAAAGCATCCAAATCCGACTTAATGGCATGTACAAATGGAATATCGACGCACTACCCCACGTAGTACTAAACTGAGCTTCAACGATATCCATCCCATGCATAAACTGTATAAATCTGGCATATCGACGCACTATCTCATATAGAACTCAGCTGAGCTCATTAACGATATTCGACATGTGCATAAACTACTCCAACTCAAGTGTAATCACTCAATACTTGTCAAATCCCCTTTGGGATACTCATGTGTGTGTCACAATACTATTCATGTATATTCATGTCTATATGTGTACTATCGTGCAACTCGAACCCCACGATCGCATCTCAAAACAATGCAACAAATATGCTTAGGAAAAGTCTTAGTAGTCGACTACTAACCTTAGTAGTCGACTACACTGAGTCCATCCAGACTCTATAATTTCAGTGTCAAACTTAGTAATCTACTAGTAAGCACATTAGTCGACTACACTGTAATAATTTAGTTTCTGTGTCAAACTTATGTAGTCGACTAGTAAGCACATTAGTCAACTACACTATACTAACTCAGTTTCTATAAACTTAAACTGGGCATGAGTAGTCGAGTACTACACTTAGTAGCCGACTACTTCTGTCAAAACACGCATTCATACATGCACAACATTAATTATTTGTTGATTTTATACATCATAAATTTAAAACGAAGGCTTGAACTTGTTTTATGCAACACATGCTATCTGAAACATGATAATAATTATTTAAATCCTTCAAATTAGTGTTTAACCACCTAATTTACTATTTCCCTCATTTAGCTCATATGTAAAATCACATGATTTATCCACACATGATAAAAACTACTCATGATAGATGTTAAATCTTATTTAAACATATTTATCTCATTTAGGTATCACCAACCTAGGGTTTCAGCATGATTAATTAATAAGAAACCTCAAATAAATGTCGAACTAGGGTTTAAACATGTCCTAAGCATGATTTATATGTTAAAAACGAAATTAGAAATGGCCCTAGTGATCATGATCACGTTTCTATCATAAACAGCAAGAACACCATGTAGATCTAACATTTCTTTACCATTAATAGCAAAATTCTAATCTTTTTTACATTAGATTAAGATCTAAACATGTAAAACATCAATTTAAACATCTTAAATAATTCATTAACTAAGGGTGCAGGTCTGGATACAAGTGATCTTGCTTGAAACGTCGTGTTGAGCCTCTGGACATGCGTGCAAGATCCCTCCACTGTCGAACTCCACAAAACCTCGCCCTCCGCTCAACGATTCGCCTCGAATCTCCTCGAGGAACACCAAGAACAAGCTCTAGGGTTTGAGGGGAGATGATAACAATTTTCTTTCGTGATATATCTTAGAAATTAGGTTTAAAACTCATTTATATAGTTAGGTTATCAATTGGGCCCAAAGAAAAACGAATTTGACCCAAAATCTACAACCTGATAGCCTAAGAAAATTTTCGATAGTCGACTACTAATTTTTTTTTAAATTGTATTCAGTATTTTGGCTATAACTTTCATATCTGACCTCAGAATGAGGTGATTTAAGATTTTTTGGAAACCTATTGAAGATACCTGCAATGTTTGTCTTTTGAGTTTTCCCAGATTCTTACTGTAAGACCCCGTTGATTTTGATAATTCATATATGTGGATATTAGTGAAACACAATATTCAATATGTGAAAAATATCCTCATGGCATGGTTGTGCATGAAATCTTGCATTTTTGAGCTTATGAGAATGTATATATGCATTAGTTATGAAGTTGAGTTTGCAAATTTGTAATTCATAAGCATCAGAGTCGAAGAACTCAGTTTTCAGCTCATGAGTCGACCCATGACTGTCATGAGTCGACTCATGATATCATCTCCCTTTGTCATAAGTTTCTGCTGAGTCGACTCATAAGATTATGAGTCGACCCATGAGTCATGAGTCGACTCACGACTGAGCATGAGTCGACTCATCGAGGGTTTTCCAGTTTTACGGTTCGGGTCAGTTTGGGGTATCGGGTCTGGTTTGACTGTTTATATAGATGCTCCTCTACCCGAAAACACTTCAATTCATCAGTTCTCCCCAGAAACCCTAGTCCCCCTCTCTCCTCTCTCAAACCCTAGGTGTTCTTGGTGATTTTGGGACGTTCCAAAGGATTTTTCAGCAGTTTCTTTTGGATTTCAGCGAAGGGAACCGTTCTTCATCACATCTGAGGCAAGTAACATCTCGCCCAATCTCTCTCCCATGCTTTTATGAATTTTATAAACGTTTTTCATGAGTTTTATTGAGCCTAAGACATATTTTCAAATATAAAACGATGTTCTTATTAGTGTAAATGCTAAAGATCATATGTTTCAGATTTTTAAACTTCCACCAACAAGTTTTTGATGAAAACCCTCCCACCAACGAGTTTTTAATGAAAACCCAGATCTGGGAATTTATTTAAAGAAATGAAAATATGAGTTTTATTTTGACTGAATGCTCTCTTTCATAATTAGGGGTTTAAAAGTTAGGTTTAACATGCAAGTAATCTTTTCTCATGCTATGTATGATTTCTTTCACTGCCTCATAGTTTAAAATTGATAGTTAGGGAGGTGTAGATCAATATAGTGGAAGTATGGATCGAGATGGACGGATTGCAGTTGTGATATATGCAGATTTCAGCCCGTAAGTCGACTCACGACTCATCACGAGTCGACTCATCAGGTTGAGTCGACCCATGACTGTCATGAGTCGACTCACGAGGTCTAGTTGTGTTGCCTTTTTGCTTCTGCTGAGTCGACTCGTAACAGATCACGAGTCGACCCATAGGTCATGAGTCGACTCATAACTAACCATGAGTCGACTCACGAAGTCATTTCCTGTTATCATATGTTTTCTGCTGAGTCGACTCGTAACAGATCATGAGTCGACCCATGAGACATGAGTTGACTCATAACTGAGCACGAGTCGACTCATCGAAGCCTTTCTTGTCTTATTTGTGTTTCTGTTAAATCACCTGCTGTGTGCACAATGCACAGTAATATCCTCTTAGTAAAAATCAGAAATAAAGTGGGCAGGTAGCAAACAGCAAAGAAGTGAAAGCAACTGCAACTGACATGATAATAAGAAAGAATGTCTACAAAGATAATTAACGTCCTTGAATGAACAAGTCTAGAATACATCTGTCATCATGAAATATATGAATTAGCACAAACATGGATCAACGAAGAATGTATCAAGCTGCACTATCTTTACAAAATTAATACTAAAATTCCTACATGTTTGAATAGAAATAACAACTCTCTGATGGAGTCTCTACTAGTAACTTCATGGACAGCAGACTATGCAAATCTTGTCATCCTGCAGTCTCGCGATACTCTGAACCGTCGCAAAGAAATAAAATAAAAAGAACTAACAACGAAGCGTCAAAGCGGCTAAGCAGAATCACTACTCCATCCCGAGGAGAAAGGCCTTGCTAGATGTAGTGGAGGCTCTAATCTAATTAAACGTAGTCTACCTACATTAATTTTTTCCGTATCTAATGGCATTAACACTTCAAAATCCTACAACACGAGCACGTAGTACGTCGAACGAGAATAATGCCACAACAAGGAAACCCTCATGTATATAAGCCATATGTCTCAAACTGTAGATGTCTAAATATTAAATGCAATGAATCTATGGAAGAAACATCACTAGAAATAAAACACGCATAATGAACATCACGTATTAAGTCTCATGTACTCACAAGAGTAAGGTATCTCGGTCATATATATGTTCCAACAGTATGGACATAACACTTTTGCATTCCGCAAAACTCCATGGCTATCAAATAATCGTCTGCAATTTCAACTCTTTACAAGATTTTGATCTCATTGCAATCATGGCAACACGGACTACCCTGTAGGTATCCTAAATGCAATGTACACGGCATCATTAAGTCTCACACGTCTCAGTACATTGACATGAGTGCAGACGACCTAACTCCTTATAGGATCCTACAAGATGGCTCACAAGCTTATCGCATCTTGTCGGACGGACTGGAATAGATAAAGGCTCCAAAATCCGACTTAATGGCATGTACAAATGAATTGACGCACTAGCGCCCACGTAGTCACAAACTGAGCTTCAACGAATATCCATCCCCTGCATAAAGCATGTATAAATCTGGCATATCGACGGCACTATCTCATATAGAACTCAGCTGAGAGCTCATAACGATATTCGACATGTGCATAAACTACTCCAACTCAAGTTGTATCACTCAATAACTTGTCAAAATGCGCCCTTGGGAATAACCATGGTGTGTGTCACAATACTATCATGTAATTCAATGTCTATATGTGTACTATCGTGCAACTCGAAACGCCCACGATTCGCATCCAAAAACAATGCAACAAATAGCTTAGGAAAGTCCTTTTAGTAGTCGACTACTAACCTTAAGTAGTCGACTAGCACTGAGTCCTCATCCAGACTCTATAATTTCAGGTGGTCCCAAACTTAGTAAATCTACTCAGTAAGCACATTAGTCGACTACACTGTAATAATCTAGTTTCTGTGTCAAAGCTATGTTGAAACATGTTATTGCATGGTGTGGTGCATAGCAGGTTTGACATTCTTTGTTTCACCTTGGACTGCAGCCTTGTGTGAACCCAGGGGCGTCACAGTTGGTATCAGAGCTCTAGTTCCAGTATCCTTAGGATCATCCTGTGTCGAGTCGTGGAGCTAGGATAGAGTTTCCTAGGATTCATGTATAGAGTTCGTAAGGATTTCCTAGTATGAGTGAGGACGATATATGCGTATATCTCAAAATTTGAAATTTTTTTTTATGACAACTATTTTTGTATAAGTTTAAAGTATTTGTGCAAATACTATATGCTGTGAAAATTGTATTGTGATACGCTATTTATATAAGTCTATTTTGACTCCTAAACCCTTATTTTCTTTTGAGCAGAGATGTCAGAATATGATATGTCACGTACTCAGAGATCTGGACAGGCTGAACCACAGCAAAATCCACCTGAGCCGCAGCAGGCTCCCCAGTACCTGGTAGATCTTATGGCTCCTCTAGTCGCTAGGATAGTAGCAATCGAGGAGCTTGTGGCAAATCACATTACACCACCACCACCAGTAGCTGAAACCGCCATTTCTCAAGAAAATGGGACAGCTAAGTTCCAGAAGGATGAGGAAGGGAGTTTTAAGAGAGGGCACGCCGGAGACAAGGGCAAGAACAAGAGACCCTTGATTGAATCCCAACAGCATCAGCAGAGCCCTCATAAGAAGGGATCTCAACAGAATCAGAGAGCAAGTCAGCAGCACAAGTTCTGGGGATCTCACCAACAAGGGCTCAGAAGGGAAATGGTCCAACTCAGCAGCAACGGAAGACTGAAGGGCAGGTTCTAGCAGTTCAGGAGGTTTCCCAGAGGCAGATTGTCCCATATTCTCCAGCACCAGTGACAGAGCAGTCTTTAGCCACCGGCAGAGTATATGCAGTAGTCCCACATGATCATGGAGCTAATGGAGCAGTTTTGGAGGGTACGTTCTTTGTGAATCCCTTTTTCCACCCGTATTCTTTTCGATTCGGAATCGTCGCATTCCTTCATATCGCATGCATTTATGGCTAGACTCCAGCTTGTAGCTCAGCCACTAGACACCCCTTTTATCTGTTTCCACCCTTTAGGTGAGGTATCGCTTCTGGAGAGCGTTTGTAGGAGGTGTACCGTCAGTTTAGACGAGTCAGAGTTTATAGTCGATTTGATAGTGTTGCGTATGTCCGAGTTCGATGTCATCCTTGGTATGGATTGGTTATCTTCCTACCATGTTAGTATTAACTGCTTTGCGAAGACAGTCAAGTTGCAAGCGTCCGACGGATCCGAGATGATTGTAGCCGCCTCTCAGGGCAACCGACTTGCGGAGTCATTTCTGGCGTACATCGAGGAGGTGATGCGACGGGATCAGGGTGCTGAGTTATTGGAGACTAGAGTTGTCTCAGAGTATCAGGATGTCTTTCAGGACATACCTGGATTACCTCCAGTGAGAGAGGTGGAGTTTTG
>NC_033794.1:75787995-75840854 GCF_001876935.1 Asparagus officinalis | reverse complement strand
AGCTAATGGAGCAGTTTTGGAGGGTACGTTCTTTGTGAATCCCTTTTTCCACCCGTATTCTTTTCGATTCGGAATCGTCACATTCTTTCATCTCTCATGCATTTATGACTAGACTCCAGCTCGTAGCTCAGCCTCTAGACACCCCTTTATCTGTTTCCACCCCTTTAGGAGAGGTATCGCTTCTGGAGAGCGTTTGTAGGAGGTGTATCGTCAGTTTAGACGAGTCGGAGTTCATAGTCGATTTGATAGTGTTGCGTATGTCCGAGTTCGATGTCATCCTTGGTATGGATTGGTTGTCTTCCTACCATGTTAGCATTGACTGCTTTGCGAAGACAGTCAAGTTGCGAGCGTCCGACGGGTCCGAGATGATTGTAGCCGCCTCTCAGGGCAACCGACTTGCGGAGTCATTTCTGGCGTACATCGAGGAGGTGATGCGACGGGATCAGGGTGTCGATTTATTGGAGACTAGAGTTGTCTCAGAGTATCAGGATGTCTTTCAGGACATACCTGGGTTACCTCCTGTGAGAGAGGTTGAGTTTTGTATTGAGTTACAGCCGGGCACAGCCCCGATATCCCGCGCACCCTATCGCATGGCGCCAGCTGAGATGAGAGAGCTCCAGACCCAGTTGGACGAGTTGTTAGCTCAGGGTTTTATTCGTCGGAGTTATTCTCCGTGGGGCTCGCCGGTCCTCTTCGTGAAGAAGAAGGACGGCAACATGAGATTGTGTGTTAGATAGTTGAACAGATCACTATTCAGATTTAATAGGATTTATGACCTGTTCAATCAGCTGCGCGGAGCGCAACATTTCTTGAAGATTAATCTTCGTTTTGGATTTATTATGGTTGCGAGTTCGAGAGATGGATTTCTCCCAACGTCGTGTTTTCCTGATTCGATATGAATCTTTTGAGTTTCTGGTCATACCATTTGGGTTGACCAATGCACCCGCTGTATTCGCGTATTTTATGAACCGGGTTTTCCGTTCCTTCATGGATCGGTTCATGATAGTTTTATTGATGATATTCTCATTTATTCGAGGCCGGAAGTAAATCACGAGCAGCATCTACGGCTATCTTTGAAGACTCTACAGGAGCGTCAATTATATGCCAAGTTCAGCAAGTATGAATTTTGGTTTTCAGAAGTTAGATTTCTAGGCCATGTCACCAGCAGAGAAGGCATAGCAGTGGGTCCGGCAGCGACAGGATATTCGTCGTATTCATAAATACATCATTGGCAGAATTAGAAGACGTTTTGATGTAGACTCAGAGAGTAGTATCATATGTCTCGTAGCAATTAAGAGTACATGAACAGACCTATTTCCACTTAAGACTGGGAGTTAACAGCAGTGGTATTTGCATTGAAGTCATGGAGACTTTACTTATATGAAGTACAGTATAAATTATTCACAGACCATTAAAATCTGAAGTATCTTTTCCCAGAAGGAAATCAACCAGAGACAAAGGAGGTGAATTGAGTTTACCAAAGACTACGAATTCGCGAATCAGTACATTCAAGGACCCCTAAGATGTGCAAGGGCTTAAAGAGACACTTTTTGATGAAGTGATATGCGTAGGAAGATTTCAAATTTATGTAGCTAAGTATCTTACATGTCAATAAGTAAAGGCGGAACATCAAAGACCAGCAGGATCACGTCAGCCTTTAACCATTTCTGAGTAGAGTGGACGAACAGTTAGATGGATTTTATCGTAGGGATTGTTGAAATAAGAGAAAGAGAATGATTCGATTTGGATGATAGTGGATAAATTGATGAAGTCAATACATTTTTATTTCAGCAAGGACTAACTATACAACTGAGACGTATGCAAGGATACTCATTCAAGAGACTATTCGACTTCATGGAGTTCTAGATACGACAGCGTCAGATTGAGATTTCAGTGTTCACTCTGCATTTTTGGAAAAGTTTACAGGATTTCTTTTGAGTAACAGATTTATCTTTCTGTAATGCATTTTATTCACGGACAGATGGTCACACGGAAAGAGTAAATTAGATATTTGAAGACAGGTTGCGGATTTGTGTCGTTGACTTTCAACGTAGCTGGGAGGATCATATTCCACTGATAAAGTCCGTCTAGGACATCCATTAACAAGCGACAATCGGTTTGACCTTGTATGAAGCAGCGTGCGGGAGACAGTTCAGAATCGATTATATGCTGGGTAAAGCCGGAGAAAGGTTCAATACTTACACCAGCGCTTATGATATATACTACTGAGAAAGTAGCGTTGATCAGGAAGCGGATTCTGGCCGCTCAGAGTCGGCAGAAGAGTATGCAGATAAGAGGCGAAGACCCCTCGAGTTTCAGATTGGGGATTTAGTTATGCTGAAGGTATCGCCTATGAAAGGCGTACCACGATTTGGGAGGCGAGGGAAGCTTACACCGAGATGCATTGGACCTTTCCGGATTTTGGAGCGCATTAGAGCTGTGTCATATAGACTAGATCTTTCAGCTTCTATATCTAGTATACACAATGTATTCCACATTTCTATGCTCAAGAAACACTTGCATGATGAGGAGCGGCAGCGAGTGTTAGATGCACCGGAGATTGAGCTTCGGGATAACCTGTTTTCTGCTAGAGAAGATAAGAGACTCAGGAACAAGGTAATTCCATTGGTGGTAGCTCAATGGAACCGAAGTGGAGTTGAGGAAGCTTCTTGGGAGCGCGAGGAGGACATGCGACGTGACTACCCACACTTGTTCGAGCAGGTAAAACTAATTAAAGTAATTATGATATGACTTCTTACTTGTATATTTATATATATATATTGATACTTATATTTAACACTAGAATGAGGGTATTTTCACTTAATTCTTAATCTTTCGGAACACATGGTATATACATGGGGGGTTCCTTGTTTGGATTTTTCGCCCGACGTACTAGTTCCGTTAGATTAAGGGTTAGGTAAGAACATTATCATTTTAGATCGTTAAGTATGAATATCGCTATAAGCTTAACTAGTATTTAGTATTGCGAAATGTGTATGTGTGCGGGTTGGATTAGACCCTTGTCATGCTTTTCAAGTATTTTATGAGTTAGATATGATTTCCTGAATTTCGAGGATGAAATTCTTTTAAGGGGGAAGAATGTAAGACCCCGTTGATTTTGATAATTCATATATGTGGATATTAGTGAAACACAATATTCAATATGTGAAAAATATCTTCATGGCATGGTTGTGCATGAAATCTAGCATTTTTGAGCTTATGAGAATGTATATATGCATTAGTTATGAAGTTGAGTTTGCAAATTTGCAATTCATAAGCATCAGAGTCGAAGAACTCAGTTTTCAGCTCATGAGTTGACCCATGACTGTCATGAGTCGACTCATGATATCATCTCCCTTTGTCATAAGTTTCTGCTGAGTCGACTCATAAGATTATGAGTCGACCCATGAGTCATGAGTCGACTCACGACTGAGCATGAGTCGACTCATCGAGGGTTTTCTGGTTTTTCTGGGTCGGGTTTGTTTGGGTTTCGGGTCGGGTTTTAACTGTTTATATATATGCTCCTCTATCCGAAAACACTTCATTTCATCAGTTCTCCCCAGAAACCCTAGTCCCCCTCTCTCCTCTCTCAAACCCTAGGTGTTCTTGGTGATTTTGGGACGTTTCAAAGGATTGTTCGGCAGTTTCTTTTGGATTTCAGCGAAGGGAATCGTTCTTCATCACATCTGAGGCGAGTAACATCTCGCCCAATCTCTCTCCCATGCTTTTACGAATTTATAAACGTTTTTCATGAGTTTTATTGAGCCTAAGACATATTTTCAAATATAAAACGATGTTCTTATTAGTGTAAATGCTAAAGGTCGTATGTTTTAGATTTTTTAAACTCCCACCAACAAGTTTTGAATAGTTAGGGAGGTGTAGATCAGTATAGTGGAAGTATGGATCGAGATGGATGAGTTGCAGTTGTGATATATGCAGATTTCAGCCCGTAAGTCGACTCACGACTCATCACGAGTCGACTCATCAGGTTGAGTCGACTCATGACTGTCATGAGTCGACTCACGAAGCCTTGTTACGTTGCCTTAAGTATCTGTTGAGTCGACTCGTCAGAAATACGAGTAGACCCATAAGTTATGAGTCGACTCATAACTAACCATGAGTCGACTCACAAAGTCATTTCCTGTTATCATATGTTTTCTGCTGAGTCGACTCGTAATAGATCATGAGTCGACCCATGAGACATGAGTGGACTCATAACTGAGCACGAGTCGACTCATCGAAGACTTTCTAGTCTTATTTGTGTTTCTGTTAAATCACCTGCTGTGTGTGTATATATAGACTGTGTTCATATGTTCGAGGGCACTATTTATCATTCTTGAATATGAGAAGTTGCCTTGTTTATCGGGTATTAAATTGTAGCGGTTATATTTGCATTACTAATTAGTCCTCGTGTTGGACATTCTATTCATTTAGTCCTCGTGTTGGACATGCATTACTAATTAGTCCTTATGTTGGACGTTCACTCTGCTTAGTCCTCGTGTTGGACATGCATTGCTATTTAATCCTCGTGTTTAGTCTTTGTGTGGACATTCACTTTACTTAGTCCTCGTGTTGGACATGCATTGCTATTTAATCCTCGTGCTGGATATGCATTACCATCCGGTCCATGCGTTGGACAACGGTCACATCCGGTCCATGCGTTGGACAACGGTTATATTCTGTCTATGAGTTGGACGTTTACTTCATGCAGTCTATGGGTTGGACGTTTAATTTATATAGTCTATGTTTTGGACACTTAATCGTTTTCGGACATAACACTCATGTGAGTTTGACGTGACACTTGTGGTAGCCTTGTCATGATTTCATTTATCGGTAGAGACGGGTTTGTACTTCTTTTCTTTTTTTTTGTTTCTTGTGACAAATCTCGGGTTTAATATTTAGGGATTTACAATTTGAGATACAAGGTATATACATGAGGGTTTCCTTGTTTGGATTATTTCGCTCGACGTACCTATGCTCGTGTTGTATTTCCCTAAGTACTAAAACACATTAATGTTTGTGTAAATGATTTATATTATTATGTAATACTGTATTTTCATATACAACGAGCCCTATCCCTTGGGGTTGGTTGTGATGTTGCTCGCTAGCACTTTGACGCTCGTTGTCCCTCCCCCTTTCAGGTAACGAGCCAGGAGCCCGGAGAGTCGCAGGTTGATGGCGATACACTTTAGCTTCAGCCGTTTATTTAGTTATATTTTCTTTTGAGCTCCATTGTAGATTTTTGTGTAGACATGTGAGAGCTTTATTCTAGAGTTGTAAAGGCTGTGTGCCTTATTTCCTCTTGTCAGACATTTTATACTTGAGACTTGTTGAGAAACTCCAGTTCATTTATTTCAGACATTTACTTGTATTCCAGTATATTAGATGATGAAATATTAATTTGATCTCTATTATTTCATCAGTTGACTCTTGTATAATCTATTACTTGCTTTGTACTACACCTGTTGTTGATTCCACTAGAGAGATAGTAATTGTGATGGTGAAACATGTTATTGCACGGTGTGGTGCATGGCAGGTTTGACATTTCTGGTTTCACCTCGGACTGCAGCCTTGTGTGAACCCAGGGGCGTCACACTTACTTTATTGGTGTAAAAAATATATAAACTCTTAACTAGTTATTTTTCCAGATTTCTTCTTTGTGCATAATTTGTGCATTTGCACTCATATATTCACACATTTATATTGAATTGATCTCAAGTCAATTTTTAGCATACTCAAACATCAAAATATATTATTTATCACATATAACATATTCATTATTATTTATCACATAATAATCAAATTTTTAGGGTTTTACATCCTTCCCCCCTTAAGAGAATTTCGTCCCCGAAATTCCACAAACATATTATAGTTGTATTTACACTTAACAATTTAGAATGTGAGTGCTTTCACTTAACCCCTAACTAAGTAGAAATAGTACGTCGGGCAAAAAATCCAAACAAGATCTGAGCTAGAAAGGAAATCATGAAGAAAGCTCCATTCGCACCATGATCATGTGGTACGACTGCATAAATTATGCCGGTGGTGGAATATAATAGGATCATCTGTCCTTTATAAATCTCCTGGATATCGCAAATCTAGCCTTCTGGCCCCTCAATCCTCGGAATAACATGTAGTGCTTTTATCCCATGTTGCTGGCTGTAACCACGGCCCTAAGACTACTGATCCTGACCTCTGTTATGCTGGTCTTCTGCTGGTGTACTACGACAATCCTTCTTCCTATATCCGATCTTATTACAATTTGTAACATGTATCCTGAATGCTATGCTTCTACGGCGCTCTCGAATCATGTTGCGCTCTCTTCTTATTCTGTCTTTGTCGTTGGTGATAAAAATCCTTACCCTGCTGTTGGGTCCTCTAGATCCCGCAATATGTCTCTTGTCCTTATCATTGCCATCACGCTGGTCTTGGTTTCATAATTAACTACATGCATATCACCATGTTTTAATCGAACTAGCCCAGAATGCTTGTTGAAGAAGTAAATAAAATTCTCCCAAATAAGTGATATTAGCTGCTTCAGGAAAAACCTGAAGTCACTGTGACGCCCCTGGTTTCACACATGACTGGAGTCCAGGATGAACCTAGAGATGTCAAACCTACCATGTACCCACACTATACAACAACAAGTTTCATCAATCACAACAATATCCTCTAGTAAAATCAGAAATAAAGTGCAGGTACAAACAGGTAAAAGAAGAAAAATAACTGTAACTGATATGATATAAGAAAGAATGTCTCATAAATAAATCATGTCTTAACGAAAAAGTCTGGAATACATCTGTCATCATGAAATATATGAATGTATCACAACATGGATCAACTAAGAATGTATCCAGGCTCACTGCCTTTACAAAATGTAATACTAAAATTCTAATGTCTGAATAGAAATAAACTCTTATGTGGAGTCTCTACTAGTAACTCATATGATGGCACATGGTTGTAGTCCAGGGTGAACTCAGAGATGTCAAACCTATAATGCACCTGTATTGTGTAACAACAAGTTTTGCCAATCACAACAATATCCTCTAATGAAATCAGAAATAAAGTACAGGTACAAAAAGGCAAAAGAAGGAAACCAACTGTAACTGACATGATATAAGAAAGAATGTCTCATAAATAAATCATGTCTTAATGAAAAAGTCTGGAATACATTTGTCACTATGAAATCTATGAATGTATCATAACATGGATCAAAGAAGAATGTACCAAGGCTCACTACCTTTACAAAATGTAATACTAAAATTCTAATGTTTGAATAGAAATAAACTCTTTTGTGGATTCTCTACTAGTAACTCATGTGACGACAACTATGTAATAACTTCATCATCTTACAGCTCTCCGATGCTCTGAATCGTCTAAAAAGAAAAGAAAATAAAAAGAATAACAACAAAAGCACTAGAGCGCTAAAGCAAGATCATCTCCATCCGCCCTCATGGGAAGGGCTGCTAGATGTAGTAAAGGCTCTATCTATTAAGGATAGTCTACCTATATTATTTTTCCTGTATCTAATGGTATTAATACTTAGAAATCTACAACACGAGACGTAGTACATCGAGCGAAATAATCCAAACAAGGAAACCCTCATATATATACCATATGTCTCAAACTGTAGATGTCTAAATATTAATCCTGAACTATAGAAAGAAACGTCACTGGAAAATAAAACACCATAATGAACATCAGCGTATAAGTCTCATGTACTCACAAGAGTAAGGTATCTCGGTCATATATATGTTCAACAGTGTGAAATAAACACTTTCGGCATCCACCAAAACTCAGGCTATCAAATAATCGTCTCATTTCAACTCTTTGCAAGATTCTAATCTTATCGTATTATCATGCAATACGGACTACCCTGTAGGTATCCTAAATCAATGTACACGGTTCATTAGTCTCATCGCGATCTTAGTGCGTAACATGAATGCAGGGTGACATACCTTATAGGTATTCTACAAGACGGCTCACAAGCCTCATCGCACCTTCGTGCAGACGGACTGCTAGACAAAGCATCCAAACCCGACTCAATAGCCTGTACAAATGGAATATCGATGCACTACCCAATGTAGTACTGAACTGAGCTCATCAACGATATCCATCCCATGCATAAACTGTATAAATCTGGCATATCGACGCACTATCTCATATAGTACTGAGCTGAGCTCATTAACGATATCCGACATGTGTCTAAACTACTCCAACTCAAGTATAATCACTCAACACTTGTCAAATCCCCTTTGGGATACTCATGTGTGTGTCACAATACTATTCATGTATATTCATATCTATACGTGTACTATCGTGCAACTCAAACCCCGCGATCGCATCTTAAAACAATGCAACAAATATGCTCAGGAAAAGTCTTAGTAGTTTACTACTAACCTTAGTAGTCGACTACACTGAGTCCATCCAGACTCTGTAATTTCAGTGTCAAACTTAGTAGTCGACTAGTAAGTACATTAATCGACTACACTATAATAATTTTGTTTTTGTGTTAAACTTATGTAGTCGACTAGTAAGCACATTAGTCGACTACACTGTACTAACTCAGTTTCTATAAACTTAAACTGGACATGAGTAGTCGACTACTACACTTAGTAGTCGACTACTTCTGTCAAAACACACATTCATACATGCATAACATTAATTATTTGTCGATTTCATACACCATAAATTTAAAACAAAGTCTTGAACTTGTTTTATGCAACATAGACTATTTGAAACATGATACTAATTATTTAAATCCTTCAAATTAGGGTTTAACCACCTAATTAACCATTTTCCTCATTTAGCTCATATGTAAAATCACATGATTTATCCACACATGATAAAAACTACTCATGAACAAATATTAAATCTCATTTAAACACATTTATCTCATTTAGGTATCACCAACCTAGGGGTTCATCATGATTAATTAACAAGAAACCTCAAATAAAGGTCGAACTAGGGTTTAAACATTTCCTAAGCATGATTTATATGTTAAAAACAAAATTAGAAACAGCCCTAGTGATCATGATCACGTTTCTATCATAAATAGTAAGAACACTATATAGATCTAACATTTCTTTATCGTTAATATTAAAATTCTAATCTTTTTCACATTAGATTAAGATCTAACCATGTAAAACATCGATTTAATCATCTTAAATCATTCATTAACTAAGGGTGCAGGTTTGGAAGCAAGTGATCTTGTCTGAAACATTGTATCGAGCCTCTGAACATGCGTGCAAGATCCCTCCTCTACCGAACGCCACAAAACCTTGCCCTTCGCTTAACGATTCACCTCGAATCTCCTCGAGGAACACCAAGAACAAGCTCTAGGGTTTGAGGGGAGACGACGACTGTTTTCTTTCATGATATATCTTAGAAATTAGGTTTAAAACTCATTTATATAGTTAGGTTATCAATTGGAATTGAAGAAAAATAAATTCGACCCAAAATCTGCAACCTGACAGCCTAGGAAAATTCCTGATAGTCGACTACTCTGAGTAGTAGTCGACTACTAAAAATTTCTATAAATTGTATTCAGTAGTTTGGCTGTAACTTTCATATCCGATCTCGGAATGAGGTGATTTAAGATTTATTGGAAAGCTGTTGAAGAAACCTACAATGTTTGTATTTTGAGTTTTTCCAGATTCTAAATGTATCAGTGTGAAAAATATATAAACTCTTAACTAGTCATTTTTACAGATTTCTTCTTCGTGCATGATTTGTGCATTTGCACTCATATATTCACACATTTACATTGAATTGATCTCAAGTCAATTTTTAGAATACTCAAATATCAAAATATGTTATTTATCACATATAACATATTCATTATTATTTATCACATAATATTCAAATTTTCGGGGTTTTACACTCTGTGACCTCTATTTTTCTCATGTTTCATCGAACCTTTTTTCTGAAATCCAAAGGGGGTAACCCGCTGTCATCATTGCAAGAATGCTTCTCTTTTTTCTTTAAACAAAGACTTCACGATAAAATGGAAAAATTTTAGTTACTTAGTTGTCTTTATCTCCTAGTGTTGGTTCAAATTCCTTGTTCTGGTAAAGAAGGCAATAGAGTATACACATGTTGTAGCATACGGGAGTAATCTATAGACATATGAATTCTTATAAATATAACTAATTTTATGCTACTTTGCATCATACTCAAATTTGATACGCACCATATAGAATTAAGCAATCTCAGAGGATGGGCACCAATGCATTTGGAGTAGATGATGCTCCTATCCGTTTCTGTAGGATAATATTGTATTAAAAGATATAATCACAAACCACTCATGACATACATATTAACTGATATTATCACTATGATATTCAAATCATAATCCTCAATTTTAAGAATTTGGAAGTAAATATTATGTCAAAATACTCAAGATAATTTTTATAAGATTGATGACTCAACATATAACATTTCATGAAAAAATTATTTAAATGCTAGTAACAAGCTGTAGGTCCTCATATTTTATTAATCACAAGATAGAATCCATTAAATTTAAAATATTTTCATAAGGTTAAAGTTTCCATTGTATAAACCAAATAAACATGACATGATAGTAAACAAATTAAACTTAACATACATCGACATGAGATCTTGTGGATATGTTTTGCACAATGCACAAATCAATAACCCAAAAATTAATAAACACAACAATTTTAGCTAGTTCATCCCATCCATCCATTTACTTATATAATATATAGATAAATATTAGCACATATGAATTAAGAAAAGGAATGGATAGACTACAAAAACCTTGCTTACATAGAGAGATCGAATATGAGCGACTTCTCTTCCTCATGGAAATTCTCATTATCTTCCTCATTGAAATTCTACCACTTAGATGTCTGATAGACCTACAAATTCTAACCCAAAGA
Source organism: Asparagus officinalis (assembly GCF_001876935.1). Lineage (NCBI taxonomy): Eukaryota > Viridiplantae > Streptophyta > Magnoliopsida > Asparagales > Asparagaceae > Asparagus > Asparagus officinalis. The sequence continues at coordinate 75,829,953 of NC_033794.1, read as the reverse complement.
TTTGGACTTTATGATAAGTATGAAGCATTAAATATTTAAGGAAAGCATGAAAAGAAAAACAAAAAGATTGATTAGGGTTTTATATGATACAATCAACATAAACAAATTTATAAAAATAGGATTTTCCTATAGAATGCTATATCATCAAATCTCAAGTAAAGGAAGACTATCAAATACACCTAAATTACTCAACCTTATAGAGATAAGAGGCCGAGATCTCCGATAGGAGACTTTAGGGAGGTATCTGCTGGATTTTTGGTCAAATCCGCTTTCCAAAAATAAGTTTTAAAACTATGTATTTATTAATCACTGGTTTTTTTAGAAATCCTTACTAGCATAGCGGAAAGTTAAAGTTTTGATGTTTCAAAAGGTCCTGTATTCGAGGCTTGTCAACGGAAAACCAAGAATTATTTTTATTCAATTAATCTCTCATAAGTTCTGGTGGGTTGTGAGTCGTGGGCCGTGTGCCTTAGACTCGTGGGTTGTGGGATCATGGGCTAATAGGCCAGGGACCGGGGCTTATCAGACTGAGACACTAAGTGGCACTAGGCTCATGGGTCATGGGTCATGGGCTCGTAGGCCAATGGGCCGGGTATCGGGACTAATCGGGCTAAGGCGCTAAGTGACGCTTTGTATGACATACTTTGTAGCAAGGGGTAATCATACCTAATCATGAAGGCTGCCTCGTAGGCTGCTTCACAACAAGGGAACGTGACCCTCACGTTCACACGAAGGTGTGACCCTTACGTTCACGAGAGGGAACGTGACCCTCGCATTCACGAGAGGGAACATGACCCTCACGTTCGCGAGAGGGAATGTGACCCTCACGTTCGTGAGGCTAGATGCAACCCTCACGTTCAGACGTTTCTACATGCAATAATTAAAACTGTATGCAGCAGTTATATCAATTAAGTTATTTGCTATTACAATTATAATTATCATTATGATTTTTAACAGTCAAATGACCCTTGAGCTGGCCTTAGAGGCCTATAAATAGAGCCCCTTGAAGTAGCTCTCAAATATACAAAAAACACATTGAAGTATTTAAGCTATTGTGCTGCTACTGCAGAGTTTGAAAGCGTGCAAGCTTTAGTCTATGTCTTAAGGAATAGAGCCCTGAACCGAAAGGTTATTATAGATCGAAAGATCTTTGTCTTAACCGAAAGATTTTTGAAGTAAAAGGTTTTAACAGATCACAGAGATCTTTGTCTGAATCGAAAGGTTTTAACCAAAAGGTTTAACAAATCGGGGAGATATTCGCCTTGATCGAAAGGTCTTATAGATCAAGGAGATATTAACAATACTTGGTTGGTGCACACCAGTATTCTGTACTGCTATTCTTGGAAGCAGTTTGGCCTTAGGATCCTTACATCAGAGTAGGCTAAATATTGCTTAAGTGTACCATTTCATAAATACACAGCAACTAAACTTAAAAATGTTTTAAAATATAGCACTTCAGCTCTCTAACAAATTTATCTATTTTATTCTAGATTTAGCCACAGGTGCCAAAAATCTTAAAGGAATATTTTTAATCTACCATGGATCCTACAAGGACTCTTGGAGTTGACTGTCCTAAGTTAGAGAACTTTGACGGATCCAACTTTAACGCATGGCGTCGGAAAGTGATCATAGGATGCAACTCCTAAAAATCTATTATGTGGTTTTTGAGGAGAAACCTGACTCTGAAGAAGATTATGAGTCTAAAGCCTCTTGGGCTAGAGATGATCACTTCTGCAGGAGTTATCTCTTTAACTACCTGCCCGATCGTCTAGTATATACTTACACCAACAAGACCTCTGCAAAGAAAATCTAGAATGCTCTGGAGGACCAGTACAAGGATGAGGAGAAATTGTCCAAATCTCACCTCATTAACAAGTTTCTAGACTTTAAGTTTGAAGATGACACTGAGGTTTTGCCTCAAGTCAAAGAGCTTGAAAAGCTTGTTATGAAGCTGAAGGATGAAAAAAATCAAACTTTGTCAAACCTTCATTTCTAGTGCAATTGTCAACAAGTTCCCTCCATCTTGGATGTTATTCTCTACTGATATTCGGAGAAGGAAAAGATAGGTGACTCTGTCTAATTTGAAGATGTTCATTCGGATCGAGGACGAGATTCGGACTCGCACGAAGACTGAGCTCTTTGCTAAGCAGAAGACGTTTGCTAACATGGTGGCTACTAACTTTGAGAAGACTAGTTGTTCTTCTTCCAAGAAAAAAAGTCTTTGAACAAAAAGAAGAACCAAAATCCGAAGAGCCTGAATGTTCAGAAGAAAGAGTTCAAGAAGAGCGACAAATACTTCAACTGTGGGAAGCAATGATATTTTGTCAAGGACTGCAAAGTACCAAAGAAGGGAAAAACACATAGTGTCAATCAAGTTGACAATTGTGTGGCTATGCTCTTTCAGGTGACAACTCCCAGCATCATCTCTGGTTGGTGGTTAGATACAGGTGCTACCTACCATGTATGCTCCAACAGAGATATGTTCTCTCCGATCATCTAGCAGATGCTTACACCAACAAGCCCTCTGCAAAGGAAATCTGGAATGCTCTGGAGGACCAGTACAAGGATGAGGAGAAATTGTCCAAATCTCACCTCATTAACAAGTTTCTAGACTTTAAGTTTGAAGATGACACTGAGGTTTTGCCTCAAGTCAAAGAGCTTGAAAAGCTTGTTATGAAGCTGAAGGATGAAAAAAATCAAACTTTGTCAAACCTTCATTTCTAGTGCAATTGTCAACAAGTTCCCTCCATCTTGGATGTTATTCTCTACTGATATTCGGAGAAGGAAAAGATAGGTGACTCTGTCTAATTTGAAGATGTTCATTCGGATCGAGGACGAGATTCGGACTCGCACGAAGACTGAGCTCTTTGCTAAGCAGAAGACGTTTGCTAACATGGTGGCTACTAACTTTGAGAAGACTAGTTGTTCTTCTTCCAAGAAAAAAAGTCTTTGAACAAAAAGAAGAACCAAAATCCGAAGAGCCTGAATGTTCAGAAGAAAGAGTTCAAGAAGAGCGACAAATACTTCAACTGTGGGAAGCAATGATATTTTGTCAAGGACTGCAAAGTACCAAAGAAGGGAAAAACACATAGTGTCAATCAAGTTGACAATTGTGTGGCTATGCTCTTTCAGGTGACAACTCCCAGCATCATCTCTGGTTGGTGGTTAGATACAGGTGCTACCTACCATGTATGCTCCAACAGAGATATGTTCTCTTCTTATATTGCTGCTAAAGAAAACATATTAATGGCTGATCATTCTATAGTTCCTGTTCTTAGAACTGGGATTGTGATACCGACTCTCTCTTCAGGGAAGACTCTCACATTAAAGGATGTGAAACATGTTTCCTTAATTGCCATAAACTTAGTCTTTGGAAGTTTGCTGTGTGATGTAGGTATAAGACTAGATTTCCAAGGAGGGAAGACCGTGTTATCATTTAAGGAAATAAATTTTGGCAATGCATATCATACTGATGGCATGTATAAGATCAGTATTATTATACCCAACTTAGTTATAAATAAATTATCCTCTTCTGCTTATGGCACAATAGGCTGAGATATGTAAATTATAAAAAAACTGTTTAGCATGGAGAAGTTAGGATTACTTTTAAAATGTGGGGGTAACAAACCTGAGAAGTGTGAAGTCTGTGCGCAAGCGAAGCTGTCAAGGAAGTCCTTTTCAAGTGTAACAGGGAGTACCAACCTGTTGGATTTGATTCATTCAGATACTTGTGACTTTAAGAGATTCGTCACTCGAGGCGGCATGAAGTACTTCATCACCTTCATTAATGACCATTCTTACTTCTACCACGTCTACCTGCTAAAATTAAAAAAATGAAGCCTTCAACAAGTTTATCGAGTTTTGAACTTGTGTGGAGAAGCAGGTTAGACTTCAGGTGAAAAGACTCAGGAGAGACAGAGGAGGAGAGTATCAATCTAAGAAGTCAGAAGCATACTTCAAGGAGCATGAAATCATTGATGAAACCACTACTCTGTATTCTCTATAATCTAATGAGATTGCAGAAAGGAAGAATCACACATTGACCGAGATAGTGAATTCGATGCTAATCACATCTGGTCTACCTACCTGCTACTAGGGAGAGGCGTTGCTGATGAAAAACTGGATTCTGAATAGAGTACCCTATTCCAAAACTGACAGTACTCCTCAGTAGTTATGGTTAGGATATCTAGATCCTTTGGATAGTCTCAAATTATGGGGGTCTCTCGCATATGTTTGAGTTCCAGATATTAGAAGGCCTAAGCTCGGACCAAAGGCAAACAAGTGTGTGTTTCTTGGCTTTGCTAAAGATAGCGATTCTTATAGATTCTTGGACCTTAGAACCAACTTTGTCATTGAAGCTCGGGATGCAGAATTTTTTGAGGATAAATTTATCAAGGATAAATATTTATTGCTCAAATATATACCATAGAATGCTGGTACGTCAGATGCACCAAAGGTCATTGAAGCTCAAGATGCAGAATTATCACTCAAAGATATATTATAGGCATCTAAAAATACTTATAGATATCCAAATATAGCTCAAGATAAAGAAAAAACAATGAATGTCATTATCTAAGTCATAAGGGATCATCTAAAACCAAAAGAAGCAAAGGAACAGGTAAAACAACATAGAAGAACAACATGAATACCCATGATAAGGTACACTGACGCGCATAGGCACAGAAGTGTAAGGTGATGCATAAGGAAATAGAATGTCTTGCTTATATTAAGTTGTAGATATCTTCGTTAGCTTTCTAACACATCTTGGATCACCTTATTCCAGTATCGGACGGGGGAGTTAGAGCCAAAATGCCTGAGACAATGCAAACTGCCTCAGAGGTGCTCGATAGTGTATACTGACGCGTATAGGTGCGATAGTGGAAGGTGATGCACAAGTAAAGAGAATGTCTCGCCTATGTAAAGTTGTAGATCTCTTCTCTAGCTTTCCAACGCATCTTAGATCACCTCATTCTGATATAGGATGAGGGAGTTAGAGCCAAAATACCCGAGATAACGCAAACTGCCTCGGAGGTGCGCTACGAGGTACATTGACACGCATAGGCACGATAGTGGAAGGTGACACATAAGCAAAGAGAGTGTCTCACCTATGGGAAGTTGTAGAGATCTTTGATATCTTTCCAATGCATCTTGGATCACCTTATTCCGATATCGGACGAGGAAGTTAGAGCTAAAATACTAGAGACAACGCAATCTGCCTCGGAGATGCGCAGCAGTGATAACTGCCGTGGCAATGCACGATAATTTAAGCCATGATACTATCCAAATCTAAAGAATCTTAAAAGACAAAAGTTGTAGATCTCTTTGTCAGATTTTTGCATCTTGGATTACCTAATTCTGAGATCGGACGAGGAAGTTAGAGCCAAAATGCCCGAGATAACACAAACTGTCTCGGAGGTGCACGACAGTGGTAACTGCCGTGGCAATGCGCGACAGTTACGACTGCCGCACACATTAAGAAGCTGAAAGTGTTATTTTTAATAGTTTTTTGAGTTTCGTGTGGCTTACATGACTTATTAACTGCTGGGGATCACTTATGAACATGGGGAAGCAGTTACAAACAGAAATCACGCCCATAACCGTTGAAATAATGACAATTAAAGGTGGTGGGAGTGGTTATGAAAGTGGAAAAACTGCATCCTTTAGCCGCGTCAGTGTCCACTGCCACGCTAAAGGAGAAACATAACATCAGTTATTTTATATTATTTCTAATAGCTATGACTCCCAGAGGCTATAAATACCTTCTTATACACGAGACCAAGAACAAGAGAGCAGATTAGAGTAGAGACACTTGAGCTTTTGGTGAATTTGAGCAAGAAAGAGAGTCTTCATTCTTCACAAACATTCTTAAGAAGTTTTTAGCAATTTCTAGAGATCTAAGCTCTAACTTGATCTTTGGAAGAGTGAACATCTGACATCGATAAGATATTCACTTAAGATTCTTACTTCGATAAATGAAGAAGAATACCCAAAATCCTTCACGGTTCAATCAAAATCTTTGAATCAGTGGTCCCGAGCTAATGCACCCCTGGCACAGGCAAAGTCCCCATAAAAAACAGAAGTTGATAAACGATTTCTGTGTTATTTTCTGGGAAGTTGTACTTTTCTTCTTATTGTGTAAGAGAGGTCTTATAAAAAAGCTATTTTCTTTTGAATTCATTGTAAACAATAAAAAATATAATGAATTCCACAAGAAAACCAACTTTAAAAAACAAACAAACTGACGACCACAGTGGGAGCCAACGGCCTCGTTACCGAGACCGTCGTGTCGCAACCGATCAAGATACCAGTTGAATTCTCGGTCGAATACGAGTTCGACCAAGCAAAGTTTGAGGAATATCTGTCATCATCATCCTTGAAGTCTTCCTCGCCTTGCAAATGCAGGAAGTTTCATCTGCTAAGAAAGTTTTCAAGTTTTTGATTCCGTCGAATACTCAAGGTGAAGACTCTCGCCCGATTGTTGCTGAGGATTCTACTCTCAACATCTCTGCTCACAATGACTCTTCTCCAGTTAAGGAGTCATTGAATCAAAACCCAATGGCACTGACAAAAAGGCTCATCAGAGACAACGTCAGCGTCGTACTCGTCAATTGGCTAAGGCCTTAGAACAAACCGATGGGGTTCGTTACTATGCGGACCTAGAATCAAGGAAACATTAAGTGGTCCAGTCGCCCTAATGACAAGCCACTCACATCTCTGCTAAATTTTCGACAGAAAAATGGACTCTCATCAAAAGGGCTTGTTCTACCCTCAAAGAACGCATACAAAAGTGTCGTGCAAATGCTGCTCGTGCCCGTGCTCTCTTGCAACAAAGAGGAGAAGGAAAAAAAAAGAAATGATGTCTAAAGAATTACCAAGAACCAGTCAAGTTTGGATTCCCAAATCTGAACTTGTGCAAAAATCAAATTGGCGGGTCATATCCTTCAACCGTGACATTCTCCACTGTCGCGACCAAAGAAAAGTTTTTGAGGTCTCCTCTTCAACCCCGTTGACGTCTATGCCTGGGCCAACCACATCTTCTCTATCCTCAGTAAAGCCTTGCGTTAATCCTGATCTATCAAACTTCAAAGTCATAATGTCGGCTCGCTTTAGGCCTTTGCACAAAGATCGAGGCAAAACTCTGGTCAAAGAACGCTTAGGTTCGGTGGACAAATTCTAAGTGACTCTTTAGGCTAGGGGTCATACGCATCATCCCACTAACCCAAAGCAATTCCAAGTTGGAAAAATCTTGATTTCCACCCGCTTGGGGGTTTGTAATGAAACTCAGGAGCCCGTTAAGACTCCGCACCCACAAAGGGGTGGTTCTAAACGTGTGACTCCTGAAAATACTAACAAGACTTTACATTTTTAGAAGAAGACGTGTCCACCAAAAGACACTGTTATACCTGGGAGGTCACACCAATAGACGATAGGGTGCTCAGTCAATCATACCGATTAATTGTACTATCAAGTTGGGGGTGTAAACAAATCTTGAAAGAGGATTATTCAAGAAATGAGCTCTCATTGTTCCTATCAGCAACTCATTAGAACAGTACTGTCGGAATGTGACTACTCCAAATGAGAAGCCATCCCACAAAGAGTCTCAATGTTCCAGAGGCTTTTCACCGAAATGTCGAAGCCCAAGTCAAGATATTTCAGTAAGAGAAGGTCAGCTGTCCAAGATGACAAATTTCCTAAAGTCACCATCATTATGGTTGATAAAGAAAAGTCTAAGCGGCATTCAAGTGACTCAAATCCCGACTTTTTCCCGGGAGGAAAAGTCAATCCAAGAATTGCTTAACGGATGTCTTGACTCCAGTTAGGAGCCATCATACGTAGGGATTACAAAAAAATACATGAAAGAATATCCTCAGAGGATAAACTTTCGGATACTTGTTCAACAATTGCTTCTGATGATACAATATCTAGCATGAGACAAACCAGAGAAGTGCTCATAATCACCCCTGATCAGTTTGTTCAAATACTTCAAGAAGCTCTAGCCAAACAACGTGAAGAAATTAGAGCTCAGATGAAGACGAAGATGGACTTAGCTATTCAACAAATGAGAGAATTGCAAGCTCAACGGCTTCAACCTCCTGAGTCTAGTCAGCAAGCTGAATCTAGCTGCCACACTCAAAATAATGCAGATGACAGTGATCCAGAAGTGGACGAAGTCATCATGGTTGATGCACCCCCAATAACACTGGGAGTGGTTCAATTGCACCCCCTAAAAATAAAAATACAGGGGGTGATCCAACTCATTCTCCTCAACGTCCTTCGAATGAAGATGTAGATGACGACGAGAAAATGAAGGAGCTTGAAAACAAAGTCAATGCTTTGATGACGGCTCAAGAAGTGAAGAAAACGAGTATTCCGTGCCCGTATCCAAGGGAGTGGGATTCAATTCCTTACCCCCCAAAATTCAGTCTGATTAACTTCACTCCGTTTGACGGGAAAAGTTTGCCTACTCAACACTTGATTTATTTTAAGTCTTATTTAGGTGTAATCTTCGGAAACGAGGCTTTGATGGTCCGATCATTCACGGGGACCCTTCGTAGGGCGGCCTTCGATTGGTATCAACGTCTCAAGCCGGGGAGCATCAATTGCTGGGATGACATGGAAAGTTTGTTCCTCAGTAATTTCTTCAATGATGATACTGAAGTGTCAATCAGAACCCTTCTAGATGAGAAATAAAAAGATGGAGAGTCAGTTGATAATTTTGTCATGTGCTTCCATAACAAGGTAATGAATTGCAGGGATCCCGTCACAGAGAAATTCATCTTGCAGACATGTCACAATAATATCTCCATTAATGTCCTGGAAGTCCTGGGGGTTGTACCATCCAAAATCTGGAAGGAGTTAAAAATACACGGTGAACGGTCCGAGCGCTCTCTTAAAAGAAAGAAAGTTGAGAGAAATCAACCGACGGCACCTGCAACCGCTGTGAATGCCAATCAAACGTCACAACCACAATCCCGAAGGCAACAAAAGTCTCCCGATCTGAAGTTCCTGAAGGAGTATTCTTTTAAAGATGATGAACTTCTAGTTATTTTAAAATACCTCCTCGCCAATGACAAAATCCAGCTTCCACCTATTAAAGATTAGGAGGGAGCTAAGAGGATTACGGATCCAAACTACTGTGCGTACCACAGAAGGGTTCTTCATCCCACCAAGGTTTTCTTTAGCCTCAAAAATAAAATCCAAGCCTTAGTTAACTCCGATGTCATAACGGCAAAACAAGCCAAATAAGGATGACATATAACTCCAAAGAGTATACGAGTATAAACTACTTCTCCATGTAACTCCGAAGAGTATACGAGTTTAAACTGCTTCTCCATGTAACTCCAAAGAGTATACGAGTATAAACTTATTCTCCATGTAACTCCGAAGAGTATACGAGTATAAACTGCTTCTCCATGCACTCCGAAGGGTATACGAGTATAAACTGTTTCCCGAACCTCCGACTGATATAAGAGGTTAAAAAACTACTGGGGGTGGATATGAGGTTATCATGGCTGAATACGAAGGCAGGAACCAATACCTGATTCTGTATCAAGAACAGCAACATTGCTCACAAACGAGAAGTTCCTGAAAATGTACTATCCCTAGTACATTCAAGGTAACCTATTTAACGAAAAGTTCCTGGAGAATGCTATATATGGTATTCTTAAGGATAACCCGAAACTAATTGATTATTCAAGGTGAAAACTAATCATCTAAATAATCCACTCTTAATTATGATAAATAATTAAGAAACTCCCACTGTGGATATTTAATCAAGTCCAAAATGATTAAAACCCTCTCACTGTGATTTTCAGAGCACTCTTTCATTGAGATGAGATTCAATGATTTCATCAAGTCAATCTTCCTTCATGAAATTCTAAAATCCTTCAAGGATGAAGCATGTCCCATTTGCTTTTCCTTCATCCGATTCTTGGTTGGTTTCAATCGTCAGGATCAATTTCACCAACTCCCACTGTGACTTTCCAAGCACTCTTTCGTTGAGATGATATTCAATAACCTCATCGGGTCAATCTTTCCTCACGAAACTCCTACGGTCTAATTGTAGAGTGATTAATGATTCACAGTCCTCCACCATAAAATTCCCTCTCGATTCCTTCCATGAACGAGAGGTCCACAAATTGAACGATCAAACATTTTAACAGTTAGAGTCATCTCAAACTCCTACTTAGTCAAACCTTTAAACAGTTAGGACCAAAGCTAAAATCCCCTCTCGATTCTTTTCATGAACGAGAGGTCCATAAATTGAACGATCAAACCTTTAAACAGTTATTCTTTTCATGAACGAGAGGTCCATAAATTGAACGATCAAACCTTTAAACAGTTAGGATCGTCTCAAATTCCTATTTGGTCAAACCTTTAAACAACGATCAAACCTTTAAACAGTTAGGATCGTCTCAAATTCCTATTTGGTCAAACCTTTAAACAGTTAGGGCCAAAGCTAAAATCCCCTCTTGATTCCTTCTATGAACGAGAGGTCCACAAATTGAACGATCAAAACTTTAAATAGTTAGAATCGTCTCAAATCCCCATTTGGTCAAATCTTTAAACAGTCAGAGCTAAAGTTAAAATCCCCTCTTGATTCTTTCCATGAACGAGAGGTCCCCAAATTAAATGATCAAACCTTTAAATAGTTAGGGTCGTCTCAAACTCCTATTTGGTTAAACCTTTAAACAGTTAGGACCAAAGCCAAAATCCCCTCTCGATTCCTTCCATGAACGAGAGGTCCATAAATTGAACGATCAAACCTTTAAACAGTTAAGATCATCTCAAATCCCCATTTGGTCAAACCTTTAAACAGTTAGGGCAAAAGCCAAAATCCCCTCTCGATTCTTTCCATGAATGAGAGGTCCACAAATTGAACGATCAAACCTTTTAACAGTTAGGGTCGTCTCAAACTCCTATTTGGTCAAACCTTTAAATAGTTAGGACCAAAGCCAAAATCCCCTCTCAATTCCTTTCTTGAACGAGAGGTCAACAAATTAAATGATCAAACCTTTAAACAGTTAAGATCATCTCAAATCCCTAATTGGTCAAACATTTAAACAGTTAGGGCAAAAGCCAAAATCCCCTCTCGATTCCTTCCATGAATGAGAGGTTCACAAATTAAACGATCAAACCTTTTAACAGTTAGGATCATCTTAAACTCTCATTTGGTCAAACCTTTAAACAGTTAGGGCCAAAGCCAAAATCTCCTCTCAATTCCTTCCATGAATGAGAAGTCCATAAATTGAACGATCAAACCTTTTAATAGTTAGGATCGTCCCAAACTCCCATTTGGTCAAATATTTAAATAGTTAGAACCAAAGCCAAAATCCCCTCTCGATTCCTTCCATGAACGAGAGGTCCACAAATTGAATGATAAAACCTTTAAATAGTTAAGATTGTCTCAAATTCCCATTTAATCAAACCTTTAAACAGTTAGGTCCAAAGCTAAAATCCCCTCTCGATTCCTTCCATGAACGAGAGGTCTAGTCAAACCTTTAAACAGTTAGGTCCAAAGCTAAAATCCCCTCTCGATTCCTTCCATGAACGAGAGGTCTACACATTCCCCACTCAGTCAAACCTTCCATGAACGAGAGGTCTACACATTCCCCACTCAGTCAAACCTTTAAACAGTTAGGACGAAAGTTGGAATTTCATCTCAATAAATGAGAAATCCACTTTTAGATTGGATAATCAAACCTTTTAACTGTTAGGGTTATCTAAATCTTCTCGATTCTCGGAGTGGAGATCCCACTTTGAGTTTTTTTGCACCAAGAGATAGAATATAAAATTCTTCCTTTCCATCTTCGAGTACATCTTTACCAACAAAAAAGAGATAAGGAGATAGAATATAAAATTCTTCCTCTCCAGTATCAGTTTCATCTTTTCACAAAAAAGACGTAACACATCAACATTTTTAAATCCATGTTTTATACATGGGGGACATTATCTCAATCCCTTATTAAAGATAAGTCTACGTCTAACACACGTCGCCGAGTGGTACATTTCTGTATAAACAACAAAGCCTATGTATTCAACATCATAGCACCAAGTCTAAGAGAGTTTATTCTCTTATTACAACATTACATACAGAACAGACTTAAATAATCTGCATGCTAGCCCGATTCAAACGATACTTGGTAAAGGTTTATCAAATCCTTTGATGGCCGAGGGCTTGCCAAAAATCCTATAAATGCGATAGTCACTGACGCACCAGCTTCATTAGTTGGCCTCGTGACTTGAGTATCCGAAAAACTCAGGATAAAATCCATACTTACAGAGGAACCGACTTGAAAAATTGGTCATGCAGCCTCGACACTCGAGACCGCCATGCTCCAACACCTTAAGAGCTTAAACTTTGTAGACTATAGTAAACGCACGAGTATAAACTGTGTTAATGCCGGTTAACGCGTTACAGTGAAGATTGACGCCGATCAACGCGTTAATGATTTTCACTAAAATAAGGCTAAGGAAAAGGTCCAATTTAATGGATGATCTCAGGGGATTCAATTGTGATCCAGATATGAATTCCCAATAAAGACAATTAGTTCAACATCAGTCCATGACAAGAGCTAATTCACAAATCAAAACATCAGTTTTAGTTCAAGATTTCGACAACGGTCAAGCGATAAACGCAGCACCGGAAGAATTTTAGCTATTCTGCAAAGCACTGAGTAAACTAAAAGATGAAGAAGTCAAGAGTTGAAGCCGTCACATGTCCTTCTACACGATCTCCTTAACTAAATTGTAAGCACCATGAATTTTAATACTAGTTAAAATAATTTTCTGATATTTTAAAATATTTAATTGTTATTCTTAAAAGAGTATTTATATTTTTCTTGATTTTCTATAATTTTCTATGATTTAAAAACTTGATTATATATTTATTTAAATGATTTTGATATTTATAAATTTATTTTGTATGGTAAAAAAAATTCTAGAATTAATTTGTTGTGTTATCGGTACTATTATGTAATATTTTAAATAACATATTTTAATATTATTATTATTACAAATTATTTCATATAATACATGGTATTATTAATTACATATTATTTGTATAATTAGTTGTATTATTTCTATTGTTACATATTATCTATCGTATTAGTATAACTAATACGTTTTACTGTGTACGTAATTGTCCCATAATTATTTGATTTTAAATTTAAGTAAAAATATTTTTATTATTAATTATTCTTGTTTAATTATACAATATGGGTATATTTTGACTGTTTCATATCAACTGTTGTATTAGCACAACATGTACGTTTTTATTTGTAGATAATTATTCTGTAATTAGTTTAATTTTTTGAATACTCGTAAATATTTATTTTAATTATTTTTGTTTTAAACCCAAACCCTAATTAATATAAATATATATACAAATCCTCTCTTCCTCTCTCTCTCTCGTATTTAGGTCGCGTCGCCACGCGTGGCCTGTCTTCTCATCTGGCCTGCGCCCGCGGATGGTATAATACTTTGCAGGCGACCGGCCCTCCACTTGGTAGGCCGACGCCCCGGAACCCCACGACCCTGGCACCCGCGCAGGCCGTGACACCGCCGCCGTCCCGCGAACGCCATCCACCCTGCTGCTCTATATCTCAACTCTCTCTCTCCGGCTCAAAGCAACCCCCGAACTACAGCCGTTCCTCTTCCAGCACCGCTTGGCCTCACCGCCACCATCGCCCTGAGACGCCACACGTTCGATTGCCTGTATCTCCTCCTCCTGCCAACCTAGCTCCGACCACCCTCGTGCCTCATTCCCACTATCCGCCGTAGCGCCAGACCCACCAGATTCGAAACCACGGAGGCATGGTGCGCGCATGTGAGGCTACGGACCTGTCACTCTTTCGCATCAGCACATCCGCTCGAGCAAGCTCCACTGGCCTCAAAGTTGGAATCGGCGCCGGCTTAGGCCCCACGAGCAGAATACTAGCCGCCGCGAAGCCGGGGCTCAGCAGCCACGGACCGCTGGCGTCCCCGTTCTGCGTGCGCGCTATCTGCTTGCCATTTGGCGACGGGCTTATCTGGCTGTCAGAGCCCACGTCGACGAGTACAACCGCGCTGAACACCCGTACCTGAACCAGATCCAAGCCGCTGTCAATGTCACCTCGATCGCCACACGCCGTGTTTGCATCGGCACCGTAGCCTCGCAAGATCTCACTTCTCTTTGACTGGTCTTTATAATTTTTGTTATACTGTTAATTAAGTATATGCAGGATTTTGACTCTCGCTTTAATTTCGCATCAATTATTATATTATCATAAATTAATTTTGAGTAAGATCCCCGCTCCGTTATTTTATCGCATACAATTCTTAGATCTGTTAATAATTTTCTGAGTGGGTTTGATGAATAATATTGAATGTATAGTAATTATGTGATAAATAGTATTTTCAGGACAAATATAATAAATTAAAGAATTTATTTTGGGTAACAGAATTATTTTAGATTAATTATAATATTTTTTAGAATTTATGTTGTGGAAGGAAATTATTTTAGAATGATAAATATTTTTAAAGAAGTTATTTTGAAAAAAGATTATTTTTGTATTATGACCATGTGATTGATAGTTGTAAAACACGACATTTCATGTACATTGACACCGACATGTTGACACTCTTATTTATACTCACTCATGTCATATATGCATACCTGATTCATCGCTAGCTTATATAGTCATGTTCATCATATGATTTGCATAAAATTAGTTGTATTTATTGTCATGTTCATCATATGATTTGCATAAAATTAGTTGTATTTATTTATTATTTCTTGTTTTGTTGAGAATCATTAGTGGTTCATGTCCTTAGTTGCCTAACGTGTCGTGTACAAGACCTATATACCTGTGTATTGTTGACTTAGAAAGCGAGAAGAGTTGGGATGGGGAATTCTTGGTTCATGTGATCGGATGTGGATGTTTATGTATTTTCCAGGCTCGCACCAGTGGATCGTTTCACTCTGGGGTGGGTTTGAGGAGCAGTGATATTGTGGTTGTATATCGTGGTTGTTGGTTATTTTCCAGGCTCGCACCAGTGGATCGTTTCACTCTGGGGTGGGTCTGAGGAGCAGTGATATCGTGGTTGTATATCATGGTTGTTGGTTATTTTTCATGCTCGCACCAATGGATTGTTTCACTCTGGGGTGGGTCTGACGAGCGGGGATATCATTGCACGTAGAAGTGAGATTTGGACCAGCGATCTGTTATAGGATAACTAGTTACATGATATTGTTACTTAGATAATTATGGATTCTTGTGAGATGAGGACTAGTTATATTTCTTTTCATACATAGTTCATGATTAATATTTAATTATCTACAATGTGAGACATATGGTATATACATGAGGGTTTCCTTATTTGGATTATTTCGTTCGACGTACTACGTCTCTTGTTGTAGATTTTTAAGTATTAATTCCATCTATTTGTATGACATGGTTACCTGGATGATTATTCTGATGGCTAGCTGCATGATCTTGTTACTCGGATGTTTATGATTTCTCCTGACTATTATACTCTAGTAGCGGATTGTATCTAGCTTGTTAGTATTCCAATTGCATGTTCCTATTGTTACTACTATCATTACATGATCTGATTTTTGTTATTACATTGGTCACTCTTCTATTATCTATTATTGCCTTGGTCATTCGACCGTTTCTTTCTCCCTTGTGGGATCTTGCCGTGTGCCATGCACACTGACATATACCTGTTTTCTCTGGTGTACGTCAGATTTAGGAGACGGACAACCTCAATTCGAAATCGTACAGGAGCCAGAGGATTCTCAGTAGGAGCGCCTTACAGGTGGAGTAGAAGAACAAGCTGAAACGTAGTAGTTTTCTTCTCTAGTAGCTGATGAATATTAAAACCCTTTTACCGTACTTTTCTTTAGTTGATGATGGATTTAGTATTTTAACAGTAATTTCTTATGGACTATGTATTTCTTAGTTTCTAGTTTGACTGTTTTGTAATAATGGTATGTTTGACCCATATATTTTTATGTCCGGGATGATTTACCATAGATGATATGTTTATTTCTTATTCTGGATTATCTTTATATTCTTGCTATTGTGATCGAGGACCTGTGATTGAGATTTATGTATTTGACGCTTAGCATATTGGATTGAGAAGAAAAGAAAAAGAAAAAGAAAAAAATAACAGTGTACATTTCTTCTCAATCTAATACGTCGCGGACTTATTCACGTTTTAATTTTTAGGTATTTTGGGAAGCGGGGCATGATATAAATATTGAAGGGATTGCAAATAAGACTTGTCTTATCCAAAGTGTCCCAGACTCCTCTATAAAAGAATGAGTCTGAGATACTTTGGAGGGGGTATCTGTAGGCATCTAAAAATGCTTATATATATCCAAATATAGATCAAAATAAAGAGAAGCCAATGAATGTCATTATCTAAGTCATAAGGGATCATCTAAAGCCAAAAGAAGCAAAGGAACAGGTGAAACAACATAGAAGAACAACATGAATACACGCGATAAGGTACACTAACGCGCATAGGCATGATAGTGGAAGGTGATGCACAAGCAAATAGTGTCTCACCTATGGTAAGTTGTAGAGCTATTCGTTAGCTTTCCAATGCATCTTAGATCACCTTATTCCAGTATCGAACGAGGGAGTTAGAGCTAAAATACCCGAGACAACGCAAACTACCTCAGAGGTGCGCGACAGTGTATACTGACACGCATAAGCACGATAGTAGAAGGTGATGCACAAACAAAGAGAGTGTATCACCTATAGGAAGTTGTATAGCTTTTTACTAGCTTTCCAACGCATCTTGGATCACCTCATTTGGATATAGGACGAGAGAGTTAGAGCCAAAATACCCGAGATAATGTAAACTACCTCAGAGGTGCGCGACGAGGTACACTGATGCGCATAGGCACGATAGTGGAAGGTGACGTACAAGTAAAAAGAGTGTCTCACCTATAGGAAGTTGTAGAGCTCTTCACTAATTTTCCAAGGCATCTTGGATCATCTTATTCTGATATCGGACGAGGAACTTAGAGCCAAAATACCTGAGATAATGCAAACTGCCTCGGAGGTGCGCAGTAGTGGTAACTATCGTGGCAATGTACAATAGTTTAAGCCATGATACTATTCAAATCTAAAGAATCTTAAAAGACAAAAGTTGTAGATCTCTTCGTCAGCTTTCCAAATCATCTTGGATCACCTAATTCTGAGATCGGGCGAGGAAGTTAGAGCTAAAATACGTGAGATAATGCAAACTATCTTGGAGGTGCGCGACAGTGGTAACTACCGCGGCAATGCGCGACAGTTACGACTGTTGCGCACATTAAGAAGCTGAAAGTGTTATTTTTGATAGTTTTCTTGAGTTTCGTGTGGCCTACATGACTTATTAACTGCTAGGGATCACTTATGAACGTGGAGGAGCAGTTGCAAGCAGAAATCACGCCCATAACCGTTGAAATAATGATAATTAAAGGTGGTGGGAGTGGTTATGAAAGTGAAAAAACTACCTCCTTTAGTCGCGTCAGTGGCCACTACCACGCTAAAGGAGAAAAATAACATCAGTTATTTTTTATTATTTCTAATAGCTATGACTCCCAGAGGCTATAAATACCTTCTTATACACGAGACCAAGAACAAGAGAGCAGATTAGAGCAGAGAGACTTGAGCTTTTGGTGAATTTGAGCAAGAAAGAGAGTCTTCATTCTTCACAAACATTCTTAAGAAGCTTTTGGCGATTCCTAGAGATCTAAGTTCTGACTTGATCATTGGAAGAGTGAACATCTTACATCGATAAGATATTCACTTAAGATTCTTACTTCGATAAACGAAGAAGAATACCCAAAATCCTTCACGGTTCAATCAGAATCTTTGAATCGGTAGTCCACGAGCTAACGCACCCCTGGCACATGCAAAGTCCCCACAAAAAACAGAAGTTGATAAACGATTTCTGTGTTATTTTCTAGGAAGTTGTAATTTTCTTCTTATTGTATAAGAGAGGTCTTATAAAAAGGCTATTTTCTTTTGAATTCATTGTAAACAATCAAATAGATAATGAATTCCACAATGAAACAAACTTTCGACGAAAACATATACCAGAGAATGCTGGTACATCAGATATACCAGAGGATCTAGTTTCACGAGAAACTGAAAGTGTCAATGATGAAAGAGTTATTGAACCACCTTTCAGGTATGTCAGGAGATAGAAATATTTTGTAGATGACTTCATCATCTATAATGTGGAAGGAGATCCACAGACTTTCTAAGAAGCAATGCAGTTAACAGATACTCTTCTGTGGAAAGAAGCTATAGATGATGAGATGAATTCATTGATCCAAAATCATACTTGGGAGCTGATGAATGTACCTGAAGGTGCAGGACCTATCAGCTGCAAGTGGATCTTCAAGAAGAAGCTTCATCCTGATGGTACTATTGAGAAGTACAAAGCAAGATTGGTGACGAAAGGATTCTCTAAGACAGAAGGATAAATTTCTTTGATATTTATGCACCAGTCTGCAGGATCACTACCATCAGAGTGTTTATCCAATGGACAGTGATAAAAAGGTTTGTCATACATCAGATAGATATAAAGACTGCCTTTCTCAATGAAGATTTCACAGAAGAGATCTACATGGAGAAACTAGAAGGACTTGATGCCCCAGCTGGTAAAGTTTGTAAACTTGTTAAGTCTCTATATGGACTTAAGCAGACACCGAAACTCTGGCATGAGGAGTTCGATGGGGTTGTTCGTAACAATGGGTATCAAGTCAGTAAATCTGACAAGTGCCTATATATCAAGGTCGCTGGAGGAAAGGTGGTGGTTATCTGCCTCTATATGGATGATATGCTCATCATTGGGAGTGATTTGGAGATAGTAATATCTACCAAGAAATTTCTCTCAGCACAGTTAAGCATGAAGGACCTTGGAACTACGGATGTGATTCTCGGAATCAAAATTATATACTCTAAAGAGGATATTGGGTTATCCCAATCTTATTATATCGAGAGCATGCTAAGAAAGTATGACTACTACGATCTGCCAGAACTGTCAGTGCTGTATGATTACAACAAGAAACTTTGACAGAACACTGAAAGACCAGTAGAGCAGCTAAGGCACTCAAAGATCATTAGGAGTCTTATGTACGCAATGAGCTGCACAAGGCCAGACATAGCATTCGCTGTAGGAATGCTTAGTAGGTTCACAAGTAACCCTAGAAAGCTTCATTAGGATGCTGTCCAGAGATTGATAGGATAATGTAAAGGAATTATCGGTCTGGGCTTATTCTATACTGGATACCCAGCTATAATCGAATGTTATTCAGATGCAAGCTGGTGCTTAGAATCAAATGAGTGCAGATCTACTGGAGGTTTTGTCTTCACCATGGGTGGAGCTGCCGTCTCTTGGAAGTCTAAGAAGTAGACTATGATTGCACAATCATCAATGGAATCTGAGTTCTTCGCACTCTGTGCTGCAGGAGATGAAGCTGAGTGGTTCAGTTGTCTTCATCGAGAACTTCCATTAGTAGAATTGTAAGGCTCAATTACTATCTATTGTGATAATCAGGCAGCGAGTGCTGTGGCAACAAACTCGATGTTCAATGGAAAGAAGCAGACTATTTGTCTGAAGCATAGCTATTAGAGAGAACTCATTTTCCAAGGAGTCATCTCTATGATTGACGTTAAGTCTTCAGAGAATGTGACTGATCATTTGACTAAGGGTCTGAAAAAGGATAATCATAAAGACGTCTGCTGGAATGGGTCTCAAAGTTTTGTGAGTCTTATAAATACTTACCACGTACATCAAGTTATTAGTT
The DNA here is from genome assembly GCF_001876935.1 of Asparagus officinalis. NCBI lineage: Eukaryota > Viridiplantae > Streptophyta > Magnoliopsida > Asparagales > Asparagaceae > Asparagus > Asparagus officinalis. The sequence continues at coordinate 75,810,155 of NC_033794.1, read as the reverse complement.
CAAATCTTATGCTACTAATAATAAGATAATTGGTTCAAAATTTAAGTAAGATTTGCAAATATTGGTGAGCCTTACAAATAGTTACCATTTACATCAAGTTATTAGTTCAAAACTTACGCTACTAATGATAAGATGATTGGTTCAAAATTTAAGTAAGATTTGTAAGTAAAATCCTATCATGGTATATAGGATGGTTGTCAAGCCTTAATGAGTCCAAAGTGTTAGGTCTTATGTTTACGAGCCTTCTATCTAATCTAGTTTTGATAATTTACAAACAATCCCTAACATCATTTGTCTAGTATTTGTGTTTGCTCATTAGGTGTTCTAGACAAACATCGATGTTGGAGGTTGGATGGACTTGTGCCTACACGATCATATCCATTGGAGGATGGAAGGAATATCGGAATGAAGCTTTGCATTTCAAGTCAAGTACAAGTTCAAACTTCATCCGCAACCAAGACGAGCATATCGAAGATCTCTTAGCTTGGGTTTATTAGTTTAGGTGTTTTATTTTGTGTGTTAATACTTTAATACACACATGTTTGGGTCAAAAGTTGATGTTTTCATTGTCATCGAATCTATTACAACTTTGGTCATTACAATAAACTCAAACGAAAAGAAAAGTTGATCTTTTTATAAGATCTTCTTTACACAATAAAAATAAAGATTATAACTCTTGTCAAACAGCGCAACAGACGTTTATCACCCGCTGCTTACGTGGGAACTTTGCCTGTGCCGGGGACGTTAATATCCATGGACCACCGCGGATCAGATCCGGTTAGCAGAAGTTGGATAATCAATGCTCTCACTTCACTAAGCAAAATTACGGCTCTTCTCGGGATTTAAGACCAAGCTTAAATCCGGAGGAATAGGGGACGGGTCTCAGATCTCTCGAACTCCACTCTTTATACGCAGGAGATCGCCAAGATCTGCTAACCCTTGCTGTAAATTCGTGGCTCCACTCTCCAATTCGGCAGCGCTTCGCCCTCTTTATCTCCTCCTCTAAAAATGAACACCCGAGCCTCTATTTATAGATGACCCCCGGAGCCTCTATTTATAGGCTTGGTTGGCGGTTTTCTTGGATCAAAACGAGGGATCCTCTCTATCTTCAGTTAGAAACCACAAAACCATAGTATCAGATCGGTTGGAACGTTCAGGAACAAATCAAATCCCGAAAGAATCCATAAAAACCGAAAAAACTGATTTTGGCCGAACTGTCACCTAGTGGCTCGGCCTGGCCGGGCCACCAAATGGTGGCTCGGCCTTGGCCGAGCCACTGGCCCGACCGGATCGTTTTGACGTGATCCGACCGCCAGAGGCTTTCTTGGTTTTCTGATTTTCTGGGACTTGTAGTTTTCCCCCGTTTCGCGTGATTGATCATCTTGTTGACTTGCACGCTTCGTTGCGGGATTGACCGTTGAACGCGCGCGAACTGATTGACGCGCGCGTGTTGATTGATGCGCGCGAGCTGATGCGCGTGTTGATTGACGCACGCGGGCCATTTGGTTCGTGGTTTCACTTCATGTGCTTGTCGACGACAGATAATCCTCTTAGACTCGGATAACGACGTTCATCATCTTCTCTCCGTCTTGAGCTGTGCGTGGATACCTATAGGTATTTTTAGACGCCTACAGATACCCCCTCCAAAGTATTTCAGACTCATTCTTTTATGGAGGAGTCTGGAATGCTTTGGATATGATAGTCCCCCGCCTTTAGTCGGTGTCAAAGGACTTGTGAACTGTTTCAATTCTTGACTTCCTCAGCCTTCAGCCTATCTAGTGCTTTGTCGAATAGACGAAGGTCTTCCGGCGCTGCATTTATCGTCTAACCGTTGTCGAAGTCTTAAATCAGAATTGGTGAGTTAGTTTTGGCTCGTATCATTGAGTTGACTTTGAACTGATTATCTTTGTCGCAACGCGTTGACCGGCGTTGACATGCGTTAACACAGTTTATACTCGTACGTTTACTGGAGTCCATACAGTTTAAGCTCTTAGGGCATTGGAGCATGGCGATCTTAAATTTTAGGCTGCAGGATCAACTATTAAAGTTGTTTCATCTGCACGTGTGGATCTTATTCCGAATTTGTTGGATGCTCAAGTCACGAGACCAACTAATAAAGCTGATACGTCAATGACTCACATTTATAGAATTTTTGGCAAATTCTCAGCCATCAACGGGTTTGATAAGCCTTTACCGACTACCGTTTGAGTCGGGCTAGCATGCGGATTGTTTAAGTCCGTTCTACATGTAACGTTATGCTAAAAGTGTTAACTCTTTTAGTGCTACGATATTGAATATGTAGACTTCGTCTTTCTCCTGTGAAAAGACTAAACAGCAACGTGTATCAGACGTAGACTTAGGATTTTTGGCAAACCCTCAGCCTTCAACGGATTTGACCGTGTATCAGACGTAGACTTAGGATTTTTGGCAAACCCTCAGCCTTCAACGGATTTGACGTGCCTTTACGGATTACCGTTTGAATCGGGCTTGCATGCGGATTGTTTAAGTCCGTTCCGCATGTGACATTATGCTAAGAGAGTTAACTCTCTTAGTGCTACGATATTGAATACGTAGACTTCATCTTTCTTACGGGAATAGACTACCCGACAACGCATGTTAGGTGCTGACTTATCCATACTTAGACTTCGGGATAAAATTCCCCGTACGTGTGAAGCACGGATTTTGGCGTTATGAATAACAACCTGTCAAAATGTTGAATATATGGGCTTTTGTTCTTTTTACGATTAAGAACTAACCGGCAACGCGTGTTAGGCGTTGACTTATCCCTACTTAGGCTTTGGGATAAAATTCCCCATGCATAAAAGACATGGATTTTTATTGCTACGAAGCTGAATACGTAGACTTGGTCGTTTTTACGAGAACGAACCACCCAGCAACGCGGGTTAGGCGTTGACTTATCCCTACTTAGGCTTCGGGATAAAATGCCCCAGACTGGATTCTGGTGTCTTTTTTAATCGGTGAAAGACTAAACCGGCAACGCGTGTTAGGCGTTGACTTATCCCTACTCAGGATTCGGGATAAAATTCTCCATGCATAAAAGGCATGGATTTTTGTTGCTACGATGCTGAATACGTAGACTTGGTCATTTTTACGGGAACGAACCACCCAGCAACACGGGTTAGGCATTGACTTATCCCTACTTAGGTTTTGGGATAAAATACCCCAGACTAGATTCTGGTGTCTTTTTCAATCGGTGAAAGACTAAACCGGCAACGCGTGTTAGGCGTTGACTTATCCCTACTCAGGATTCGGGATAAAATTCCCCGTACGTGTGAAGCACGGATTTTAGGAGTTGAAAAAATGATGTCTTCTTCTTGGGGCAAAGACGAACCCGATGTGGGAGAGGAAGAATTTTATATTCTCTTTCCCAAAGCTGAAGAGGAAGAATTTTATATTCTATCTCCAGTTAAAAAAGGAAACTCCAAGTGGGATCTCCACTTCAAGAATCCGGAAAGGCGAAACTAAGAGTGGGATCTCCACTCCGAGAATCAAAAAGATTCGGATAACCCTAACTGTCGGAAGGTTTGATTACCGAACTAAAGATGAATTTCTCGTTATCGAGAATGAATTATGGTTTTGGTCCTAACTGTAGGAAGGTTTGACCAAGCGGGAGTTTGAGGTGATCCTAACTGTAAGAAGGTTTGATCACTCGATTTATTTGTGGACCTCTCGTTCATGGAAGGAATCGAGAGGAGATTTTGGTTGTGGTCCTAACTGTAGAAAGGTTTGACCGAATGAAAGTGAGAGTGTGAGATGACCCTAACTTTTATAGGTTTGATCACTCGATTTGTGGACCTCTCGTTCATTAAAGGAATCAGGAGGAGATTTTGACTGTGGTCCTAACTGTAGGAAGGTTTGACAAAGTGGACAGCGAGAGTGGGAGTACAAACTACAGTGGGAGTGTTGACTTGTACAAATCACTCAGTAGGGATTCTTGGTGTTAAGTGATAAGGACTTAACACGAAGGGGCTTGACAATTCGTCAAGGATTAACATATCAAAATTCTAAGCATTATATCCGGACTCTAACCATGAAAGTGTTGAGTGCACGAACATAGCGGAAGTTTGAATGGATTAAACAGGAAAGAATTTTGGTGGTCCCACCGTCAATTAGTCTGATCGATGGGGGATTTTGTGGTGGGAGAATGTGAGTCATCAAACACCAATGAGAGTTTTGTGAGGGAAAATTGATCCAATGAAGTGATCGAATCTCATCTCAGCAAAAGAGTGTTCGGAAATCATAATAGGAGTTTAGTGTTTATCACTTTGTTCATATTGATTGGGTTATCCCTAAGAATATTACGTTTAACATTCTTCCGAGAACTTCCCGTTACATGAATTATCGACCCCCAGCTTTCTTTGCAAAACTAGGTGTAACGAAGAGTACGTTATCCTCAGTCGCATATTCGGGTTATCCTTAAGAATATATGATTCTCTAGGAACTTCCCGTTACATAAATCATCCACCCCCAGCTTCCTTTACGAAACCGGGTCTAAAATTGTACTGAGTAACATGACTGGGTTATCCTTAAGAATATTACATGTAAAAATTCTCTAGGAACTTCCCGTCGAGAGTGGGAAACCGTTTATACTCATATACCTATTGGAGTATTAAAAGGAACAGTTTATACTCTTATACTTGTCGAAGTGTTCATTCGGCTTAATTGAGCGATATAACGCCGGCTTCAACCAAGATTTGGATGCTATTTTTGAGAGCAAAGCAATCCTTAGTGGGATGAAGGATCCTCCTGTGATACGCACAGTACTTTGGATCCGCAGTATTGTCAGCTTCCTCTTAATTGACGATAGGTTGTAGCTTGATCTTATTATTTTCAAGGAGGGACTCGAAGATGGCTGGAACATCTTCGTCCTTGAAGGAGTACTCTTTTTTAAGTTTCAGGTCCGAAACCTTTTGCTGTCTTCGGGATTGTCGTTGTGACGTTTGATTAGCATCAACAGCAGCTGCAGGTGCCTCGCCCTTACCACGGGAGGCGAAGTTTGAGTTTGGAGGATTAGCCATCTGTTGGTTCCTCTCGGCCTTCTTCCTTCGGAGAAAGCGTTCGGCCCGCTCTCCACGCACCTTCAACTCTTTCCAGTTGTTGGACGGTGCTACTCCCATAACTTCTAGCACGTCCAAAGAGAGGTTGTTGTGGCAGGTTTGGAGGATGAAGTCCTCTGTGATCGGATCTCGGCAATTCATCGCCTTATTCCGGAAGCGCTTGACGAAGTCGTCGATCGTCTCGTCATCTTCTTGCTTCTCATCAAAGAGCGTCTTGATTGATACCTCGCCATCATCGTCAAAGAAATGAGCGAGAAATAGGTTCTCTAGGTTGTCCCAGCTGTTGATGCTTCCAGACTTGAGACGGTGGTACCAATCGAAGGCGGGCTTGTGAAGGGTGCCAACGAATGACCGAACCATCAAGGCTTCATTACCGGAGATCATGCCCAAGTGGGACTTGAAGTAGATCAAATACTGAGTGGGCGAACCCTTCCCATCGAACGGTGTGAAGTTGATCAGGTTAAACTTCACCGGATACGGGATCGAATCCCACTCTCTTGGGTAAGGACATGGGATCCCGGTCTTCTTTACCTCTCGATCAGACATCAGAGCGTTGATTTTTTTCTTGAGATCCTTTATCTTTTCGTCCTCATCTGTATCGAGGCTTAGACGATTCTTAAGAGGAATAACGGGGCTACCCCCAGTGTTGTCATTATTGGTAGGACCACCCCCAGTGTTTTGATCAAGGGGAGGGTTCTCAATATCGAGATGTTCATCCGCATCTGAATCGCTACCTACTTGGTGAGCAAGGTTACGATGGCTGGATTCACCGAACTGATTGGATAGAGCCCGAATTTGTTGGTCATGCTCTTTCCTCATTCGTAGCATAGTCGTTTCCATTTTGATATTGAATGCCTCTTTCTGCTTGGCCAAGGCATCCTCAACCATTTTGGCTACTTCCTCGGTGTTAATCATAAGTACTTCACGGGATTGTCCCGGACTGGATACCGTATTAGTTAGCATCCGATGCTTCATCATCCGAGGATAACCCTCTTTGCATTCTCTGATAGTCCCTTTGTCTAATAGTTCCTGATCGTAACCGGGTTAGATGATGCGATACAAGCGGGTCAGAGCTAGAAGGTCGAATCGATTTTCCCTTATCAGCCATATTTATTGTGACTTCCGAAAGTTCGTCACCTTGAACGGCCGATCTTTTCTTGTGGAAACGTCTTGGCTTGGACTTAGTCGCTCCGTTAGAGATCCTCTTAAATACCGAGACCCTCTGCGAAGCGGTCTTGGGGTAGCTACACGCTGATAATACTGCCCTGATAATGTTTGTGCACGGACAATGAGAGTCCGTTTCTCGGGTACTTCTCTTTCGAGATCTGTTCGTACCCCTAGCCCGATAGTATAACTCATCGGTCTGAAGACCGGAGCAACCTATCGTGTGTTGGCATGACTCATCAGGTATAACGTCATCATCTGACGAATACATTTCCTTCCGAGGACTCGATGCCTTGTTTGCGTCCTCAAGAGTCACGCGTTTAGAGCGGCGCTTTTGGGGACGCGAACTCTTGACGGGCTCTTAGACTTTAATTCGTCGTCCGAGGTGGTCAAGTGCAGGGGTTTTCCCATTATACAAAGGTCCTGATTTGTTGCGAGGGCGTGTGCGACCCCCAGCTCGAATGGCTGCTCGGGGTTCAGTCACCAGACCCTAGTGTTCTTTGATCGGAACCTTGCCTCGATCCTCATGCAAAGGACCCAGGTGATCCGTCATCCTCATCTTGAAACAGGATAAGTCTCCATGGTCGTGAGGTATCACCGGGAGTGTAGAATTCATCGGGACATGAATAGGGGCCGCCGGAAACTCAGACGGGACTGTAGGAAGTGAATCAGCAGTGAAACGGACCAAACTAGTTGACTTTGGCCGAGCCACCATTTGGTGGTTTGAACTTGGCCGAGCCACCATTTGGTGGTTTGACTTTGGTCGAGCCACCATTTGGTGGTTTGAACTTGGCTGAGCCACCATTTGATAGTTTGAATTTGGCCGAGCCACCATTTGGTGGTTTGACTTTGGCCGAGCCACCATTTGGTGGTTTGATGTAGACGGTAAAAAATACCTCCATGGGCTTACAGGAAATTCAAGAACTCACACGCTCAGTTCTCTAGCACGGGCCTAAACCGTGTAGACGTCAAATGTACTTGGTTCCAGATTCGCCTGAATGATCGGCTCGCCTGCACGAGTTGAGATCAATTGGAATAGCGGAAATTCGCCTTTCACACGACTCGCCTGCCCGAGTCCAAAGTCGAATCCGCCTGCAAACCTCAGGGCCGCCCGTATCCGCTACCCCACGTGCTGAGATGGGCCTTCCCATCTCTCTCGACCCGAAGGGAGAGGGCACAGTACTCCAAGACCGTCAAGCGGCCGCTCACAGCACGCACAGTACGAAGGACTGGACAGGTGTCGAGTCGACCTGAACAGTCATAGCGCTCGGTGGTTGGTCAGATCCACGCAAGCATCTGACAGCCTTTGTCACGCATACGAGGAGGGGCTTTCCCACTCTTACGAAACGTGATACAGAGCACAGCTCTTCGAATGACCGCTGATGGTACGAAGGAACAGCGGGACGTCTCCGAACAATGTATGGTCACATCCCATAATTCAAGGAGTGGTCAAGCTGTCCTTCTTCCATTTAAAAGCCTCTTCCAGCAAACTGAAAGAGAGGTCGCAAAAACTTGGAGAAAAGTAGTTGAGACCAAGCTGTTAGCAGATCCTTGCATTACAGCGCCACTGCCTAGTTCTGAGCTCCGATCGCCGGCATACTAAGCAGACCCGAACTCCATCAACTCGAGCTTCTACTGCAAACTGAAGCTCTCCAGCAGCCTTGATCGAACGGTCCAAGGGAAGCAGACTCGACACGAGCATCGAGCGAAGCATCCTATAGCCACCTAAAGTCCCCACACAAAACAAAGAGGGCATTCCCTCTGCTTCTGTTGTAACCATTTGATTATTAGTTTGTAATAATCTTTCTTATTAATACAAACGAAACTCACTGTTTCCGGGAAATCAAATTTTTACCCTACAGAAGATGGCGACCACAGTGGGAGGAGCTGTTTCATCGAACGAAATGGTGGTGGCTCAATTTGATGAAGTTGCTGTCGGGACGACTGTAGAGTCCCTGGAGATTGAGTTCGACCAGGCCAAGTACGAAGAGTACTTGTCTTCCTCATCCTCTGGTGGCGATGCGTCCCGCAAACGCCACAGAGTCGTGCGCCGAAGCCGACCTCAGACGGTCAAAGCTTCCGCACCTGAAGGTTCCACCCGAGTCTCATCGGAGGAACCCACTCCATCGCAATCGATCAAGGCCAAGCCAGAGATCGAGCGAAGAGGCAAGGGTCTGCCAAATGGATCGCCAAGCGGTCCACACAGACACCTGCCTCGGAGGAAACGCCGGTTCACTCCGGCACAAACTGCACTGCCGCAGCCCGCGATGACGCTCCCCTCGCCGGGAGAGCTAGCTAACAGCAACGGCAAATGCTCGTCAGACAGGAGGTCCATACCTCCGCTTCTCACAATGGCCTGAACCATCATACAGGCCCGAGAAACGCTAGACGAGAAGGCAAACTGCCCGACCTCGGAAGGCCCTCCAAGTCAAGAGCGCCGACCGAGGATGGCAGAGCCATCCGCTCAGGAGGACTTCGCTTCTTAGGTCACATCCCTGATGCGAATAAACCACACCGAGCGAACGAGCCTACCCGAGTAGGCGAATCCTCGAAGGCTGGCGAGCCTCGCCATAATCATTTGGCGGATCTCGTGAACTCGCTCTTCCAAACAAAGGGTTGAAACCCGCCTACGTACTGGAGCTCGCTCAAACGCGAAGACTCGCCAGTCAAGGCGAGATCGCCCAACTCCAGCACCAAAGCATTCCAACCAAGGCGCACCGGAGAGCGCGTCCAAAAATCTCCCCTACACTCACCCGAGCGACTCTTCTGAAGCTAGGGGTTGTCACCAACCGTCCACAGAAGACCTTAGGGAATACTTAACTCGCAAACGCACTATACAGGAGGCGAATCCTCAGTGCCACTACGAGAGACTCATCCACACGGTCCTCGCTGACTGCCAATGCATCGGGGCGGCGAAACCTTCGGTGTTCGAGAGACTATCTCAACAGTCCTCTCGACCAAGGCCCTCCCGTCAAAGGCGTCGTCACCAAAAAAGACGCGCTGCCGACGACCTAGAGCTCTCATCCGCCACAGTTAACATGACGGATAAGGGGAAGGCGGTACTCTCCGACTCGCCAGACTCGGACTCCGTCCTGAGACCTAACACTCGGTCTGCTCGACGCCGGTAGGACGGCATATTCCGGCGAACGCGTAGTCGTAGGGGGGCAAGCATTGGGTTTGATTACTCTACCCTGGTACCCCCCTCCTGCGGTGAAGACGAGGTTCATTCGGCGGCGGCCACATCTCAGACCTCGCGCTCAAGTCAAGACGTGCAGGTGAGAGTGCACATGACCGAACTCAACACTGAGCAGACAATGGCTCAAAAGCTGGAGGAACAGCAGGCGACCATCGACTCTCTAAGAGAAATGATGGAGCAACTGCTGAAAAAGAAGAAGAAGAATAAGAGGACCCAACGTCCCTTACCCCGGCAAACTAGGGACAAGGAGTGAGTACCTCCTCACCGTCCAGCGGCTGAGACGGAGGATGATTGGCATTCCGATTACTCCTCCAAAACATCGATAGGAATGTCACACACTGGGGATAGCACCCGTGACGAAAGATTCAACGAGTTTCAGGACCAGCTCAACGCGCTGAAGCTCCAGCAAAATATGAACAAGCTGGGGGTGGTACGTCCCTACCCCATCGAATGGGACACGGTCCCATACCCAGCAAAGTTCAAGCCAATCAGCTTAGTACAGTTTGATGGCAAGGGATCACCCTCGCAGCATATCTACTATTTTATGGCGCAGACCGGATTCATTACGGGGAATGACGCCATTCTCACTTGACTATTCATAGATACCCTCAAGGGGGTGGCCTTTGAATGGTTCCGCAAACTGGAGCCCGGCTCTATCAAGGCATGGGCCGACGTCGAGAAGCTCTTCCTCGCCCGCTTCTTCGACGACGACACAGAAGTGTCGATGGCCACTCTCCTTGCTGAGAAGCAGCGGAAGTCGGAGTCGGTCAACGACTTCGTGAAGATGGCCACTCTCCTCGCTGAGAAGCAGCGGAAGTCGGAGTCGGTCAACGACTTCGTGAAGAGATTTCGGAATCGATCAGTCCATTGCCGGGACCAAGTTTCCGAGTCGATGCTGATTGAGATGTGCCACAACAACATGGCGATCCACATCTTGTCCAAGATCGAGGTAGTAGAGACCCGAACTTGGAAGGAGCTTGTTCGCCAAGGCGAGCAAGTCGAAAACATGATCAAGAGGCTGGAGGCCGAAGAGCCGCAGTCCAAAAAGGGAGCAGCAGAGCCAGCTGCGCCGAAGAATCCTCCGTCGGCGTCGAGAGGAAAGGAAATCATGGCAGTCGCACTCCGCCCTGGCTCCGAAGGCCTCTCAAAAGCCCTGAACCCAGGGGCAATTTAACCACGGCCCCCAGCGGCAATATGAGTTCAAAGAAGACCACGGTGGGTGCGACTTTCGACACTCTACTCAAGAGTGGGCGGATTAAGTTGCCAGAAGCCGCCAAGCCTGAGGAGGCGGACAAAACCGGTGACCCAAGTTACTGTGCATATCACAGATTCCTGGGCCATCACACAACCAAATGCTACGTCCTCAAGGACAAGCTCCAGGCCCTCTACGTCATGGGGGTTTTGAAGAAAGAGAAAGTCCAGAAACAAGTGACTACGAACATGATCACTTTAAGCTTCGGGACAGATCTCCCAGAGGTTCAAGCCCCAGCGGGGGTAATCCCTATCCCCAAAGCGGTCTTGAAGATCACTAACGATGATCCTCACAACCAGCGGGAAAAGGGTCTGGTCCCACAGACTCTGCCATCGGGACAGGTGATGTGGGTCCATCCAGACCTCCTCAATGACGAGCAGTGGACTGCACAGCCTTCCAAGGAGGCTAAGAGGAAGCACTGCAACGTTGTCTCCGCCATCCTAGGTAGAGATGACGCGACGATGACTGCCCTGACCGACTCTGAAGAAGACACCAACGTCTTCGCCACGAGGGCAGGGAAGGAATTTGCGAAAGAATATCCCGCGAGTGCGGAGAACCCGGCAGGACCTCCTGCGAGGCCAGTCGCAGCAACCCCTCCCAATCCGGATGGACCAAGCACGAGCCGCCAGCCTTTCCGGTTCAATGTGCTCGCGCAACTGAAGAGCATCCCCGCGCGGATTACCATGTACGACCTCCTCCGGTTGTTTAGGTCCACGCGAGAGGCCCTCCAAGAGGCGCTGGCCGACTCGGAGGCGTTCTCTACCCATTTCTCGAAGGAAACAGAGGTAGAACAAGGATGTGCAACTTGCTGCCAAGTCTCTGAGAGGCGGGTCCCGTGCATCACTTTCACCCCTGAGGATATGCTCATCAAGAGCACATCTCATGACCGGCCACTTTACTTCACGGGATACGTCGGCTCGTCGAAAGTAGATCGGATTCAGGTCGATCCAGGGTCAGCGCTGAGCATCATGCCCTTGAAGTTGATCAAGCACTTGGGGATACCGCCAAAGAGCCTCTCCTCAACTGCGACTACCATCTTCGGCTTTAACGCCACGGGGACTCGGCCACTCGGCAAAATCTGCCTGAAATGTCGGATAGGCGACATGAAGACGGAGGTGACATGCTACGTCATCGATGCCGAACCCTCGTACAACATACTCCTAGGGCGTCCGTGGATCCATGGCAACAGAATAGTCCCGTCCATATTACACCAGTGCTTGAAGCATGTGGACAACTATGAACGAGTCAGGACAGTAGTGGCCGACAAGCAGCCCTTCAAGGACGTCGAAAACTACTTCACGGATTCCCTGTTGTACTAGGACCCCGACGCGCCACCAGCGGAGGAGCCAGAGAGCGGCAACGAGGTGGATAGCGAGCCTGAATACGGTGACAGCTTAATTCTGAATGACTTTGAGTCAATTGTAATTGGTTACGAGAGTCACCATATAACCAACGCTGTTCAGGCGGAGAAGCTTATCAGGAATGAGAAATCCGACTTTGCTTATTTGTCGTCTTGTTCCACGTCCGAAGAGGATGCGCCAAATGAACTATGGTCGAAACTCTACAGTGATCCTTCCATACACTTGCCGGTGTGCTCGTCATACGCCGCCAAGATGCAGCCGATCAGGTCATCGCAAGCTGTGTTCGTCGTACCGGCCCGAAATAATTATCAAAAAGATATTATTTTCGGTCGGATCGATCATCCCCTACGCACGCTATGGGACGAATCCGAGGATGAGGACCCAGCGTCCCAGTTTTCGCAGTACAGTCGAGTTGCGAAACGAATGATGAGCGACATGGGGTATGACCTCACTCGTTTAGAGGGCCTAAATTACGGCCGAGGACGTAAGACGGTCATCAAACCCGCCTACGTTCCCAAAGGGAAGCCCTCAAATTACTTCAACAGGACGAGAAGAGGCTTAGGCTACTCCTCCTCTTGTGTTTTTACGTCGACGAAGACTCCGACTATGCATGTTCGGGGGACCAATCGTCAACGACCTCGGCTTGGGACTCAGACGTCAGCGTGAGGGATCTGTTCGATGGCCTTACAGTCAACATGGCTACAGTAGACCCCGTCGAGATGGCGGAGGACGAACAACTTCCACTCTATGACGAGACATGGGATCGCCATGTTAATGCCCAGTGGAACAGTCGCTTCGAGCAACGCGAAACGCCAACCGAAGACGAAGTCCTCCAGGTGAACATGGGTACTGAGGCGAATCCCAAACCCATATTCATCAGCGGCAGTCTACCTCCACAGGAAAAAGAAGACCTCATCGCCCTCATACGGGAATACATTGACGTCTTCGCCTGGAATTACGAGGACATGCCTGGCCTGGATCCGCGGGTCGCCACGCATCGCCTCAACATCAGCCCTGACGCCAAACCAATCAAACAAGCCCAGAGGCGTTTCGCCCCAAATCATGGAGGCGATCGAAGCCGAAGTGAAGAAAACTGATTGCAGTCCGGTTTCATCAGAGAGGAGCAACACCCTGACTGGGTGGCGAACATTGTTCCCGTCTTGAAAAGAATGGTAAGATCCGCATCTGCATCGACTTTAGGAACCTCAACGCCGCGCTGCCCTAAAGACGAATTTTCCTCTACCCATCACGGATTCGTCATCATTGCAATTTACGTGCGGATTCGAGAGGATGTCCTTCATGCGATGGCGTTCTCAGGGTATAATCAGGCATCAAAATGCACCCTGAGGATGAGCAGCACACGACATTCATACTCCCATGGGGCTGTGCTACTGTTACACGCGTCATTGCCTTCGGACTCAAAGACGCGGATGGCGCAACCTACCCAGCGCCGCATGAGCATGATCTTTCGAATACCTGCCCGAAAGACGGTCGAAGGCTATGTAGACGACCTTTCGTGAAGAGTCGCATAAGTGAGGACCACCTCCAAGATTTGAGGCGAATGTTCGAACTCATGAGGACCCATCAATCTCAAGATGAACCCACTATAGCTCATTATTTGGGGATGTTCTAGCCGGTAAATTCTCGGGTATTCAGTCGATCAGGGACGAAAGGAATCCGGATTGATCCAGACAAGGTACGAGCTATTCAAGAGCTCCAGCCGCCCCGAAACCTTAAAGAGCTAAGAGGCCTTCAGGGACGACTGGCTTATATCCGAAGATTCATCTCGAATCTCTCGGGCAAATGTCAACCCTTCTCTAAGCTGATGAAGAAATGTACCTCCTTCGTCTGGGATGAGCCATGCCAAAAGGCCTTTGAAGAGATCAAAGCTTATCTCTCAAACCCGCCTGTCCTTACGGCACCAATCTCAGGGAGGCCATTCCTCATATATATACGGGCCATGGAACATTCTCTAGGCGCCCTCTTGGCACAAAACGACGATGCAGGCCATGAACAAGGCATCTACTACCTGAGCAGAACCTTGCAGGGTGCCGAACAACGGTACCCAATGGTCGAGAAGGAATGCCTAGCCTTGGTGTTCGCCATCCAAAAGATGCGGCACTACTTGGTCGGCCAGACAATCCATGTCATTTCCCGGATGAACCCTATTCGGGTTTTCATGACACAACCTGCAGCGTTGAACTGGCGCCTGGCCAGGTGGGCGCTTCTGCTCTCTCAATATGACATCCACTTCATGCCGCAGAAATCAGTCAAGGGACAGGCCATCTGCGATCTCATGGCTAGTCACCCGCTGGGGGGGAAGACCGATCTATTCGAAGATCTGCCAGACGAACCTCCCGAAGCCAATGTGACTTCGTCACCAGAGGTGTGGCAGATGTTCTTCGACGGTGCGTCTCGCGCAGGCGTGAGCGGCTCTATCTCTGCAGGAGTGGGGGTGGTCCTCACCTCTCCGCATGTCCACGTGTTACCCCAGGCCTTTTCCTTGACGGAACCATGTACCAACAATGTGGCAGAGTACAACGCGCTACTCATAGGGCTCGAGTTGGCTAAAGAGTTAGGGATCAAACATCTGGAGGCTTACGGCGATTCCCAACTCATCGTTAAGCAAATGACCGGCGAGTATGAAGTCAGGAACGACGATCTCATCCTGCTCCACAAAGCGGCTGTCAGGCTGGTAGAGTTATTCGAGAGCTTCCGCATTGAGCACGTGCTCCGTTCGAAGAACACCCATGCGGATGCTCTCGCATCCTTGGTGGCTAACTTAGCCCAACCTTTGGGAACGACCCAACGAGTCACTGTCGCCAGCCGAAAACGTTTTCGACTAGGAGACGTCCCAGAGGCGAACGCCACTCACCAAACACCGGATCAGCCTGCTCAGGAACACTGGCGTCTCCCAATCATCGATTACGTCCTATACGGCATATTGCCAGAAGACGCGAAGGAACGAGAGTCTATCCGACGGCGTGCCTCGAGGTTCTACTATGATTCCACCACTAAAACATTGTATCGGAGGTCGTACGATGGCTTGTTGCTTCGCTGTCTTTCAAAGGCGGAGGCGCAAGAGGCCATACGCGAAGCGCATGACGGCGTGTGCGGAGCTCATCAGCCTGGACCCAAACTTTGGGATCGTCTGCGGAGGATAGGCTACTTCTGGCCTGGGATGGTTACTGATGCAGTCGCATATGCGAAACGCTGCTACGAATGCCAAATCCATGCCAACTACATGCACCAGCCTCCTGAGGACCTGCATCCGACGAGGGCGTCTTGGCCCTTCGAAGCATGGGGGATGGACATAGTCGGGCCAATATCTCCACCATCGGCGAAAGGTCATCGCTTCATCCTTGCGATCACCGATTACTTCTCTAAGTGGGCCGAAGCTATCCCCTTAAGAGAGGTAAAGACCAATGATGTGATCAAATTCATCAAACATCACGTCATATACCGATACGGCGTACCCCGGCGTATCATTCATGACAACGGCACGTAGTTCGTTAGCCATGCATTCACCAGGTTTTGTGACAAATTCCGAATACAGAACCTCTCTTCCACGGCCTACAACCCTTCAGCGAATGGTTTGGCCGAAGCTTTCAACAAAGCGATCATCAAGATCTTGACCAAGCTGACTTCCACTAGCAAGCGCGACTGGAACGAGAAGCTAGGCGAGAGCCTGTGGGCATATCGCACAACGGTTCGCACACCGACGGGCACCACGCCCTACTCACTGGTATACGGCTGTAAATCAGTATTGCCATTGGAGAATCAAATTCCATCCCTCCGCGTCGCCTTAGCAACAGGGATGACGACCGAGGAAAATCACCAACTGGGACTCACAGAGCTCGAGGCGTTGGATGATAAGCGACTGGAAGCTCAGCAGCACATTGAGTTTTATCAAGTTCGAATGGCCAAGAATTTCGACAAGAAAGTCAAACGCCGAGCCTTCAAAGAGGGAGAGCTCGTGCTCTTCGTTCGCCGACCAATGATCCTCACTTCCAAGAAGAAGGGGAAATTCCAGTCCAAATGGGAAGGACCGTTCGTAATAGAGACAGTCTACTCGAACGGCGCCGATCGCCTCGTCAAACCGAATGGCGATAAGATCATGATGCCCATCAATGGCAAGTATCTGAAGAAGTACTACCCCTAGTTCTCCTTCACCAACTCCCACGAGTGCACGAGTCTAAACTGGCCCTCACACCCTCCAAATGGTATAAGAGGTAAAACTATTCCTATGCTTCAATTTCTTGAGCCAGGCTGCTAGTACAGGCGAACTGCTCAAATCAGGCGAATCACTCAGATCAGGCGAATCAATCATACCAGACAGGCCTATCAGTCTAGGCGAAGTCTACTTCTTGAGCTAAAGCTCCTTGTCTTGGCGAACCTCTCAAGACAGGCGAAACTAGCATCTCTGGCAGGCAACATCAAACGCCCACTTGGTCAAACTTTCAGATAGTTAGGACCAGAGCCAAAAACAACTCTCCAATCCTCTTCTAAAGGATGGTGAGTCCTCAAAGTCATTCCAATCACGACGTTCCCTGTCACGTTAACATTAAACCTCTGACAAAATCACTCTCCAATCCTCTTCTAAAGGATGGTGGGTCCTCAAAGTCGCTCCAATCACGACATTCCCTGTCACGTTAACAGTAAACCTCTGACACAATTCACTTGCCAATCTTCTTCAGAAGAATGGTAGGCCCCCACAGTTTCTCCAATCGCGACAAGACCCCATCAAGTTAATGATCACCTCTGATGATTGGCACCGTTATTCCTGCGAATAGCACGGCCTAAGTAATGGCCTACCACGCGACGTGCTATTACTTCTGTCAATAGTCATACTCCTACGTCCCTGAACTATTTGACCTGTTCCAGATATCCTAACACTCCCTTAGGATAACTGATGGGTAGTGGTCTACCACGCGATGGCTCCTACCACAATCAATTGTCACATTCCCAAATGACGACAATTGTTGCAGGCGGTTCGGCAGACGATCTGTCTGTCGGTTCCTCAAGCAACAACTCGCCGAGAGGCGAGTTGAAGTTGAGTTCTTCAGTTGGCCACAGGAGCGAACGATTGTTCTTTGCTACAAGCCAAGTGTTACTCTCTTGATCCCTTTAGAGCTACAACGCGAAAATCAGAGTTAACCCGATCCCACGTTGCGGACAACAGAGAACAGAACAAGAGCCTAAAAAGACTAAATAGAATGGTCAGAGGCTCGCCGAGTTCAATTCAAATGCCACACAGCACAGACAAAAAAAAAAGAGAAAGATGTGCATGTAAGGCAAAGATAAGCAAAACAAGCGAAAAAAGGCCATAACGGGCCAAAGTTTACACAAGTTTTCAGTTTAGTTGTGGTGCCTGAGGCACCGACTAAATTAACAAAACAACAAAAAAAGAAAGGGGGCGACTTAGACAGTAGGAGCATCACAGGAATTTTAGCAGGCTGAAAGAACCAATCTTTACCTTGATCTTCGCACGATCCGCCGCACGTCGGATCCTCGCCTTCTCCTTCTGTTCCTGTTGCCACCTGGCTAAGTCCGCCTAGCTGTCTTCCTCCTCCTGGCGAAGGAGTTGGAGCTCCCGGTCCACCGTCCTGGCAGCCTCGAACAGCCTCCTCGCCTCACGCCCACGCTCCTGAAGCTTAGCCTCGCCGTGAAGAGAACCAGCGTCCTCGAAGAAAGCCCTGTCCAGGTAAGCGTCCATCCGGTCCAGTACCGCTTGGTGTCGCTTCCGCAGACGTCTGATCTCGGCCTCCTTCGCCCGAATCCGCTTCGCCCGATTCTCACGCTCGAGCAAGAGATACAGTGGAAGGGGCGGTGGGACGTCAGAGGGATCATCATAGGCCAGTTCCTCGAGGCGGTACATCCACCCCTCCACGCGCTCCAGTTCCCGCTCACATCACCGTGTGAGCGAGGCATCGCCCGCGCGGCGGACCGCCTCTAAACCCGCTTCCACGAGAGGAAACGCATCGCATATCGCCCATCGCCCACGCTGACCGAGAGGGCGATCCCATGCACCAAGCCCACCAAACTCTGGAGGGGTCGGAAGAGGAAGCCATGAGGAAGAGAAATTTTTTCGCAGAAATCTTCTTCTAGCGGATTTTTCTCGAAAGGAGTAAGGACTCTGCTGAAGAGGAGCGAGTACGGACATATATTCAAAAAAATCCAACGGCTGAGATTCGTTACCCCAAGCGATCAAACGGTCCAAGTGTCCAGCGACGCTTCGAACTCAACACCAATAAAGGCCAGTCCTCTCGAAACCCCAAACCGACCGATCGGATTGAGCACAAAAGGCGAAGCGTTCGATCGCTTCACCATTAAATGAACATTAATGCACCCGCAGAGACTTAGCTGGCGAGCACTTAGGCCTGCAGCTGGACGCGTGGCACAAGCTTCGCCCACAGTTGAATTTCTGACTGTTCGGACGAACTCGCCATTCATACAGGTTTCGCCTACAACCTTAAAAATTCGCCAATCAATCGAGTTTTGGTTTTGTCACAAACTCGAAATCATACGGGTTTCCGCCTGCAGCACAAGTTCTCGTCAGCAGTTGGGTTTGCCGTCTACTCGAAACACGCGGCAATTGAGTTTAGCTTCCCGAAGCCCCAAAACTCCCCGCTGGCTTGATCGCAGATCTCGCCTGCCATACAAGCTTCTCCAGCAACGAGAACTCGCTCAGGAGCCGAGTTTCACTATCTTAGCGACTCCGCCTGTGCCATAGTTCGCCGATAGCGTAACTCACCGAGAATAGAGTTTGGCCATGAAAATAGACCGTCGTCATGCAAGAGATTTCGCCTGCGGTACGAGACATTTCGGCATGTTACAGAGCAAACACCTGCTGAAGCACATATCCAAAGAGTATAGCACAACTGAGCGGACTAAACCTTCATTAATGCTTTATAGACAGCAACATATTGAACAAAGTTATGGTTTTTGCAATTGCGAAAGTCATAATATTACGTTCAAAGAAGCAGAACATGCACCCAGTTCTTTAAGACAATACATTTGAACAAAGTTATGACTTCATAAACAAATAAGTCATAAACAAAATGTCTTAACACAATCATGGGGCAGAAGTCTCAGTCGAACACGCTAAAAGTGGAGATCTCTTCTTTGGCCGCCTCCACCTGGCTCGCGTGGTCTTCCCGAGCCTTGTTTTCAGCAGCCTTCCGAATCCGGTCCTCGCGGTTCGACCTAGCGGCAGCATCTGCCTGGCGCAAGGCTAGCAGGCGTCGAGTTTCCACCTCAGCGTTCTTGCTAACCTTCACCACGTCGGACTGGAGCCCCTTCCAGTTCGCCTCCGCCTGTTCCAATTCGGCCCTCAGACGAGCCATAGTGCGATTGAGGTCAATAATTTGCTCCTCTAGCAAATGTTGTTGACCCACCCAGAAGTTGGCGACGGACTCCAAATCCGCTATTTCTTTGGAACGGATCTCCTACTCCAGGGCTTCCTGATGCCTGACATGAGCCAGACAAGACTCCATGTGGGCTTCAGGACCTTCCCGTAGCATGGTCTCTAACCCTATCATGCGTGACTCCAAGAGACGGAGCTCATGCATGCAACGGGTGGCGAGCCGATTTTCGCCCGATCGCCGCAAATCAGCCACACGATCAAGGAGAGACTGCCTGAAGCCGTCGAAGCTGCCCATGCCAAGATCGACAAGGGAAATCGCCTGTTTCACAGCGCTCTCAAACTCTTCGATGCGGGCCTTCCAAGACAAGGACTCGGGGGGAGCAGGTTCTTGGCCCGGAGCGAGCGTCATAATGGGCGGAATCTCAAGGCAGGGTTCAGCTCCCGGCTGGGGATCAGAGCCTGAGGCGACGAAGGTCGCAGGACCTTCAGAGTCGTCATCCGAAATCAGGATAGGCTCGGCAGCATGCTCAGGATAGGCTCGGCAGCATGCTCCTCGGCAGCCGGCGCTTCCCCTCGATCTGTAAAACACGACAACAACACAGAGATGAGTCAAGGGAAAGGTACCTATTCAACCCACGCGAGAGTCAGAACGGAAAGATACCTTCGGCCGCGGCGGCCTCGGCAGCGCCCGAAGAAGACGGCTCTTTCCTTTTCTTAGAGGCGACCCTCTTCACCTTCGGCGCCATCGGGGGTATGAGGAAGGGAAGATCTGGGTTTACTCTGAGGAAGACGATGAGAAGGCTGTAGGTCCTCTTGATAGAGAGTAAGGGTGTTAAATACCCTAAGAACTCTAGGCGGTTACTCAATACTTGATTAGACCGTTCAAGGCTAACACAGTTGAAGGGTAAGGCCGAATAAATCGGATCTTATCTGGACGGCTAAGATCCAACGGTTTTTCTTAAGCACGATCTTCAACAACGGCCCGAACCGGGCGCGAGGGACGAAGAGCCCCACTACGCCGCATTCAATACGGAGCGACGTGCCCATGTTCTCTCGGCTGACGTAATCACAAGCCAATACGTGGCCCACCGAAAGCGGAGCCTATTCGATGGCGAATTCACCGTTGAGGTTCCCGCAGGTCGAAACTGATTACCCTTCTGGAATTTGAGTCAATTCCAAATCCGCCTGCGGACGAAATCCGCTCGCAGAGGAAACAAGCTTACGGCCGAA
Source organism: Asparagus officinalis (assembly GCF_001876935.1). NCBI lineage: Eukaryota > Viridiplantae > Streptophyta > Magnoliopsida > Asparagales > Asparagaceae > Asparagus > Asparagus officinalis. Next base: position 75,789,508 of record NC_033794.1, on the reverse strand, counting down.
ATCCGCCGACAGCTGAAGACCACCCCTCACAACTAACGCTTTAGCTAACACATGTTAGAAAAGAAATGGAGCATGCACAGGGGTAACAGTAACCAAAAAACAAAGGGATAGTTTCATTCATAGAAAGAAATCCTAGTACAACTGGCAATCAAAACAAAGGGATAGTTTCATTCATAGAAAGAAATCCTAGTACAACTGGCAATCAAAGATAAAAAGAGGCAAATTACAAGGACTTCAACCGCAGTTAGATAAAAAGAGGCAAATTACAAGGACTTCAACCGCAGTTCCGCCTCACTAATCTCCCTAGCATGACGAATCTCTAGCCTCCGCAGGATTTCTTGGCGAAGATCTTCCTCAGTGCGCGAGGCCAAGTCTTGGATAGTCTCTTTGACCTCCCTATGGGCTCGAGCCTTTTCCTCGACGGAATTAGCCGTCAGTTGCCAACGAGATTCAATGCTTCCCAACTCCTTGGCTGCTTGTTCACGAGCTTTCTCTTGAACGGCCAATGAAGCCTGCGCCTTAGCTATAACCTGCTTCAGATTCTCTACCTCCGAAGACAAGCGGGAAACGCGGTTATCGGCCTTCTGTCGCTCGAAGGCCATTCGTTCATCCTCAGCCTTGGCCTGCTCCAACTCTGCTGACAATTTCGCCTCTAGCGACATGGTCTCGTCCAGACGGCGATCGCGTTCTTCCACCGCTGCTCGGACTTCGCCGGTTGCAAGATCCACAAGAGTGGAACTCTTCGCGCTAAGGGCAAGTAATTGTTGAACGGCTTCCTTCACTTCCTCCTTACGCTGGAAGTAGGGCTTCGCCGCAGTGTGGCCAAGCCTCTTGATTAAGAAGCCCACGATGTAGTCGAGATCCTCTTCGAAACTCTCGAAGGGACAACTCTCCTCCAAAGCGAGCTTGATGCAGTCGGCTAGAGTGTCTTGGAAGTCAGCCACAGATCGTACCGCACTCCTTCTTCGCTCACGCTCCAAGGGAGAGAGGGCAGCCTCCTCCACCGTGGGTGAAATCCCAGTTGAAGTGCCTGTGGTCACGACCGTAGAAGTAAGGATTGGCGCCGCCAAAACTGGTGTGACCAATGACGCCCTCGGAGCAGCGGTCACAGCATCAACGGCCGCCGCCGACAAGGAAGTGGTCACTTGCGGATTAGAAGTCTCCCTTTGAAGCGGAGACTCTTGCGCTGATGGAAGATCCCCAGCTGGCGCTTCCGCAGGGGCAGGAGATCCCTCTATTTGGCCGGGCGCATCCTCGCGAGCCAACACCTCTTCCTCACTGGATAACGTCTCATGAATCGAGACGTCGTCATCCTCCTCAGATTCGCCCGTCTCCCCAGACGAGCGACCCGCCCAAGAAGGAGGATCCTCTTTGCCAGCAATTTCGTGGGCACGATCAGCTACGAACGCACGAAGAGGATTAACAGAGGCCCCTCAAAAGGGACCTTATAGACAGTTGGGTACGGAAGAATGAGTAATGCTAAAACCTACGCTTACCTGAGCCTGTGGGCCCC
>NC_033794.1:75778964-75786995 GCF_001876935.1 Asparagus officinalis | reverse complement strand
AAGAAGAAGAAGAGGACCCAACGTCCCTTACCCCGGCAAACTAGGGACAAGGAGTGGGTACCTCCTCACTGTCCAGCGGCTGAGACGGAGGATGATCGGCATTCTGATTACTCCTCCAAAACGTCGATAGGAATGTCGCACACTGGGGATAGCACCCGTGACAAAAGATTCGACGAGTTCCAGGACCAACTCAACGCGCTGAAGCTTCAGCAAAACATGAACAAGCTGGGGGTGGTACGTCCCTACCCTATCGAATGGGACACGGTCCCATACCCGACGAAGTTCAAACCAATCAGTTTGGTGCAGTTCGATGGCAAGGGGTCACCCTCGCAACATATCTATTACTTCATGGCGCAGACCGGATTCCTCACCGGGAACGACGCCATTCTCACCCGACTATTCATAGGTACCCTCAAGGGGGTGGCCTTTGAGTGGTTCCGCAAACTGGAGCCTGGCTCCATCAAGGCATGGGCCGACGTCGAAAAGCTCTTCCTCGCCCGCTTCTTCGACGACGACACGGAAGTATCAATGGCCACTCTCCTCGCTGAGAAGCAGCGTAAGTCGGAGTCAGTTAACGACTTCGTAAAGAGATTTCGAAATCGATCAGTCCACTGTCGGGACCAAGTTTCCGAGGCGACACTGATCGAGATGTGCCGCAACAATCTGTCGATCCACATCCTGTCCAAAATAGGGGCAGTTGAAACCCGGACTTGGAAGGAACTTGTTCGCCAAGGCGAGCAAGTTGAAAATATGATCAAGAGGCTGGAGGCCGAAGAGCCACAGTCCAAAAAGGGAGCAGCAGAACCAGCGGCGCCAAAGAACCCTCCTCGATCGAAGGGAAAAGAGGCTATGGCCGTAGACTCTGCCGCGGCGCCAAAGTTCGTTCAAAAGCCGAAACCCAGGCAATTTGAACCACGCCCCCAGCGGCAATATGATTTCAAAGAAGACCAGGTAGTGGCGACTCTCGACACTCTACTCAAGAGTGGGCGAATTAAGTTGCCAGAAGCCGCCAAACCGGAGGAAGCGGACAAAACCGGTGACCCAAGTTACTGTGCATATCACAGATTCCTTGGGCATCACACAACCAAGTGCTACGTCCTCAAGGACAAACTCCAGGCCCTCTACGACGCGGGGGTCTTGAAGAAAGAGAAGGTCCAAAAGCAAGTGACGGCGAACATGGTCACTTTGAGCTTTGGGACGGGTCTCCCGGAGGTTCAAGCTCCGGCGGGGATAATTCCTATCCCCAAGGCGGTTTTGAAGATCACTAACGACGATCCTCACAACCAGCGGGAGAAGGGTTTGGTTCCACAAACTCTGCCATCAGGGCAAGTGATGTGGGTCCATCCGGACCTCCTCGACGACGAGCAGTGGACCGCACAGCCTTCCAAGGAGGCTAAGAGGAAATATTGCAACGTTGTCACCGCCATCCTGGATACAGACGACGCGGCGATGACTGCCTTAACCGACTCTGAAGAAGACACCAACGTCTTCGCCACGAGAGCCGGAAAGGAGTTTGCAAAACAATATCCCGCGAGGACGGAAAACCCAGCAGGACCTCCCGCGAGGCCGGCCGCAGCAGTCCCTCCCAATCCAGATGAGCCAAGTTCAAGCCGCCAGCCTTACCGGTTCAACGTGCTCGCGCAATTGAAAAGCATACCCGCGCGAATCACCGTGTACGACCTCCTCCGGTTGTCTAGGCCTACCCGGGAAGCCCTACAAGAGGCGTTGGCTGACGCAGAGGCGAAAGTAGATCGGATTCAGGTCGATCCAGGGTCAGCGCTGAGCATCGTGCCCTTGAAGTTGATCAAGCACTTGGGGATACCGCCAAAGAGCCTCTCCTCAACTGCGACTACCATCTTCGGCTTTAACGCCACGGGGACTCAGCCGCTCGGCAAAATGCGCCTGAAATGTCGGATAGGGGACATGAAGACGGAGGGGACATGCTACGACGTCATCGACGCCGAACCCTCGTACAACATACTCCTAGGGCGTCCGTGGATCCATGGCAACAGAATAGTCCCGTCCACATTACACCAGTGCTTGAAGTATGTGGACAACTATGAGCGAGTCAGGACAGTAGTGGCCGACAAGCAGCCCTTCAAAGGCGTCGAAAACTACTTCACGGATTCTCTGTTGTACCAGGACCCCGACGCGCCACCAGCGGAGGAGCCGGGGAGCGGCAACGAGGCGGATAGCGAGCCTGAGTACGGCGACAGCTTAATCCTGAACGACTTCGAGTCAATTGTAATCGGTTACGAAAGTCACCATGTAACCAACGCTGTTCAGGCGGAAAAATTTATCGTGAATGAGAAATCCGACTTTGCTTATTTGTCGTCTTGTTCCACATACGTCGCCAAGGCGCAGCCGATCAAGTCATCACAAGCTGTGTTCGTCGTGCCAGCACGGAGTAAGTATCGAAAAGACATAATCTTCAGTCGAATCGATCATCCCCTAAGTGTGCTCGTCATACGTCGCCAAGGCGCAGCCGATCAAGTCATCACAAGCTGTGTTCGTCGTGCCAGCACGGAGTAAGTATCGAAAAGACATAATCTTCAGTCGAATCGATCATCCCCTACGCACGCTATGGGACGAATCTGAGGACGAAGACCTAGCGCCCCAGTTTTCGCAATACAGTCGAGTTGCGAAACGCATGATGAGCGACATGGGGTACGACCTCACCCGTTTGGAGGGCCTAAATTACGGCCGAGGGCGCAGAACGGTCATCCGATCCACCTACGTACCCAAAGGGAAACCCTCGAATTACTTCAATAGGACTTGGAGAGGCTTAGGCTACTCCTCCTCCTCGTCAGATCTGTGTTTTTACGCCAACGAGGATTCCGACTATGCATGTTCGGGGGATCAATCGTCAACAACCTCGGCTTGGGACTCGGACGTCAGCGTAAGGGATCTGTTCGATGGCCTTACAGTCAACATGGCTATAGTAGACCCCGCCGAAATGGCGGAGGACGAACAACTCCCACTCTATGACGAAACATGGGATCGCCATGTTAACGCCCAGTGGAACAGTCGCTTCGAGCAGCGCGAACCACCAACCGAAGACGAAGTCCTCCAGGTGAACATGGGTACCGAGGCGAATCCCAAACCCATATTCATCAGCGGCAGTCTGCCAAAAGAAGACCTCATCGCCCTCGTTCGGGAATACATCGACGTTTTCGCCTGGAATTACGAGGACATGCCTGGTTTGGATCCGCGGGTCGCCACGCATCGCCTCAACATCAGCCCTGACGCCAAGCCGATCAAACAACAGCAGAGACGGTTTCGCTCCCAAATCATGGAGGCGATCGAAACCGAAGTAAAGAAGCTGATCGAATCCGGTTTCATCAGAGAGGAGCAACACCCCGACTGGGTGGCAAATATTATTCCGGTCCTGAAGAAAAATGGCAAGATCCGCATCTGCATCGACTTTAGGAACCTCAACGCCGCGTGCCCTAAAGACGAATTTCCTCTACCGATCACGGATGTCATCATCGACAACACGTGCGAATTCGAGAGGATGTCTTTCATGGATGGCTTCTCGGGATACAATCAGATCAAAATGTACCCTGAGGACGAGAAGCACACTGCGTTCAGAAGTCCCATGGGGGTGTACTGTTACACTGTCATGCCTTTCGGACTCAAGAACGCTGGCGCAACCTACCAGCGCGCCATGAGCATGATCTTTCGAGATAATCTGTGAAAGACGGTCGAATGCTATGTAGATGACCTGGTCGTGAAGAGTCGCCGTAAGGAGGACCACCTCCAAGACTTGAAGGCGATGTTCGTACTCATGAGGGCTCATCAACTCAAGATGAATCCTACCAAGTCATTCTTGGGGATGTCTAGCGGTAAATTCCTCGGTTTCGTCGTCCCAACGAAAGGAATCCGGATTGATCCAGACAATGTGCGAGCTATTCAAGAGCTCCAACCGCCCCGAAATCTTAAAGAGCTAAGAGGCCTTCAGGGACGACTGGCTTATATCCGAAGATTCATCTCGAATCTCTCGGGCAAATGTCAACCCTTCTCTAAGCTGATGAAGAAAGGTACTTCCTTCGTCTGGGACGAGCCATGCCAAAAGGCCTTTGAGGAGATCAAAGCTTATCTCTCAAACCCACCTGTCCTTGCGGCGCCAATCTCAGGGAGGCTATTCCTCATATATATACGGGCCATGGAACATTCTCTAGGCGCCCTCTTGGCTCAAAACGACGATGCAGGCCACGAGCAAGGCATCTACTACCTGAGCAGAACCTTGCAGGGCGCCGAACAACGGTACCCAATGGTCGAGAAGGAATGCCTAGCCTTGGTGTTCGCCATCCAAAAGATGCAACACTACTTGGTCGGTCTGACGATCCATGTCATTTCCCGGATGAACCCCATTCGGGTCTTCATGACACAACCTGCAGCGTTGAGCTGGCGCCTGGCCAGGTGGGCGCTTCTGCTCTCTCAATATGACATCCACTTCATGCCGCAGAAATCAGTCAAGGGACAGGCCATCTGCGATCTCATGGCTAATCACCCGCTGGGGGTGAAGACAGATCTATTCGAAGATCTGCCAGACTAACCTCCCGAAGCCAATGTGACTTCGTCACCAGAGGTGTGGCAGATGTTCTTCGACGGCACGTCTCGCGCAGGCGTGAGCGGCTCTATCTCTGCAGGAGTGGGGGTGGTCCTTACCTCCCCGCATGGTCATGTGTTACCCCGGGCCTTTTCCTTGATGGAACCATGCACCAACAACGTAGCTGAGTACAACGCGTTGCTCATAGGGCTCGAGTTGGCCAAAGAGTTAGGGATCAAGCATCTGGAGGCTTACGGCGATTCCCAACTCATCGTTAAGCAAATGACCGGCGAGTATGAAGTTAGGAACGACGATCTCATCCCGCTCCACAAAGCGGCTGTTAGGCTGGTAGAGTTATTCGAGAGCTTCCGCATTGAGCACGTGCTCTTGTTCGAAGAACACCCATGCGGATGCTCTCGCATCCTTGGCGGCTAACTTAGCCCAACCTTTGGGAATGACCCAACGAGTCACTGTCGCCAGCCGAAAACTTTTTCGACTAGGAGACGTCCCAGAGGCGAACGCCACTCACCAAACACCAGATCAGCCTGATCAGGAAGACTGGCATCTCCCGATCATCGATTACGTCTTATACGGCATATTGCCCGAAGATGCGAGAGAACGAGAGTCTATCCGACGGCGTGCCTCGAGGTTCCACTACGATTCAACCACTAAAACGCTGTACCGGAGGTCATACGACGGCCTGTTGCTTCGCTGTCTTTCAAAGGCAGAAGCGCAAGAGGCCCTACGCGAAGCACATGACGGTGCGTGCGGGGCTCATCAGCCTGGGCCCAAACTTTGGGATCGCCTGCGGAGGATAGGCTACTTCTGGCCTGGGATGTTTACTGACGCAGTCGCTTATGCGAAACGCTGCTACGAGTGCCAAATCCACGCCAACTACATGCACCAGCCTCCGGAGGATCTGCATCTGACGAGGGCGTCTTGGCCCTTCGAAGCATGGGGGATGGACATAGTTGGGCCAATATCTCCACCATCGGCGAAAGGCCATCGCTTCATCCTCGCGATCACAGATTACTTCTCTAAGTGGGCCGAAGCCATCCCCTTAAGAGAAGTCAAGACTACTGACGTAATCAAGTTCATCAAGCATCATGTCATATATCGATACGGCGTACCCCGGCGTATCATCCATGACAACGGCACGCAATTCGTTAGCCATGCATTCACTAGGTTCTGTGACAAATTCCGAATACAGAACCTCTCTTCCACGGCCTACAACCCTTCAGCGAATGGTTTGTCCGAGGCCTTCAACAAAACAATTATCAAGATCTTGACCAAGCTGACTTCCACTAGCAAACGCGACTGGAACGAAAAGCTAGGTGAGAGCCTATGGGCATATCGCACAATGGTTCGCACACCGACTGGCACCATGCCCTACTCGTTAGTATACAGCTATGAAGCCGTATCACCATTAGAGATTCAAATTCCATCCCTCCGTGTCGCCTTAGCAGCAGGGATGACGACCGAGGAAAACCACTAACTACGACTCGCAGAGCTCGAAGCATTAGACGACAAATGACTAGAAGCTCAGCAGCACATTGAGTTTTATCAAGCTCGAATGGCCAAGAATTTCAACAAGAAAGTTAAACGCCGAGCCTTCAAAGAGGGAGAGCTCGTGCTCTCCGTTCGCCGACCAATGATCCTCACTTCCAAGAAGAAGGGGAAATTCCAGTCCAAGTAGGAAGGACCATTCGTAGTAGAGACAGTCTACTCGAACGGCGCCTATCGCCTCGTCAAACCGAACGGCGATAAGATCATGATGCCCATCAACGGCAAGTATCTGAAGAAGTACTACCCCTAGTTCTCCTTCGCCAAACTCCCACGAGTGCACGAGTTTAAACTGGCCCTCACACCCTCCAAATGGTATAAGAGGTAAAACTATTCCTATGCTTCCATTTCTTGAGCCAGTTTACCAGTACAAGCGAACCGCTCAGGATAAGCAAATCGCTCAGATCAGGCGAATCGTTCGGATCAAGCGGATCAAGCAAGCCTATCAGTCTAGGCGAAATCCACTTTACCAGCTAAACACCCTGTCTTGGCGAATTTCTCAAAACAGGCGAGATTAGCATCTCAGGTGGGCGACATCAAACGCCCATTCGGTCAAACCTTCAGATAGTTAGGACCAGAGCCACAGTCCCTCGCCAATCCTCTTCTAAAGGATGGTGGGTCCTCAAAGTCGTTCCAATCACGACACTCACTATCACGTTAACATTAAACCTCTGACAAAATCACTCGCCAATCCATTCCCAATAGATGGTGAGTCCTCAAAGTCGTTCCAATCACGACAACCCCTGTCATGTTAACATTAAACCTCTGACAAAATCCACTTACCAATCTTCTTCAGAAGGATGGTAGGCCCCCACAGTCGTTCCAATCGCGACAAGACCCCATCAAGTTAATGATCACCTCTGATGATTGGCGTCGTTATTCCTATGAATAGCACAGCCTGAGCAATAGCCTACCACGCGATGTGCTATTACTCCTGTCAATAGTCACACTCCTACGTCCCTGGACTATTCGACCCATTCCAGATATTCTAACATTCCTTTAGAATAACTGGTGGGTAGAGTCTACCACGCGATGACTCCTACCACAATCATTTGTCGCATTCCCAAATGACGACAATTATCGAAGGCGGTTCGGCAGACGACCTGTCTGTCGGTTCCCCAGGCAGCAACTCGCCGAGAGGCGAGTCGAAGTTGAGTTCTTCAGTTGGCCGCAGAAGCGAATGATTGTTCTTCGCTGCAAACCAAGTGTTACTCTCTTGATCCCATTAGAGCTACAACGCAAAAATCGGAGTTAACCCAATCCCACGTTGCGAGCAACAGAGAACAGAACAAGAGCCTAAAACGACTAAGCCCAAAACAGAATGGTCAGAGGCTCGCCAGGCTCAACTCAAATGCCAAGCAGCGCAGACAAAGAAAGAGGAAACTGTGCATGCAAAGCAAGAATAAGCAAAACAAGCAAAAGAGCCACAACGGGCCAAAGTTTACATAAGTTTTCAGTTTAGTTGTGATGCCCGAGGCACCAACTAAGTTAGCGAAAAAAAAAAGGGGGGCGACTTAGACAGCAGGAGCATCACAGGAATTTCAGCAGGCTGAAAGAACCAATCTTTGCCTTGATCTTCGCACGATCCGCCGCACGTCGGATCCTCGCCTTCTCCTTCTGCTCCTGCTGCCGCCTGGCTAAGTCCGCTTCGCTGTCTTCTTCCTCTTGGCGAAGGAGTTGGAGCTCCCGGTCCACCGTCCCGGCAGCCTCGATCAGCCTCCTCGCCTCACGCCCACGCTCCTCAAGCTTTGCCTCGCCGCGAAGAGAGCCAGCGTCCTCGAAGAAAGCCCTGTCCAGGTAAGCGTCCATCCGGTCCAGTACCGCTTGGTGTCGCTTCCGCAGACGTCTGAGCTCGGCCTCCTTCGCCCGAATCCGCTTCGCCCGCTCTTCACGCTCGAGCAGGAGACACAGTGGAA
>NC_033794.1:75775461-75778822 GCF_001876935.1 Asparagus officinalis | reverse complement strand
GGCGCCGACGTCGACGACGGTGGCAGAAGAGCCGACGCCCTTGGAATCGCTGTGATCAGAAGAGGAAGCCATGAGGAAGAGAAGTTCTCTGCGGCAATCTCCTTCTAGCGGATTTTTCTCAAAGCAGTAAGAACTCTGCTGGAGAGAGGCGAGTACTGATATATATTCGAAAAGGACTCAACGGCTGAGATTTATTACCCCAAGCGATCGAGCGGCCCAGATGTCCTGCGACGCTTCGAATCCAACGCCAATAAAGGCCATTCCTCTTGAGACCCCAAACCGACCGATCAGATTGGGCACGAGAGGCAAAGCGTTCGGTTGCTTCGCCATTAATGAGCATTAATGTGCCCGCAGAGTTTTAGCTGGCAAGCACTTGGGCCCGCAGACAGACGCGTGGCACGAGCTTCGCCCGCAGTTGGATTTCTGACTGTTAGACACACTCACCACCACCCAAGTTTTGCCTGTAGTGTAAATTCGCCATCATACGAGTTTCGCCTACAGCTCAAATTTGCCATCAATTGAGTTGGGTTTTCAACCCAAACCCGCCACCATATGGGCTTCGCCTACAGCATAAACTCACCAGCGGTTGGGTTTGGCCATCCACCCAAGCTCGCCAGCAGTGAGTTCAGCCTCCAAGCAAAACTCGCCACGATCGAGTCTCGCCTGCAGATGAACTCGTCGATCAATTGAGTTTCGCCAGCAATGTGAACTCGACAGGAGCCGAGCTTCGCCATCTTAGAGAACTCGCCGTCACCCTAGCTTTGCCAACAGCGTAAACTCATCGGGATAGAGTTTGGCCCTTAAGGTAAATTCGTCACCACAAAGGAAACTTCACCCGCGATACAAGATTGTCGGCAATTACAGAGCAAGACACTGGAAAGCGACATATTGAAAGAGTATACACACGATGAGCAAACACAAGCTTCATGAGATGCTTCTAGATAGTACATTTGAACAAAGTTATGGTCTTTTTGCAATTGCGAAAGTCGTAACATTACGTTCAAAGAAGCAGAACATGCACCCAGTTCTTTAAGACAATACATTTAAACAAAGTTATGACTTCATAAACAAACAAGTCATAAACAAAATGTCTTGACACAATCATAGGGCAGAAGTCTCAGTCGAACACGCTAAAAGTGGAGATATCTTCTTTGGCCGCCTCCACCTTGCTCGCGTGGTCTTCCCGAGCCTTGTTTTCAGCAGCCTTCCGAATCCGGTCTTCGCGGCTCGACCGGGCGGCAGCGTCTGCCTGGCGCAAGGCTAGCAGGCGTCGAGTTTCCGCCTCAGCGTTCTTACTGACCTTCACAACGTCGGACTGAAGCCCCTTCAAGTTCGCCTCCGCCTGTCCTAATTCGGCCCTCAGGCGAGCCATAGTGCGATTAAGGTCGATAATTTGTTCCTCCAGAGAATGTTGTTGACCCACCCAGAAGTTGGCGATGGACTCCAAATCCGCTATTTCTCTGGAACGGACCTCCTGTTCCCAGGCTTCCTGACGCCTGACATGAGCCAGGCAAGACTCCATGTTAGCTTCTGGACCTTCCCGCAGCAAGGTCTCTAACCCTATCATGCGTGACTCCAAGAGACGGAGCTCATGCATGCAACGGGTAGCGAGCCGATTTTCGCCCGATCGCCGCAAATCAGCCACGCGATCAAGGAGAGACTGCCTGAAGCTGTCAAAGCTACCCATGCCAAGGTCGACAAGGGAAATCACCTGCCTCACGGCGCTCTCAAACTCAGTCAAGGGGAGAATACCTGTTCAACCCACGCGAGAGTCAGAACAAAAAGATACCTTCGGCCGCGGCGGCCTCAGCAGCGCCCGAAGAAGACGGTTCTTTCCTTTTCTTAGAAGCGACCCTCTTCACCTTCGGCGCCATCGGGGGTATGAGGAAGGAAAAATTGGGTTTACTCTGGGGAAGACAATGAAAAGGCTGTAGATCCTCTTGATAGAGAGTAAGGGTGTTAAATACCCTAAGAACCCTAGGCGGTTACTCAATACTTGATTAGACCGTTCAAAGGCTAAAGCAGTTGAGGGGTAAGGCCGAACAAATCGGATCTTACCTGAACGGCCAAGATCTAACGGTTTTTTCTTAAGCACGATCTTCAACAACGGCCCGAATCGGGCGCGAGGGACGAAGAGCCCCACTACGCCGCATTCAATACGGAGCGACGTGCCCACATTCTCTCGGCTGACGTAATCACAAGCCAATACGTGACCCACCAAAAGCGGAGCCTATTCGATGGCAAATTCGCCGTTGAGGTTCCCGCAGGTCGAAACTGATTACCCTTCTGGAATTTGAGTCAATTCCAAATCCGCCTGCGGACGAAATCCGCTCGCAGAGGAGACAAGCTTACGGTCGAAATTCGCCGACAGCTGAAGACCGCCCCTCACAACTAACGCTTTAGCTAACACATGTTAGAAAAGAAATGGAGCATGCACAGAGGTAACAGTAACCAAAAAACAAAAGGATAATTTCATTCATGGAAAGAAATCCTAATACAACTGGCAATCAAAAACAAAAGGGGCAAACTACAAGGCTTTCAACTATAGTTTCGCCTCACGAATCTCCCTAGCATGACGAACCTCTAGCCTTCGTAGGATTTCTTAGCGAAGATCTTCCTCAGTGCGTGAGGCCAAGTCTTGGACAGTCTCTTTGACCTCCCTATGGGCTCGAGCATTTTCCTCGACGGAATTAGCCGTCAGTTGCCGACGAGATTCAATGCTTTCCAACTCCTTGGCTGCCTGTTCACGAGCTTTCTCTTGAACGGCTAATGAGGCCTGCGCCTTAGCTATAACCTGCTTCAGATTCTCTACCTCCGAAGACAAGCGGGAAACGCGGTTATCGGCCTTCTGTCGCTCGAAGGCCATTCGTTCATCCTCAGCCTTGGCCTGCTCCAACTCTGTTGATAATTTCTCCTCTAGCGACATGGTCTCGTCCAGACGGCGATCGCGTTCTTCCACCGCTGCTCGGACTTCGCCGGTTGCAAGATCCACAAGAGTGGAACTCTTCGCGCAAAGGGCAAGCAATTGTTGAACAGCTTCCTTCACTTCCTCCTTACGCTGGAAGTAGGCCTTCGCCGCAGTGTGGCCAAGTCTCTTGATTAAGAAGCCCACGATGTAGTCGAGATCCTCTTCGAAACTCTCGAAGGGACAACTCTCCTCCAAAGCGAGCTTGATGCAGCCGGCTAGAGTGTCTTGGAAATCAGCCACAGATCGTACCACACTCCTTCTTCGCTCATGCTCCAAGGGAGAGAGGGCAGCCTCCTCCACCGTGGATGAAATCCCAATTGAAGCACCTATGGTCATAACCGTAGAAGTAAAGATTGGCGCTGCCAAAGCCGGCGTGACCAATGACGCCCTCGG
>NC_033794.1:75733471-75775386 GCF_001876935.1 Asparagus officinalis | reverse complement strand
GGTGTGACCAATGACGCCCTCGGAGCAGCGGTCACAGCATCAACGGCCGCCGCCGACAAGGAAGTGGTCACTTGTGGATTAGAAGTCTCCCTTTGAAGCGGAGACTCTTGCGCTGATGGAAGATCCCCAGCTGGCGCTTCCGCAGGGGCAGGAGATCCCTCTATTTGGCCGGGCGCATCCTCACGAGCCAACACCTCTTCCTCACTGGATAACGTCTTATGAATCGAGACATCGTCATCCTCCTCAGAGTCGCCTGTCTCCCCAGACGAGCGACCCGGCCAAGAAGGAGGATCCTCTTTGCCAGCAATTTCGTGGGCACGATCAGCTACGAATGCACGAAGAGGATTAACAGAGGCCCCTCGAAAGGGACCTTATAGACAGTTGGGTACGGAAGAATGAGTAATGCTTAAACCTACGCTTACCTGAGCTTGTGGGCCCCTCATCATCTCCAGCTTCCTCCTCTTCGTCGGAAGGAATGGAGATCACTTTCTCAACCGCACCTGCATAGGCTCAATACAAGTGTCAAAAGGTGTAAGATCAACGTTGCGATCAAGGGTACTGTTGCAAAGATTACCTCCTGATGCGGACATAGAAGTCGCTGGAACTCCCGTCTGTGGTCTCACGACAGATTGCGGAGGAGCGTCCTTCGAAGTCGCCAGAATCGCCCCCGATGTGGCAGAAGAGGCGGGCAGCGCAGCTCCAGACCCAGACGTCGCCGCTCCAGGGACGCTTGCCTGGGAAACATTATCCTGGCCTTCCGCCGCTCGGGTGGTCTTGACTGTCTCATCGCGACGGGCCTTCTTGACCGCCTCTGCTCGAGAACTTTCGGCCGCGGTCTCCCGCTGACGTTTAGAGAGAAGCGAGCTACTCGGAGACAGAAGAGGCACCCCCATCTGTCCAACTATTGGATTCTGGACTGGTCTTGGGTGTTCAGACTCTCTTGGTTCACCAGGGGCATCCAACGAGGGACCAAGAGAAGGAACTCGAACCTTGGGAGCCTCAGATTCGTCTAAACCGGCGTCAAAACTCTCAGGGTCCTCCACTGGATCCTCTGAGAACAGCTCCCTAGCGGTTTGAGGGACCCTTCGCCTTGAAGAACGGAGAGACCCCCTGAGAGGACGATCTTGTTTCGTCAGACATGAGCTCTGGAACCAGAAGCCAGGAGGATTAGCGCTGGTGCCCCGATACCACCGACAGTACAGGAGCGTGTGGTGCAAATCACGATCCTTCGCGGGTAATTCGAAACGAGCCTGGGTGCCACCAGCATGGGTCCAGAACCATCCCCGAGCTCCGTCCACCAGTCCACCTTCGAAGTGTAGGCGGGGATTGGCATTGCCCACGTACAATTGATCGTACCCAAACTGGCGGGCAAACCTGCAACTGAAGTAGGGGAAGAAGCGACGAAAATTGTAGTGGACGAAGTGGGAGAGCATCTTCCGCGCATCGGGAATGTCTTTACACTTCCAAGAGCACCTTTCCAAACGCTCAAGGAACGGAACGAACCTGTCTCCTTGAAGAGTCGTGGGAGCGCTCATCAAACACTCACAGTGGTAAACAAACCACGCTATCAAATAAGTGTACAGCAGTCCCACTCTGGGATTGGGGGTCCTGACGACTTCCCCTTCCCCTTCGTCGACAGTGGACACACGGCAGAACTGGGCCGTCAGCGTGCGGAGTCCTCGATGGATACACGCTATCGTCGCCGACACCAAAGAATAGGACTTCCCGTGGGCTAAGCAAACCATAGGATACACCACCTCCACCGGGAGCGTCTCGAAGGAATGAGTGGGGACCACGCACCTCTTCAGCCACAACATGAGGTACCCTACGAACAGAGCCTTCCCAGAAATAGGGGACATGGCCTGGTGGTGAAACGAATGGAAGACCGTTCCAGATTTGAACCCGCCCTCGTCATGATCGAGAGCTATAGTGGCTTCATCTTCAACCATCCTCCTTTCCACTTCAGCCTGGTCGCACCCGCCTAGAGGAAGAGCAGGATTCCCTTTGACATCGTTCCCAGGGAACAGATAGTCAGCCCAATTCTTGTGACTGATTCCCGGAGTCCTCTTCTTCTTCCCCTTGTGATCCCTAGCCCCCAAGGTGCTGAGGCAGATGTGATAATGGCAGAGCAACTCCCACAGAGTTTCTACTACCAAGGGAGAACAGTCGGAAAGCTGGTCGATCTCATCTTGGTCTGGGATGTACTCCTCATAAAGGAAGTCCCCCAGAGGATGCCCTGACACGTCATACATCTCGTGAGGGGACATACCGAGTTCGCCGTTGGGGTTGAAGAAGGTGTCGCTTTCCGCACAGTACAGTTCCAGGATGCTGTGGAACCGAGAGGCATTAATCCTCAAACCATGTCGAGTGGCTTGAATAGCCGCATACAGCTCCGAATTCCTGAGGTCAGAATTCTCAGCCAAGATGCAATCGGTGATCTTGGACCACCAAGTATCGCTGCCCGGCACAGAATATACCCACCCCGGGGCTCTGAAGTCCTTTGGGGGAAAACTCCCACCTACTCGAAAGAAGCGGTGACGGAAAGTCTCTGCTACCGCCGTCGACTCCCCTGCAGGCGGCTCATTGGACAATAGGCCATGGCGCAGACCCGTCACGCGTTTACATGAGCCCTCCACCCCATATCCCACCGTGGAGCCGGTAAAGACACCGCAGGTGACCCCATCCTGAGTGGGGGTCAAGTCCCAGTTCATCACTCGAGGGACCGCAAAAGACCGTAGCCCGACGATCGAGAACCCCCTCGGCATGACAGGAAGGTAATAGTGAGTCCCCTCCACTATACGCAACCATTTGCTCTCCTTGAGCAACAGAGCGGAAGGATCGGTGACAGAATCGCCAAACAAAAACTAAGGCTTCGGCAGCTCCGCCCTGTCCTCTTCTGTTAACACCGCGTCAGTGGTCAACTCACGCAGCGTCAGGTGGTGACCATCGGTGACTCTCCTTGTCGAGCCAACCGGCTTATCGGCGGAGAAGACGGGCACCGGACCCAAGGAAGGAAATCGGGGAGGCGCTGGATTACCTTCACCTCCGGCGAAGCCGGTGGCCACGTCCTTTGGGAGGGCTTGGTCGGAAAAGGTCGCTGCAAAACAGAGTCAAGAAAAATCAGGAGGCAGATGCAGACCCGCCTGTCAAGGAGCGAAATTCGCCCAACGTGGCGAGTCCCGCTTGCATAAGCCTCCTTCGCCTTTACTAGACAAAAGTCGAACTCGCCTCTCAGAAGACGAGTTCATTTTCGCCTAATAGAGACCAATCTCGCCTATAAAGGCTGGAATCGCCCGACGCGGATGAAGGTAAAATCCGCCTAAAAAGGGGCAGTTTTACCAAAATCACGGGGACTGCCTAACCCACCAAGGCAAAATGAGCAGCACTCATCTTCCTGGCGCGACAGCGGTGACCAACACGAGAACATTAAAGCAAATTTTCTCAACTTACCCGAGCGCGCTTCAGGCACATCGGCAGTCATACCGGCGGACAGGCGGTCGGAGTAGCGTCCGGGACCCTTTCCCTTCACTTTACACCTCTTGGATTTCGGCGCCATTGAAACGAAGCGGGAATTCTTTCTCTTTTGGGAGATTTTCGCACACAGTAACTTTCAAAAAAGAGGAAAAGGACGAAACCTATTTAAAGGCGAAAGGGCTTGCGTGGCTCTGATGGCATTTGCAAAACGAGACACTCGCGTTCAAGAGACGTGACCACGATCGAAATCGACGGCCCAGATTATCCTTCACAACTCGTTCTACAGTTGCGAAAGAGTCATTGAAAAGGGGAACGGGCCGGTCAAAGCCCGAAACCCGGACCAAAACGCACGACTCGATCTAACGGCCAGGTTCGAAAACCACGGCCACGATGCGTCGTGGGGCGGAACACACGAGGCTGACATCATGTTGTCAAGTCACGATCACCACGACCCGACGAGACCGCGCCGCCTTGATTGGGAAGCACGAAGCCCTATCGACAGACACGTGGCTCATCTCCCATCGGGTTTGGTTCCGCCCCAAAAAGGGGGGTCTCGCCTGCGAATACTTGGCCTGACCCCACAAGTCGCACGAAATTCGGCTCCCAAAGACTAATTTCGCCTTGACGATTCATTCGCCCTTAAAGGTAAAATTACGAATGAAGCCAATAGAATGACCTCGCTTAAACGGTTAAACCCACGCCTCAGACGGCTAAGGGTTAGAGCAGAAATCTTAGCATTAAGGCCTAAGAGAAAACTATTCAGGCGACCCCATCATACTGAGGGGAATAGATATGCTGCTCTGCGATTTCAAACCCGGTAATCGGATAAAGGCACATCAACACGTTGATAGCTGAGGTTGCTAAAAATCCTAAAAGAAATCAAATCGCTCGGCTTCGCACAAAGAATTCTTTTCGTTCAGAGTATTCCAGACCACACGCGCAGCCGGTTTTAGAGTCTGAAAAACTTTGAAGGGAGTCTTGTAGACGGCTAAATAAGTACCTCATGGGCTTACAGGAAATTCAAGAAACTCGTGACGCTCAGTTCTCTAGCACGGGCCTAAACCGTGTAGACGTCAAATGTACTTGGTTCCAGATTCGCCTGAATGATCGGCTCGCCTGCACGAGTTGAGATCAATTGGAATAGCGGAAATTCGCCTTTCACGCGACTCGCCTGCCCGAGTCCAAAGTCGAATCCGCCTGCAAACCTCCAGGCCGTCAGTACAGATGGGTATCCGCTACCCCACGTACGGAGATAGGCTTTCCCACCTCTCTCGACCTGAAGAGAGAGGGCACAGTACTCCAAGACCGCCAGGCGGCCGCTCACAGTACTTGCAGTGCGAAGGACTGGACAGGTGTCGAGTCGACCTGAACAGTCATAAATGCGACTCACATCGGCTATCTAAGTCGGGAGACGAATCCGCCGGCGTTCGGCGAACTATCCAAACCCACTCGAGTACCAGGAACATGCTTTCCCGCCTCTCCTGACCTGAAGAGAGAAGGCACGGCACTCCAGGCCCGCCGAACAAGCCGCCTACAGTACGAGTGAGCAGACAGGTGTCAAAATAGCCTGCACCCTCATAAATGCGGCTCACCTCAGTTGTCCAAGCAAGAGGACGAGAGCCGCCGGCGCTCGGTGGTTGGTCAGACCCACGCAAGCATCTGACAGCCGTTGTCACGCATACGAGGAGGGGTTTTCCCACTCTTACAAAACGTGATACAGAGCACAGCTCTCCGAATGACCACTGACGGTACGAAGGAACAGCGGGACGTCTCCGAACAATGTATGGTCATATCCCATAATTCAAGGAGTGGTCAAGCTGTCCTTCTTCCATTTAAAAGCCTCTTCCAGCAAACTGAAAGAGAGGTCGCAAAAACTTAGAGAAAAGTAGTTGAGACCAAGCTGTTAGCAGATCCTTGCATTACAGCGCCACTGCCTAGTTCTGAGCTCCGATCGCCGGTGAACTAAGCAGACCCGAACTCCATCAACTCGAGCTTCTACTGCGAACTGAAGCTCTCTAGCAGCCTCGATCGAATGGTCCAAGGGAAGCAGACTCGACACGAGCATCGAGCGAAGCATCCTATAGCCACCTAAAGTCCCCACACAAAACAAAGAGGGCATTCCCTCTGCTTCTGTTGTAACCATTTGATTATTAGTTTGTAATAAGCTTTCTTATTAATACAAACGAAACTCCCTGTTTCCGGGAAATCAAATTTTTACCCTACATTTGAATTTGGCCGAGCCACCATTTGGTGGTTTGAACTTGGCCGAGCCACTATTTGGTGGTTTGAATTTGGCCGAGCCACCATTTGGTCTTCTGGTTTCTCTGACACCTTCGGGCACCGTTTGGATTGTTTTTGATGCCGGTTTGGACTTTGGCGTCCAGACTCGGTGTGATCTTGGTGGCTTCTTGACCACTTCTTTCTACTTCAGCTTTTGCGCTTCTCGCACAAGGATCCGTGCGTGCGCAATCAAGGCATGACGCTTCTGAATGCGCTCCTCGAGGGTTAAGCGGGTCCGTTTGACTTGGATCCATTCATTCGCTATTGGCTTGGAGGATACACCATTCATTTGCTGCTGAAGGGGTTTGCACCTTCTGGACTTCAGATCCGTTTCGTAGCGAATCCCGTCAACCGGCTCCAAAGCCTTACCGAGTCGACGTGCAAGTCGTTGGTGCTGTCTTTGGCGTGCCCTCTTTGATAGGGTTGGCGTGCCTTCTGCAATTAACTCCTTGGTGGAGGAAAGGTCCAGATCTATAGATCTGGACTCATTGGAGGCCAGAGGGGCATTACAAGGCGGGGTTGCAGCGGCAACGGGGGCCTTGATCTTCCTGCGCTTGCAAGGGGCGGAGGATCTGGAGGAGGAGGACGACAGATACTCCTCGAATTTTAGTTGGTCGAACTCGTACTCGACCTCTTCGTAAACCGGGATCTGGATCCGTGGTTGCGGCACGACAGCTTCGGCAGCGAAGCTGTTGGCTCCACTGTGGTCGCCAGCTTGTTTGGGTCAAAAGTTAATGTTTTCATTGTCATCGAATCTATTACAACTTTGGTCATTACAATAAACTCAAATGAAAAGAAAAGTTGATCTTTTTATAAGATCTTCCTTACACAATGAAAATAAAGATTACAACTCTTGTCAAACAGCGCAACGGATGTTTATCACCCGCTGCTTACGTAGGAACTTTGCCTGTGCCGGGGACGTTAATATCCGTGGACCACCGCGGATCAGATCCGGTTAACAGAAGTTGGAAAATCAATGCTCTCACTTCATGAAGGAAGTAATTCCAGTAGCGGCGATTTTGACTAAGCAAAATCACGGCTCTTCTCGGGATTTAAGACCAAGCTTAAATCCGGAGGAATAGGGGACGGGTCTCAGATCTCTCGAACTCCACTCTTTATATGTAGGAGATTGCCAAGATCTGCTAACCCTTATTGTAAATTCGTGGCTCCACTCTCCAATTCGGCAGCACTTCGTCCTTGGAACGTTCAGGAACAAATCAAATCCCGAAAGAATCCATAAAAACCGAAAAAAACTGATTTTGGCCGAACTGCCACCCAGTGGCTCGGCCTGGCCGGGCCACCAAATGGTGGCTCGATTTTGGCCGAGCCACCATTTGGTGGCTCGGCCATGGCCGAGTCACCATTTGGTGGCTCAGTTTTGGCCGAGCCACCATTTGGTGGTTCGGCCGCCAAGTCACCTTCTGGTAATCTGGCTTTGGGCCGAACTTGTATGTTTCCTGACTTTTTTGATTTTTCGGGACTTGTAGTTTCCCCCGTTTCGCGTGATTGATCATCTTGTTGACTTGCACGCTTCGTTGCGGGATTGACCGTTGAACGCACACGAACTAATTGACGCGCGCGTGTTGATTGATGCGCGCGAGCTGATGCGCGTGTTGATTGACGCACACGGGCCACTTGGTTCGTCGTTTCGCTTCATGTGCTTGTCGACGACAAATAATCCTCTTAGACTCGGATAACGACGTTCATCATCTTCTCTCCGTCTCGAGCTGTGCGTGGATACCTATAGGCATTTTTAGACGCCTACAACACACACATTCTTTGGTTTTATCACAATTTGGATATTTTAAGAAAATATTGTGTTATTAGTTTATGGATAAAATAATCCTTGTATACATCTTTTATTAAGTTTATAAATCAATTCAAAAAGACTTCATAACTTGGTTTAAGTCAAATGACAAAATTAAGTGTTTAAACAAACATGTATTTATGCGTTTTCGCAAAATAAAGAGTTTTCACAAACAGAAAAATGGTATTTCAAAAGTTTCTTTTCTAACATGTTCATATTCATGTTTATAAGCATTTTCCCATATTTTATATTTTTTGGAATTTATTTGCTATTTTAAAAGTGGTTTGAAATCAATTTTTACTGTTTAAATATCACCAAGTGCACGTTATTAGTTGACTGATGAAAATCATCAGTCGAAGAAGAAGTGCGCTAGAAAAGCAGAAAGTTTCTGTTCAGTCGACTGATGAACCATCAATCGGTCGAAGCAGGTCATCAGTCGACTGATGAGTTCTTCAGTCGATCGATGAAGGTTGAGCTGCCTGTAACGGTTAGCTCATCAGTCGACTGACCCTGTTCATCAGTCGACTGATGGCACTGTAACGACTAGTTTTCCAGCTTCTTGATTTTTGGGTTTTTTGTCTTTTTGCTTGGATTTTCTTGGTTTTTGGGCTTTGTTTTATGATCCTATATATACCCCTTGCCTTCAAACTTCTAGAGTTAATAAAAGAAAAACAAAAATTAAGTTTTGGGAAAGTTTGTTTAAGGGTTTTAAAGTGTGTTTTTAAGTTGTTTATGTGAAGAAGTATTCACAAGAGGAGGAGATCGATATTTTTGTTTTTTGGGCTTCAATCTCTCACCTCTCTCACTCTTGTTTTCAGAGAAGTTTCACTAAACTCGATTTCAAGCTTTATATATATTTGTTTTTGATTATCTATTCATTAAGCTAGATTTTATATTGAGTTTAGTTTTAGTATTGCTCATTGATCACACACACCCCATCTATTGAGCTTTTAGCATTTCATATATTATATACATTGGGTTGTGGTTAGTAATTTATTGAGAGTGAGCTTAATTGAGTTCTTATCTTGTTAGAGAACAAACTATTTGTATTTGTGAGACTATTTGTTAAGATCACATTGTAATACACAAAGACACCGAGAGGAGTGGTTGGTAAGAGACGGGATCAATTCCAAGAGGAGTACGTGGCGTTGGTAGTAAAGCCTAGTGAGAGTTGGTAAATCCAAGCATTTGAGGAAGGTGACACGGGCTAGGCTAACACTTAGAGGGTGTATTATGTGATTGTAATTGTGTGAGTTGTAAACGTTTATCAGTGAGCTTTAAAAACCGATTGTGTAGTTATCTTTTGAGATAGTAGAGATTCTCCTCGACAGTGGGGAGCGGAAACGTAAGTTGGGAGTGACCGAACTCTGTGATCACATCATTTGTTTGTGGTTGTCATATGCGCACTATCTCATTTGCATCTTGTGTTCATGTTTATTTTTCCCTTGTTTAATTATAAATGCTTGCTCATACTTGTTGAATATCATACTTGCTAGGATAGACTGTTAATAAGTTTTAAATTGGCATTAACATCAGATTAGATTAGCAAATACCGTATTCACCTCCCTCTAGGGTAATTTCATTTGGTATCAGAGCGTGGTGCTCATGATTTGTGGGTTAATTACTTAGAGTCAAAGATCCAAGCTTTTATATCTTCCTAATCTAGTTTTATGATTTATTAATGCTTTAATTCATAATTATGGACATGCATGGTGCACCTAGTTTAGACTATGATATTAATGTTGCTCCTTCATTCAATGCTATCCCATATGCTCAATGGTGTTTTAGATTTAAAATGTTTGTTAGATATAAACATATCAATTTATGGAAAGTAATTGATAGTGCTTATATTATGCCCGCATTGGAGAAATCCACGTAGAGCAATTATAATAAAAAGATGTTTATAATGAACAAGTTATTGTTAGGATTTTTACTTAAAGCTTTTGAATCATCTAATTCTAATAAACTTGCTCATTTTGATAGTGCATATACATCAAGGCAACTTGGAGGAACTCCAACACGTTTCGGTGGAGTCCGCTTCAAGTAAGAATGACACATCATCATGTACACGGCCACTAGACGATTGCCCTAGTGAGGTATACGAGATGGACTCCGAAAATAAATTATCTATAGATGATCTCGCATGTGCACATGAAAGACTAATGAAAGCCTATAACAAATTCCATCAAAATTTTATAAGTTTAAAAAGTAAGCATGTAGAGCTAAAATCCGATCATGATTTACTAGCATCCAAATTTGATATTATTGTTAAAGAAAATATGGTTCTTAAAGATAATAATTATAAATTAAAATTGTATGTAGCTCGTTTAACTCATTAAAAGAATGATGCCTTTCTAGAAATAGGAAATATTAGAAATGAACTCATCTCATTCAAAAATGTCCATGATTGTTCTACTTCTATTACAAATGCAAATGTGACTAATAATGAGTTGAATGATGTGAAAAATCACATATCCTCTTTAGATTCAACTTTAACTAATTGCATTGATAATCATAAGAAGTTTATGAATATGTGTTCTAAGGCTTGTACCAATACTTTAAAATCACCTGTACACTATGCACACATATATAGCAAAATTTATAAGTGTATTATTTACAATCATAAAGGCCATTTAGCTAAATTTTGCTATGATGCACAAAAATCTACTAAGTCTAATATTAATGCTCATTTTGCATCTCATAAAGTTTCTTCATCTAACACTTATTCACATTGTCATTCACATGCACCAAATACTAATCATAAGCATGAGAATGTGTTTAAATATGGTTTTTGTGATTATTTTGGTCATTTGACCAAATTTTATTTTGATTTACAAAGAGGTTTACATTTACAAAATGTTTTAAAAAGACCATCTTCGTTTGCAAATGTTCCTCGTGCACTATCTCATGGTCATCATAAACAAGTACATCCATTCCATTGCACTTATTGCAATCGGATGGGTCATTTACAAAATTATTATTATGACCGGTTACGTGCACTACATGCATCCAAAAGGGATCATAACCCTAGGACATTGAGCTTTAATGATAGGGGTCATGTCCCTAAACCTTCCGGCACTAAAAATATTTGGGTACCAAAATCTTTTTTATTTTAAAATCAAGATTTTTAGTGTATTTAATTTTTATTTTTTATTTTTGAAACACGTGTTTGGATTTTTTTGAAATTTTTATCTAAATGAAAACAAAATGACAAATCTTTTAATACTTTTGTTTTCATTACTTATTATAAATTTTATTAGCTTTCATTTTGATGAAGAGGTTCATGTTTGAGCAACCCTCGGATTTATAAATTATTTTTTTCAAATCATGTTTACCGGGTGCAAATAGCTTCATATGGATTGTAACTAGCTCCAAGAGTGTGGTTTGCTCAAACTTTCTTTTCGAATATAGTACAAATTGATCTTGGTTTGTTTTATCCGAAACATACTTCTTTTTAATCTTTGTGGATGAAATATATAAATATTTTGATATTATTTTGCATGTTTTAGTATATAGGTAAGATGTGTCCCTTATTTACAATTGACACAAAATCTCTATTAGCAGACATTTTTACCTAACCTCTTTGCAAAGAAATTGTTGTGTCATATAAGAGGTACATTGGGCACGTGTGTTATTGGTTTATGGACAAAATAATCCTTGTATACATCTTTTATTAAGTCTATAAATCAATTCAAAAATACTTCATAACTTGGTTTAAGTTAATTGACAAAATCAAGTGTTTAAACAAACACGTATTTATGAGTTTTTGCAAAATAAATATTTTTCACAAACAGGAAATGGTATTTCAAAAATTTCTTTTCTAACATGTTCATATTCATGTTTATAAATATTTTCCAAAATTTTATATTTTTTAGAATTTTTTTGCTATTTTTAAAAGGAGTTTGAAATTAATTTTTACTGTTAAGATATCACCTTGTGCACGGTATCAGTCGACTGATGAAATTCATTAGCCGACCGATAAAAATCATCAGTCAACCAAAAAAGTACGCTGGAAAAGCAGAATGTTTCTGCTTAGTCAACTGATGAACCATCAGTCGACTGAAGCAGGTTATCAGTTGACTAATGAGCTCATCAGTCGACTTATGAGTTCATCAGTCGATCGATGAAGGTTGAGCTGCCTGTAACGATTATCTCATCAGTCAACTGATACTGTTCATCAGTCGACTGATGGCACTGTAATGGCTAGTTTTCCAGCTTCCTGATTTTTTTGGGTTTTTTGTCTTTTTGCTTGAATTTTCTTGGTTTTTAGGCTTTGTTTTATGATCCTATATATACCCCTTGCCTTCAAACTTCTGGAGTTAATAAAAGAAAAACAAAAATTAAGTTTTGGACAAGTTTGTTTAAGGGTTTTAAAGTGTGTTTTTAAATTGTTTATGTGAAGAAGTTTTCACAAGAGGAGGAGATCGATATTTTCGTTTTTGGGCTTCAATCTCTCACCTCTCTCACTATTGTTTTCAGAAAAGTTTTACTAAACTCAATTTCTAGCTTTATATATATTTGTTTTTGATTAGCTTTTCATTAAGCTTGATTTTATATTGAGTTTAGTTTTATTATTGCTCATTGATCACACACCCCACCTATTGAGCTTTTAGCATTTCATACATTATATACATTGGGTTGTGGTGAGTGATTCGTTGAGAGTGAGCTTAATTGAGTTCTCATCTTGTTAGAGAACAAACTATTTGTATTTGTGAGTCTATTTATTAAGATCATATTGTAATACACAAGGATACCGAGAGGAGTGGTTGGTGAGAGACGAGGTCAATTCCAAGAGGAGTACGTGGCGTTGATAGTAAAGCCTACTGAGAGGTGGTAAATCCAAACACTTGAGAAAGGTGCCACGCGCTAGGCTAACAATAGTGTGATTATAATCGTGTGACTTGTAAATGTTTATCGGTGAGCGTTGAAAACCGATTGTGTAGTAATCTTTTGAGATAGTGGAGATTCTCCTCAATAGTGGGGAGCAGAAACGTATGTTGGGGGTGACCAAACTCCGTGATCACGTTATTTATTTGCGGTTGTCATTTGCGCACTATCTCATTTGTATCTTGTGTTCATGTTTATTTCGCCCTTATTTAATTACAAATCCTTACTCATGTCTTGTTGAATATCATACTTGCTAGGATAGGCTATTATTAAGTTTTAAATTGGTATTAATATCAGATTAGATTAGTAAATACCATATTCACCTCCCTCTAGGATAATTTCATTTGGTATCAGAGCGTGGTGCTCATGATTTGTGGCTTAATTGCCTAGAGTCAAAGATCCAAGCTTTTATATCTTTCTAATCTAGTTTTGTGATTTATTGTTGCTTTAATTCATAATTATGGACATGCATGGTGCACCTAGTTTAGGTTATGATATTAATATTGCTCCTTCATTCAATGTTATCCCGTATGCTCAATGGTGTTTTAGATTTAAAATATTTGTTAGATCTAAACATATCAATTTATGAAAAGTAATTGATAGTGCTTATATTGTGCCCGCATTGAAGAAATCCACATGGAACAATCATGATAAAAAGATGTTTATAATGAACAAGTTATTATTAGGATTTTTACTTAAAGCTTTTGAATCATCTAATTCTAACAAACTTGCTTATTTTGATAGTGCATATACATCAAGGCAACTTGGAGGAACTCCAACACGTTCCGATGGAGTCCGCTTTAAGTAAGAATGGCACATCATCATGTACACGGCCATTAGGCGATTGCCCTAGTGAGATATGCGAAATGGACTCCGAAAATGAATTATCTATAGATGATCTCGCATGTGCACATAAAAGACTAATGAAAGCCTATAACAAATTGCATCAAAATTTTATAAGTTTAAAAAGTAAGCATGTAGAGCTAAAATCTGATCATGATTTGCTAGCATCCAAATTTGATATTATTGTTAAAGAAAATATGGTTCTTAAATATAATAATTATAAATTAAAATTGGATATAGCTAGCTTAACTCATGAAAAGAATGATGCATTGCTAGAAGTAGAAATATCAGAAATGAACTCATCTCATTCAAAAATGATCATGATTGTTCTACTTCTATTTACATATGTAAATGTGACTAATAATGAGTTGAATGATGTAAAAAATCGCATATCCTCTTTAGATTCAACTTTAACTACTTGCATTGATAATCATAAGAAGCTTATGAATATGTGTGTTAAGTCTTGTACCAATATGAAGGCAGCCTCGCAGCAAGGGAATGCGACTCTCGCGTTCGCACGAGGGTGCCACCCTTACGTTCGTGAGAGGGAACGCGACCATCGCATTCACGAGGCTAGACGCGACCCTTGCGTTGGGTAGAAATGTGACCCTCACATTCAGATATTTCTACATGCAGTAATTAAAACTGCATGCAATAGTTATGGTAATTAAGTCTTTTGCTGTTACAATCATAATTGTCATTATGATTTGTAACACCAAACGACCATTGAGCTGGCCTTAGAGGCCTATAAATTGAGCCCCTTGGAGCAGTTCTCAAATATATAAAAAACACATTGAAGTGTTTAAGCTATTGTGCTGAAACTGCAGAGTTTGAAAGAATGCAAGCTTTAGTTTGTGCCTGAAGGAACAGAGCCCTAAACCGAAACGTTATTACAGATCGAAAGATCTTTGTCTTAACCGAAAGATTTTTGAACCGAAAGGTTTTTAAACTGAAAGGTTTTAATAGATCAAGGAGATCTTTGTCTGAATCGAAAGGTTTTAACCGAAAGGTTTTAAACCAAAAGGTTATTACAGATCAGAAGATATTTATCTTAACCGAAAGGTTTTAACAGATCAAGGAGATCTTTGCCTGAACGGAAAGGTTTTGAACTGAAAGGTTTAATAGTTCGAGGAGATCTTTGCCTTGACCGAAAGGTTTTATAGGTCGAAGAGATTTTAACAGTACTTGGTCGGTGCACACCAATGTACTGTATAGCTATTCCTGAAAGCAGTTTGGCCTTGTGATCCTTGCACCTGAGTAGTCCAAATATTGATTTAAGCACAACGTTTCATAAACGCACATCAGTTAAACTTAAAAAAGTTTAAAATATAGCACTTCAACTCTCTAACAGATTTATCTATTTTGTTCCAGATTTAGCCACATGCGCCAACAGTATCCATGGCCTCTCAACTCGCTGGTATCATTAGCCATCTTCTTGTTCTTCTGTTATTTGAGAAGAGAAAGGGCAATATGCAGTGGGGATTCTAGGGTTAGGATTTGAGCGTTAGAGAATGAGAGAGGAGGAGGAAGGAGTCGCCCAATGTTTTAGATTTTCTAACTTCTTAGTGCAACCCAATTTTCACTTCCCCCATTCTATTTCAAAAAAGATTCAGTGTTTTTAATTAATTTAATTTGCATACGAAGAGCTGAACAGTTTTTAATAGGAAGCTGGAAATAATTATTATCAGAACCATCGCTAATAGTCTTTATTAGCAACAGTTAATCAAATAACGGTTGCTAATAGGGCCTTTAGCAGTAGTCCATGGACGTAGGAATCTACATTTTTTTAACAATAGGACTTTAATAGAGATCTGTATGATTTTTTTTTTAATATATTAGGACATACTCTTTTTCTGCTTGGTGATGGTTCCTCCTAGATGCCTGCGTGTTGTTGTAGGCATCAACTATAAGTTAAAGAGCAAAAAAGTGATTGATATATTGTAACCGAGACAACCTTCCAATTCAGAGAACCTGTAGCTTAAAGAATTAGTACACGCGCAATCAAATATTATGAGAAACGACTCATTTGAGTTTATCAATTCTAGAACCTGTCATGTTAACTTCTGCGTTTCTTCCCCTCCTCCATGATGCTTCTCGGGGCCTCTTACGAGCACCTCCTCCTTACGCCTCATCTTGCCATGCTGGAGAAGCTACAAATTGGCATCTGTTCGTATGTTAAATAGCTGGTGGATGTAGAACATTTACGGTTTTGTTAACAATCGGCATCAATCGGTATGCTTTAAGTTTTGATTGTTAAATGAAACCTCCTCCCTACGCCTCATCATGCCACGCCAGAGAAACTACAAATTGGCATATGCCCGTATGCTGAACAGCTGATGGATATAGAACATTCACAGTTTTGTTAACAATCGGCATCAATCGGTATGTTTTAAGTTTTGATTGTCAAATGACAATCAAGTGGAAAGACCGAAGTAAAGTTGTGGAGTTCACACAATCTTAGATTTAAACACCCCTATCTAAATTCTTAAGCAATCATGGCGTTTATAGCTTTATATAAGCATCCTAAACCAATTAAGTCATGGCATGTATAGGCCAAATATGAACAACTTCTCTTTATGTACATATTTATGGATCTTGTAGCTTTGGACCTTGCCAATTCCATGTAATGATGTCAACAAGGTAAAAGAACAATTTAAATACTTAAAACAACATTAATCCATAAATTTAATGTTTCCACACAGGAATGTCAAAGCGAAAGAACAATTTTCATGCTGGAAATAAGCTAAACAAATACTTTTTAACAGGAAGCAACATCGCTTCTAAACCAAATCTAATAATATTCAAGAACTTCGAGTGATTAGTTCTCATGTCCTCAAACAATGTCAACAGGTTGAACAAAAATATTTGCGAAAGACAGTAAGAACTTATAAATCAGTTGGACATTTTTCTGCTAGCATGCTCCGAGTTTCTGCTTCACGCATTGGTTCAACTTCATGCATAATTTCTGAGACATGGTTGAACCTGAGGAAGGGGTAAAAACCACGTAAGTAGAATCATTTAAACAACAATATATTAGTAATAAACAGTGAGAAAACCATTACTATAGCAAAGATGTTACTGAATGTCTTGATCTCCATCCTCGTCCTCCTCTTCCTCTATTATATTCTCCATAGATTTGGTTTGTTTTTTCCTAAATCATGCAAAATGTTAAATGTGTATCTAGCTTAAGATAATAAAAATGACAAAATTAAGAAAATTGAATTAACTTTAATTACCTTGCATGTCCTATTGTTGTGGCCTTTCTCATGGCATATTTGACAAGTCCGAGACTATCAGGCTTTCTACTCCGAATGAGGTTTGAATCATTGCATTCTCTTGCTTCCCTTACAATTTGATTTTGGAGGATCTCTAATTGTGCATGTATTACTTATTGTGCTCGATATTAGATTGGGATGCTTGAGATGAAGCCATTTGTCGACGTTGTAATGTGGTTTCACATTGAACTGTATAATTTTGCATTTGTTTCCTCATGGAGACCAATTCATTTACCGTACTATCAATTCTTTGAATCTTCAAATCCTAGGTCTCAGCTGAACTTATAGAACCTTCTGTAACCGACTTCATAACTCCATGGCACAATGCGTTGAGCATCAATGTTTTGGAAGAAGTTTCTTGTGATATCAC
Source organism: Asparagus officinalis (assembly GCF_001876935.1). NCBI lineage: Eukaryota > Viridiplantae > Streptophyta > Magnoliopsida > Asparagales > Asparagaceae > Asparagus > Asparagus officinalis. The sequence continues at coordinate 75,758,450 of NC_033794.1, read as the reverse complement.
AGTAGGGCTCACATTTACATCAACACCAACTTCTTTTGCTAGTTTTGTCCACCTTTTTAAGATATAATGAGAAGGGATTTCACGGACTTTAAGATGTAATAAAACACTCAAAACATGAGCGCACAACATGCCACTAAACTCAAAAATTTGCATGCACAAGAAAATATAGGTGGTAATTTAGCAATAACCATATCTTCTCTTCTACGGTGATGAGCTTTTTCTAAATTTGTGACAAGTGATAACTTGTATAAATTATAAGGTTCTCTATTATCTCCAGCTCAAAGTTAGTAAAGTTTCCCTCAACTAATCCTTGAAGAACTTGAACATAGATCTAGTATAGATTGTTTATGCATGCTTCTCAATAGTATACGTAGACCATATATAAGAAAAAGATTCGAGCTCATGGTTAGAAAGACTTCTTCATCCTCCTTGTCGTACCGATTTTCTAGTGCTTTTTCATATTGTTCAACAAATCTAAAATAGATGTATGATGATCAACAAAAGTTTTTAGAAAGAGCATTTATAGACTCACTTCTTTGTGCAGTTTTCATGAAGCTGAAAAAGCGTCCCTAGAAAATACCGGAATCCAAAAACTGATGAATTCCATATAAGTGCTGTAAATGTGAATTATCTGCAAGTTCGTATTTCTCAATCATGGAAGCCCAACTAGATTCAAAATCTTCAACAGTTAGAATCATGTTGATGCAAAATAAAAAATCATGCTTAAATTTATCCTTGACATTGAAAAGAACCCCAAGGTGTTCTCTAGCTTTTCTTTTCGAAGAATGTGCCACTAACAAAATTGATGAATTGTATTAGGAAACACCTCGCTCATAGCTTTCTTCATTGTAGGATCCTGGTCCATTAACTAGAATAGGTTTAGGATGGCGCCCAAACATTGCAGCAGTCCATGTCTAACACAGCCATGCAAAAGACTCGGATGTCTCATCTCTAATCAGGTCGCAACCAAACAATGTAGATCGGCCCTGATGATTAATAACACCAATGAAATGTGCAAGTGGCGTATCATACGTATTGGTCATGCATGTCGTGTCAAAAGTAACAACATCGATCACCAACGTATTGATATGCCATTCTGGACTTTCCATCCACCCAAAGTATATTTCTCACGGTATTATCCAAATCAATTTGTATGGCATAATAAAACACTGGATTTGCTGCTTGAAGTTGTTGAAAATATTTAACAACGTACAGTAGAGATATCAATATCAAAAAGGGACCATCGTGGGCGGGTAGTGTGATTGCTAAGGTCCTTTCTTTGTAAATGAAACATTTCTAATACCTCCATGTTGTGATGCGATGACATCCATTATTTGCATTGGAGGAATATTCTACTCGTGAAGTGTCTGTACCAAGCTTTTTCTTCTTCTCCAATTTTACATCTGTGATGGAAAATTTGAGATTTTGATGGACTTGGTAGTAGCACATGATTATGAAGAATGATGTTACCACCCATTTGTTATCATCTTCCATTCTAACCCGCATGCTTGCTTTGCATCATGTCCTCATGCTAGAAAATTCTTTTTGAAGGAGTTCTATCTTTCTGGGCACCCTCTCCTATCATTACTTCTTTCTACTTGTTCTTAGGCCGACCGTCACTAGAACATGCAAGTGAATGCTTGTGATGTGACAATGACGTAACTTTTTGGACTTGTATCTTGATCCTTTTCGAATTCCAAATCTGATCATAAGTGCATAAGAATTGTAGCATTTCATAGTGTTGGGCGCAGAGTCATGCCCACCGCCGCGGAAGCGATATCACCTGAGAGATAGCCTTGGTTTTTGTTGTCACAAAAGAACAAGTCAATCTATATATTCTTGTTTCTCAAAAGAAACTAGAATAGATAGTGAAATTCTTATTTCTCAAAGGAAACAAGAATCGAAAGTGATATATTTCATCAAAGTAAAATATACACTCTTCCTCTCATCTGTTCTAAAACTGAAATGTCGAGGGAACCTACAAGCTATGGCAACACATAGTAAAAGACGAGACAACAGATTTACGTGGTTCGGCAAACTTGCCTACATCCACGGGAGGGGTGTTCCATTATGAGGAGAATACCAAACTATTACAAGTTCTCTCTCAACTCACTCTTTCTTTTCTCTCAAAAGAACTCCAATACAACCCACACCACTGCCCCCATGCTCCCTTGGTCTGCCCACACTCTCTCTTGCCTATAAATAGAGAGGAAGAGAGAAGAAGAAAGGGAGTGGGGAAAATAAGTGGGAAATTCTTAAGTGTGAGAAACTTGAGAGGAAAAGAAAGAGTGAGTGAGAGAGAACTTGTAATAGTTTGGTATTCTCCTCATAGTGAAACCCCCCTCCCATGGACGTAGGCAAATTTACCGAACCACGTAAATCTGTTGTCTTGTCTTTTACTGTGTGTTGCCATAGCTTGTAGGTTCCCTCGATATTTCAGTCTTAGAACTGATGAGAGGAAGAGTGTATATTTTACTTTGATGAAATATATCACTTTCGATTCTTGTTTCCTTTGAGAAATAAGAATTTTACTGTCTATTCTAGTTTCCTTTGAGAAACAAGAATATAGAGGTTGACTTGTGCTTTTGTAACTACAAAAGGAAGGACTATCTCTCATGTGATATCGCTTTCGTGGCATAAGGGCGTGTCTCTATACCCAACAATTGGTATCAGAGCCCTTGATCAGATTGGTGGTGGTAGAACTTCCGATTTGAGGTGGTGCTTCGTTATTGTGTGGTAAAACACAAGGTATTTGTTGGAATTTCTAAGAGAAGCGGATTTATTTATACAAGTGGAGAATGACGTCAACAAGTAAAACAGTTAAAGTTAGAAAGTACGAGATCAAAAAGTTCAATGGGAAGAATGATTTCTCCTATTGGAGGATGCAGATGAAAAACTCGTTGATTTCGCAAAAGTTACACAAAACTTTGGCGGGAAAAGAGAAGAAGCAAAAGGATATGTCTAATGAGGATTAGGAAGAGCTGGATCTGGAAGCACGTACGTCGATTATCTTTTGCCTTGAAAGGGATGTAGCTTTCTTGGTGGACGGGGAGGAAACGGTTGCGGGCGTGTGGTTAAAGTTAAATAGCACCTTCATGACTAAGAGTCTAACGAACCGGATCTATTTAAAACCCAAATTGTATACTTGTAAGATGGAGGCGGGTTCATCAATCCGGGAATACATCAACAAGTTCGATAGGATCTTATCGGATTTGAAAGACATTGAGGTGATAGTGGAAGACGAAGATCATGCACTTCTACTACTTCTATCTCTGCTGAAGTCTTATGAGAATCTGGTTCAAACACTGATGCTTGTGGGTGACAGTTTATCGATGGATGAGACTAGAACGGCTCTTCTAACAGATGATCTTCAAAAAATTGTAACTAGTGATATGACCACTGGTGGTAACAAAGAACAAGCGCAAGGGTTCTTTGCCAGAGGAAGGGGCAATGAGCTAGGAAAAAGCAAGGGAGGAAAGTCTAGATCAAAATCAAGACCTCTTGCGGAAAGATCGTGTTTTAAATACGGTGAGCTAGGGTATTTCAAAGTCAATTGTCCTAACAAGAGAGTAGGTGGGAAGAAGAACAACAATAAGACTGAAAGACGAGAAGGCAAGGAAGAGGCGAGCTACGCTTCAGGGGAAGGGAGCGATAAGGAATGCTATGTCATCACGGGTGGCGATAATACCTCCGGGAAGTGGATTCTTGATTCTGGTTGCTCTTACCACATGTGTCCAAATAGGAAGTGGTTTACTACCTACAGGAGCATTGATGGTGGAACCGTATTAATGGGAAATAACCATACTTGTAAAACCGTGGGGCTAGGTGATATCAAAATCAAGATGCATGATGGAGTGGTCAGAACCCTAACGGACATGCGACACGTTCCCGAATTACGGAAGAATCTTATCTCAGTGGGTACATTGGACTCTGGTGGCTGCAAGATTGTTACAGAAAATGGAGTGAAGAAGATTGTTCGAGGTTCTCTAACAGTGATGAAGGGTGTTCGTCACGATAATCTATATACTCTTCGGGTACGACGGTGACAGGAGATACAGCAGTTGGAGCTGAAGGAAGTGGTGGAGACCCATGTAAGCACACATGATTATGGCATAGGCGGCTTGGGCACATGTTAAAGAAGGGTCTGGATCTGCTTGGTAAAGAGGGTTTGCTAAAGAATCTAAAGAAACCTTGCATGGATTTTTATGAGGATTGTGTGTATGAAAAGGCGTACAGGGTCTAGTTTCTGAGGAGCAAGCACAAGAGCAGAGGGATAATAGATTATGTGCACACAGATGTTTAGGGTCCAGCTTCGACAACTTCTAAGGGTGGTTCCGGATATTTTGTCTCATTCATAGATGATCATTCGAGGTATGATTGGGTTTATTTCCTGAAGCATAAGAATGAGGTATTTAAGACATTCAAGAAGTGGAAGGCGATGGTTGAGAACATGACAGGAAAGAAATTAAAGACACTGAGATCTGATAACGATACAGAGTATACAGACGATGCTTTCAATGAGTTCTATGATCAGGAAGGGATTGTCAGACACTGGACAGTCAGGTCTATACCATAGCAAAATGGGATCACGGAGAGGCTGAACCAAACACTACGGGAGAAAATAATGAGTATGTGATCTTATGCTGGTTTGGGCAAAGAATAGTGGGCAGAGTCGATTGCTACAGCTTACTATATAGTGAATCGATCTCCATATTCGACATTAGACGGTGATACACCCTATCGGGTGTGGTCAAGGGAGCATGCAGATTATGAGAGACTCCGGATCTTTGAATGTACCGCCTACTATCACGTCAATGAGGGAAAGCTTGACGTGAGGGCCAAGAAGGTAATTTTCTTGGGGTATGCAAAGGGTGTAAAAGGCTATCGCCTTTGGTGTACAGAAGATTCAAAGTTCATGATCAGCAGGGACATTACCTTTGATGAGAAGTCCATGATTGCTAGGGTGCCCAAGGATAATAGTGCTGGGACTGTTGGGACTTCAAAGTCCCAGGTTATTGAGATAGAACCTAAGGACAAACCAGGTTCTAGTCATACTCAAGTGGAAAATCAGGTAGATGATGAGCTTGAGCAGGAGGAGGTTCAGTAGGAAAATACACAAGAACTACAATAACTGCAGCTCGAAGATAGTTTGGCTTCCACTAGGCTAAGGCGAGCATACAAGCAGGTACTGAAGCTGGGGGCTGATAAACCCCTGAAGCACTATAGGCAGGTTAATTTGGTGGAATACGCACTCTTGGTGGAGGAAGATGAGCTGGTCTCCTTCAAGGAAGCTATTCGGAACAAGGATAGTGAGAGTTGGTTGGCTGCGATGGAGGAGGAGATGGAATCTCTTCGGAAGAACCAAACGTGGGAGGTGGTCCCATTGCCCGTAGAAAAGAAATGTATAGGTTGTAAGTGGCTGTATAAAAGAAAGGAAGATCTTTCAGAGCTCGGTGGGATGAGGTACAAGGCGAGGCTAGTGGCTAAGGGGTTTGCGCAAAGAGAGGGTGTGAATTACAATGAGATATTTTCTCCGGTGGTGAAACACACATCTATTCGGATGCTATTGAGTATTGTTGCTCATGGTGATCTTGAGCTGGAACAACTTGATGTCAAAACGGCCTTCTTGCACGGAGACTTGGAGGAGGAAATCTATATGCATCAACCTAAAGGTTACAAGGTTAAGGGTAACGAGAATCATGTATGTCGCTTGAGGAAATCACTATATGGATTGAAGCAATCTCCTCGGCAGTGGTACAAGCGATTGAGGAAATCACTATATGGATTGAAGCAATCTCCTCGGCAGTGGTACAAGCGATTTGACTCCTTCATGCTGAAGCATGAGTTTTCCCGAAGGTACAAGCGATTTGACTCCTTCATGCTGAAGCATGAGTTTTCCCGAAGCGACTATGATTGTTGTGTTTATTTTCGGAAGCTTCGTGGAGGTAATTATATCTATCTCCTTTTGTATGTGGATGACATGCTTATTGCATCGAAGAACAAGGTGGAGATAGATAAGCTGAAATCTTAACTTAGCAAAGAGTTCGAGGACATAGGCGCTGCAAAGAAAATACTGGGTATGGAGATTAGAAAAGAGTGGGCGAATCGACGATTGTTCTTGATTCAGAAGGGCTACATAGAGTGGATGATCGCGAGGTTTGGGATGCAAAGTGCAAAGTCGGTGGTGACCCCATTAGCTCCACACTTTAGGCTTTCAAGTAAACAATCTCCCACTACAGCGGAAGATAAGGCACACATGGAGCGTGTTCCCTATGCTAGTGTAGTTGGCAGTTTGATGTACGTAATGGTGTGTACACGTCCTGATATTTTACAGGCGATTAGTGTTGTCAGCAGATTCATGGCGAATCCGGGAAAGACGCACTGGGAAGCGGTGAAATGGGTCCTGAGGTACTTGAAAGGTACCATAGATACGGGTCTTTGTTTTGGTGGTGTTTTGGTGGAGATACATGCCAGATCGATGGGTTTGTGGACTCAGATTATGCGGGCGATCTACTACTGGTTATGTATTCAGGATACATGGGGCTCCAGTTAGTTAGTAATCGATGTTACAGGCTACAGTGGCACTTTCTACAACAGAGGCCGAGTACATGGCCATGACGGAGGGAGTGAAGGAAGCATTGTGGTTGTGGGGTCTTCTAGATGATTTGGGGATTGAGCAGGAGAGCGTGAACTTGTGGTGCGACAGTCAGAGTGCGATTCACTTGGCGAAAAATCAAGTTCACCATGCTCGTACCAAGCATATCGACATCAGGTATCATTTTGTGCGGGATGTCATAGAGAAAGACGATATTTCTCTCATAAAGGTGCTACGAATAAGAATCCCGCAGACATGATAACCAATATGGTCACAGGTAGCAAGTTCTAGCATTGCTTGGACTTGCTTCATATCAGCCCGTGTTGATTTGCCCAAAAGGACATGGCCCTGCAGGGCGGTGATGGAGGTGAGGTGGAGACTATGTTGGAGAATAATTACAGAACTATAGTTTGCTTGATCTCGATGAAGGGTACGTAGGCAGACGCGGTATAGTGCGCAGCTGGTTATGGCCTGGTTTTTTGGCCTGGATCTCTCTGTGAAGTTCGTGGTGTTCTTCTAGTTTTTGTCCAAAATTTAAGGTTTATCAAATGATGTACGAGGTGGAGAATTGTGAACGTGGGTACTAGGTACAAAGGGGTACATGAGGCTCTTGCCCATGCTGTGAGAGGTCAATTCATGGGGGGACACAAGTACTACCTTCTGTAGGTGTAAATTTTGATCTCCCGAAAACAGGGAACTTCGTTCGTATTGATAAGAACAGCTTATTATAAACTAATGAATCAAATGTTTACAACAGAAGCAGAGGGAAGGCCCTCCTTGTTTTGTGTGGGTTCCTCGGTGGCGATAGGACGCCTCGCTCGGTGCTCGTGCCGAGACTGCTTCCCTTGGACGATCCGATCGAAGTTGCTGTCGGAGCTTCGGTTCTCAAATGAGGGAGCCTTTGGCAAAGATCCAGGTTCAACCTTTGGGAGATTAGCCCGCCGAATATGCGACAGCCAAAAATCCCCCTTCTTCATGCTGCTGAAGATGGGTTTTAACAGGCAAGGGATGGCATGGGCCATCCCTTGATTCATGGGATTTGACCACTAATAGAGGTGAGGGAGATAGCTTGACTGCTCCTTGAATTATGGGATGTGACCACACGTTGTTCGGAGACGTCCTGCTGTTCATTCGTACCGTCAATGGTCATTCGAAGAGCTGTGCTCTGCATCACGCTACATAGGAGTGGGAAAGCCCCTCCTCGTATGCGTGACAACGGCTGTCAGATGCTTGCGTGGATCTGACCAACCACCGAGCGTCGGCGGCTCTCGTCCCTTCACCTGGACAACTGAGGTGAGCCGCATTTATGAGGGTGCAGGCTGTTTCGGCGCCTGTCCGCTCATTCGTACTGTGGACGGCCATCTGACGGGCCTGGAGTATTGTGCCCTCTCCCTTGATTTGTGGGATTTGACCACTGATGTAACTGTTCCCATACTCCAAGTGGGCAGTTGACAGTGAGCTGGCGAGTCTGCAGCTTGGGTCTGCAGGCGAGCTTAGGACTGCAGGCAGACTTGGGTCTGCAGGCGAGCTTGCAGGCGAACTGGGTCTGCAGGTGAGTTTGGGACTGCAAGCGGACTTGGGTCTGCAGGCGAGCTTGCAGGCGAACTGGGTCTGCAGGTGAGTTCAGGACTGCAGGCGGACTTGGGTCTGCAGGCGAGCTAGCAGGCGAACTGGGTTTGCAGGCGAGCTCAGGTGCGCAGGCAGACTTGGGTTTGCAGGCGGATTTGGGACTGCAGGCGAATTTGAGCTGTAGGCGAGCTCCTGAGCATGGATTGAAGAATAGGCCGTAACTTTCAAACCGTAAGTCGGAATTGGACGAATTATATATGAAAATCGCCTATCTCGACGAGATGGAGCCATCCGAACGAAGGCTTCGGTTCGCTTCCTCCGTTTCGCCAAATTCCTTACGGTTTGGGAGATATCTGTGTTTTCCCCTCTTTTGCTATTTCGGGTGAGATTTTAGCAGTTTTGTTCTGAACTTCTCTGATAAGGATTTAAAGGTAATTTTTATTGCCTACAAAACCCCCTCCAAAGTTTTCAGACCTGAATCAGGCCGCATGGGGTCTGGAACACTTTGGATATGAAGTCCCGTAAAGTGATCCCTGCTCTTCACTCGCAGCTGATGATCGCCTTCTAGGATTTTGAGCAAACCCTCAGCTATCAACGGACTTGATTTGTCTTTACCAACTGCCGTTTGAGTTGGACTAGCCACCCTTGGTCTGCCCACACTCTCTCTTGCCTATAAATAGAGAGGAAGAGAGAAGAAGAAAGGGAGTGGGGAAAATAAGTGGGAAATTCTTAAGTGTGAGAAACTTGAGAGGAAAAGAAAGAGTGAGTGAGAGAGAACTTGTAATAGTTTGGTATTCTCATTATAGTGAAACCCCCCTCCCGTGGACGTAGGCAAGTTTGCCGAACCACGTAAATCTGTTGTCTGAATGACGGTGTCGGCTATCAGAGGTAATCGTTAACGTGATAGGAATTGCCGCGATCGGAGCGACTTTGAGGACCTACCATCCTTTTGAAGAGGATTGGTAAGTTGATTTTGTCAGAGGTGTAGTGTTAACATGACAGTGGGAGTTTATTGCGATTTGAGCAACTCTATGGACCTACCATCCTATTGAAGAGGACTGGTAAGTTGATTTGTCAGAGGTAACTGTTAACGTGACAGTGGGGGTCCCGCCATCCTATTGAAGAGGATTGGCGGGGGATTGTGGCTTTGGTCCTAACTATCTGAAGGTTTGACCAAGTGGGAGTTTGATGCAGCCCACCTGAACTGCTAGTCTCGCCTGTTTTGAGCGGTTCGCCACGAATGGAAACCTGGCTCAAGAAGTGGGGCTCGACTAACTGTTAGGCTCGCCTGATTTGAGCGGGTCGCCCGTACTGGGAACCTGGCTCAAGAAGTGGAAGTGTGGGGAATAGTTTAACCTCTTATACCAGTTGGAGGATCAGAAGAAGCAGTTTATACTCGTGTACTTGTCGGAGTGTTAAGGGAGCAGTTTAAACTCATGCACCAGTTGGAGTGTCAGAAGAAGCAGTTTATACTCGTGTACTTGTCGGAGTGTTAAGGGAGCAGTTTAAACTCATGCACCAGTTGGAGTGTCAGAAGAAGCAGTTTATACTCGTGTACTTGTCGGAGTGTTAAGGGAGCAGTTTAAACTCATGCACCAGTTGGAGTGTCGAAGAACTATCAGAGGTGATTGTTAACGTGATAGCTTTGTAGGCCCGTCGTCCTATTGAAGAGGATCGACGGGAGATTGTCAGAGGTGTAGTGTTAACTTGACAAGATTGTCGCGATTAGAGCGACTATGTGGGCCCGCCGTCCTATTGAAGAGGATCAACGGGGGAAATTTGGAGGATATGAGGGATCGGTCTCCACTACCAAGGCATCTTGGTCATCATCCCCTCGAAATTCATGCGGGTCTTCGTCACCCATATGCTTGAGCATGCTCTCGACTTGTTCTCCTTGGCGGAGTAAGTCTTTCCATGAGCGAGCTTCAACAGCGCCCATATTGGACAGAACGCTGATGGAGAGATTGTTCCGGCACATCTCGATGAGCGTGGCCTCGGAAACTCGATCGCGGGAATGCAACGATCGGTTTCTGAATCTCTTGACAAAGTTGCTTACAGACTCTGTCTTCCTCTGCTTCACAGTTAGCAGGGTGGCCATAGATACTTCTGTGTCATCGTCGAAGAATCTGGCCACGAAGAGCCTTTCCATGTCCTTCCAGCAGGTGATGGACCCAGGCTCCAATCTGCGAAACCATTCAAAAGCGACCCCCTTGAGGGTACCAATGAACAGTCGAGTCATAATGGGATCGTTTCCCACTATGTGTCCAGTTTGCGCCTGGAAGTAGTAGATGTGCTGGGTAGGAGAACCCTTGCCATTGAACTGTAGGAGGTCCAGCGGTTCGAACTTTGCCGGGTAGGAGACCGCATCCCATTCAATTGGATACGGTCTGACAACCCCCAGCTTGTTCGCATGCTTCTGGAGCTTCAAGGTGTCGAGTTGACTTTGGAGATCGTCAAACATCTTGTCTCTTAGGTTATGACCCGAAGATGACGCTCCTCTAGATGACTCGGATGAGGAGTGAGAAGGAGTAGGCACCCGCTCTTTGTACTTCAAGGATTTATGCGAAGCCCGTGAAGTCCTCTCTCTTTTCCTCTTCTTCTCGCTCAGGAGCTGCTCCAACATCTCCTTCAGGGAGTCGATGGTTGTTTGTTGCTCGTCGAGCCTCCTAGACATCTCCTCAGGGATGTCAGTCATGTGCACATTTGTGTGCTTGCCCTGAACTGAGCTTGAAGTCTCCGACATTGCCACTGCTGAGCAATCGTCGTCGTCGTCAGAGACGGACGTCAGACCCGTGCAGGCAAACGAGGTGGCCACCCCCATTTGGGCGTGAGCGTGTTGGCGAGGTTCATGCTGGCGAGGTTCGCCCGTCAGGCGAGATTGGCACAGTGTGCCTGCGCCTGTCTGGCGAGCTGTTGCTTCGCCTTTCTGGCGATCTTGGGCCGTCAGGCGAGCTTGGTGAAGTTCGCTTGTTTGACGAAGCCCTCTTAAACTGCAGAGTTCGCCAGGTGCCCTTGGTTCGCCAAAATTGAGCACCTTGCTCACAGAGTGGGGCTCGCCTAAACTGCTAAGCTCGCCCGATTTGAGCGGTTCGCCAAAAATAGAAACCTGGCTCAAGTGGTTGGGCTCGCCTAAACTGCTAGGCTTGCCCGATTTGAGCGGTTTGCCAAAATCGGGAACCTGGCTCAAAGAGATGGGCTCGCCTAAACTGCTAAGCTCGCCTGATTTGAGCGGTTCGCCATAACCGGGAACCTGGCTCAAGAAGTGGGGCTCGCCTAAACCGTTAGGCTCGCCTGATTTGAGCGGTTCGCCGAAGCTGGGAACCTGGCTCAAAGAGATGGGCTCGCCTAAACTGCTAGGCTCGCCTGATTTGAGCGGTTCGCCATAACCGGGAACCTGACTCAAAGAGATGGGCTCGCCTAAACTGCTAGGCTTGCCCGATTTGAGCGGTTCGCCAAAAATGGGAACCTGGCTCAAGGGGTTGATTCCTCTCCAGCCTGAATAATAATTTAGGCTGTCGTGGGGGATGAGGGATTGCGCCTCGAGACGAGCGAGAGCTTTTCGTCGCCGCTGTTTGGATCTTTTTGAACGAGGAGCGTTCATGTCGACGACGGAGGCGTATTCTGCGTCGACACAAATGGTTGATTCCTCTTGCACAGGGGTCTGCGAGGATCGTTCATCGACCCATTCAGCAGCCCCTAGACCTGCATTCTCGAATCTCGGCTCGGCCTCAACTGGTTCGGGGGGAAAAGAACCCCCTGCCTCGGCTTGGGTAGATCCCTCAGGCTTGGTTGCCTCAGCCTCTTGGGGCTGGGCCACCCGCACGACTCTGCAACCATCGCGAGATGTATTGCTGCGAGAAGAGGACGATTGTAAGTACCCTTCGAATTTGATCACAAGGGACTCAACCGTAGTCCCCGCAGCAACTTCGTCGGACTGCGCCACCACCAATTCATCTGAATGAACGGATACTCCCACTGTGGTCGCCATCTTCTGTAGGTGTAAATTTTGATCTCCCGAAAACAGGGAACTTCGTTCGTATTGATAAGAACAGCTTATTACAAACTAATGAATCAAATGTTTACAACAGAAGCGGAGGGAAGGCCCTCCTTGTTTTGTGTGGGTTCCTCGGTGGCGATAGGACGCCTCGCTCGGTGCTCGTGCCGAGTCTGCTTCCCTTGGACGATCCGATCGAAGTTGCTGCCGGAGCTTCGGTTCTCAAATGAGGGAGCCTTTGGCAAAGGTCCAGGTTCAACCTTTGGGAGATTAGCCAGCAGAATATGCAACGGCCAATCCCCCTTCTTCATGCTGCTGAAGATGGGTTTTAACAGGCAAGGGATGGCATGGGCTATCCCTTGATTCATGGGATTTGACCACTAATAGAGGTGAGGGAGATAGCTTGACTGCTCCTTGAATTATGGGATGTGACCACACGTTGTTCGGAGACGTCCTGCTGTTCATTCGTACCGTCAATGGTCATTCGAAGAGCTGTGCTCTGCATCACGCTACATAGGAGTGGGAAAGCCCCTCCTCGTATGCGTGACAACGGCTGTCAGATGCTTGCGTGGATCTGACCAACCACCGAGCGTTGGCGGCTCTCGTCCCTTCACCTGGACAACTGAGGTGAGCCGCATTTATGAGGGTGCAGGCTGTTTCGGCGCCTGTCCGCTCATTCGTACTGTGGACGGCCATCTGACGGGCCTGGAGTATTGTGCCCTCTCCCTTGATTTGTGGGATTTGACCACTGATGTAACTGTTCCCATACTCCAAGTGGGCAGTTGACAGTGAGCTGGCGAGTCTGCAGCTTGGGTCTGCAGGCGAGCTTGCAGGCGAACTGGGTCTGCAGGTGAGTTTGGGACTGCAGGCGGACTTGGGTCTGCAGGCGAGGCGCAGGCAGACTTGGGTTTGCAGGCGGATTCAGGTGCGCAGGCAGACTTGGGTTTGCAGGCGGATTTGGGTTGCAGGCGAGCTCCTGAGCATGGATTGAAGAATAGGCCGTAACTTTCAAACCGTAAGTCGGAATTGGACGAATTATATATGAAAATCGCCTATCTCGACGAGATGGAGTTATCCGAACCTAGCCGAAGGCTTCGGTTCGCTTTCTCCGTTTCGCCAAATTCCTTACGGTTTGGGAGATATCTGCGTTTTCCCCTCTTTTGCTATTTCGGGTGAGATTTTAGCAGTTTTGTTCTGAACTTCTCTGATAAGGATTTAAAGGTAATTTTTATTGCCTACATACCTCTACCATGTTCATAGCGCTCAATTCTTGAGCTGTCCAGCAGGACTCGAACGTGGGGAGGAGGACACAAGCCCATACCACTGCCCCCATGCTCCCTTGGTCTGCCCACACTCTCTCTTGCCTATAAATAGAGAGGAAGAGAGAAGAAGAAAGGGAGTGGGGAAAATAAGTGGGAAATTCTTAAGTGTGAGAAACTTGAGAGGAAAAGAAAGAGTGAGTGAGAGAGAACTTGTAATAGTTTGGTATTCTCATTATAGTGAAACCCCCCTCCCGTGGACGTAGGCAAGTTTGCCGAACCACGTAAATCTGTTGTCTCGTCTTTTACTATGTGTTGCCATAGCTTGTAGGTTCCCTCGACATTTCAGTCTTAGAACTGATGAGAGGAAGAGTGTATATTTAACTTTAATGAAATATATCACTTTCGATTCTTGTTTCCTTTGAGAAATAAGAATTTCACTATCTATTCTAGTTTCCTTTGAGAAACAAGAATATAGAGGTTGACTTTGCTTTTGTGACTACAAAACCCAGGACTATCTCTCAGGTGATATCGCTTCCGCGGCGTAAGGACGTGTCTCTGCGCCCAACACATAGCATCATCCAAACTTTTAAGCTCTTTTTCCAACATATGATTCATCAATCCTCTCTGACCATTCCATATTTTCAAGAATTGTATTATATTGCAAAGGTGAATTTTCTCTATTTTCCACATCGAGTGCTTTTTGAGCCATTAAATTTGAGCCATTAAATTTGAGCTCTCGGTATCATCATTCCAATCTTCAAATATTGCCTCCTCCATCAAATGTAACACTCAAATGCCTGGATATATGTCAAGAGTAATATCATCAAATTATTATAACATTATAATTGTTATTTGTAACGGATTATGAAATACCAGTAAAATATAAGATTGTTAATTAAATAATCACATACCGCCCGTTTTCAGAATTAGGCAAAAACATCTATTAGAATTTTATATTTGTTTTTTTTAGTGAAAATAGGGATTTCCCTATCATTGTATTAGTGATAACCAAGGTTAGAAGAACATACAATAGAAGATATCTGCTGCAAATTAAGGCAATGTCTCCGAGATGGAGAATAAGGCCAAATCTGTAGTAGATGCCTTAAAGAAAAACTACAGAGAGTAGCAAAAATAACAAAGATAAGTACTCTAATAACTCAAGTAGAAACTAAGAGGCTAACTGCAGCCCAAAAAAAAACCACGACTACCCAAAAGATGCTAGAAAACCAGCAGGAAGACATCTTTGGGTCATGGCATCTAATTGCTGTCCTCACTCTACTCTAGGATATCAGGAAGTCCTACATCTTGAATAAGCTTCTTAATCTTGAGCGACTTCTTGGAGGTGGAGGCCCCTGCCCAAAAGAGAATGAAATTTACAGACTTCTTGATAATGCTATGAGGAGAAGACGAGATGTTGGAGAAGATGAGGTTGTTGCGCTCTTGCCACAGGACCCAACTGATGGATGGGAAGTAGACACCCCATAAAAGACGGACAGAGGCTTGGACGGAAGGATCTGAGCATAGTGCAAGACACTGGTCAATGCTAGCCGGAAGAGAGGCGATGCCTAATTTAAGTAGAAAATGGGACCAGATGAGTTGAGTCCGGTAGCAAGAAGAGAAGAGGTGATCATGAGATTCTTGCTCTGAACAATAATTGAAACACGAGTCTGCTAGCCACCCTTGAGAGGCAAGCCTATCTTTGGTCTTCAGTGTAAGAGAACTGAGGAGCCAGAAGAAAATCTAAACTTTACTGGGTAGGATTTTATTCCATATGATAAGGAGGTGCTTGGATCTCATCCCACCATCAGCTAAAGTACGACGAAGAGAATTGACAGAGAAAGATTTAGAGGCTGATATCAACCAAGCGGGGCGATCTGAGCAGTCTGCAGAGGAGGAAAGGATGAAGTTAAGAGAAGACAAATAGTCTAGGAGAGCTTGCACTTGTCTCCTTGCCTCTACGTTTCTGGGACGCCTAATGATGGGTTTCCAAACCCATGATCCCTCTTGGAAGCTCCCATGAGATGCAATGGTGACGAATTTGGAGAATGAAAGATCATAAACTTGGGGAAAAAGGCTTGCAAGAGAGTTAACACCAGACCACTTGTCTTCCCAAAAGTAAGCAATCGATCTGTTGCACAGGGACCATTGGATAAAGGGGGAGAAGATTACGGAGCATGAGTGGACGTCTTTCCAAAATTTAGAGCAAAGATTGGAAGAGGAGGGGTTATGATGGTGGAAAGAGTAGACTGATTAAAGAACCCTCCCTACATAGCTATATTTATCCAAGTAATGCCATAACCATTTTGAGAGGAGGGCAGAGTTGAATAGATGAAGGCTGATCACGCCCAGTCGTCCATTGGCTTTGGGAGAACAGACAGTCCTCCAATTAACTGGGTTATGACCTTTGATGCTGTCCGGGGCCTTACCCCATAAAAAGTTGCGTCTGATATGGTCTATATTCTTAATGAGCTAAGGAGGAAGCTTGAAGAAGGACATATAGTAAACTGGTGGGGAGGAAAGAACTGATTTTAGAAGGACAAGACGACCCGCGATAGATAGATGCTTGTTTTTCCATAATGAGAGTTTGTGATGGAGGGAGTCCAATAGAGGTTGCCAGTCCGATCTGGAGAGAGATCCGCGTTTGAGAGGGAGACCAAGATACTTGATGGGAGGGGATGCTATGGAGCAGTTGAGAATGTTGGCCAATGTTGCTCCTTTGGATGAAGATTTGCCGCTGTAGAGCAGGTTGGATTTGGCAAGGTTGATGGCCAGACCAGAGACGTTTTCAAAAAGATACAGGATCGATTTGAGATTGGAGATATCTGACTCAGATGCTTTGTAGAAAATAATGGTGTCATCTGTGAATTGCAATGATTTGATATCATTGAGCTGGCCCTTAAGATGAAGTTCAGAGAGGTCTCCATGGTCGCAACTATTACGCAGCATCCTACAAAGAACGTCAACTACTAGGAGGAAAAGCATAGGGGAAAGGGGGTCTCCTTGTTTGAGACCTCTATGACAGACAAATGAATTAGTCGTGGTGCTATTGACGAGGACTGAGGACTTGGAGGAAAACAAGGAGGATTTGGTCCAGGAGCACCATCTAAGGCCGAAGCCTCTAGCCTGGAGCAAAGACAAAAGGAAATCCCACCGCACATAATCGAAGGCTTTGCAGAAATCAATTTTAATGACACAGGCCTCAAGCTTCTTCGAGAAACATTGGTGAAGCATCTCATGACCTAACACAATAGAATCAATGGTGGATTTCCCACTTTGAAAAGCTGATTGAGAGGGGCGAACTAAAGAGGACAGAAAAGGGCTTAGACGGGTCGCGAGGACTTTAGTGAAGATTTTAAACATGCCATTGAGGAGGCTGATTGGCCTGAACTCAGAGGCAAGGGAAGGAGAGGGAGTTTTTGGAATGAGAGATATGAAGGAGTGATTGAAGATATGGAGGTGAGAGTTGTCATGGAATAGATGATTGAAGAAGGATATGATGTCAAGTTTAAGTAGGTCCCAAAAAGATTGGAAAAAGAGGATGGGATAACCATCTGGGCCTGGGGCTTTATCTGGATGGAGACTAAAGATAGCAGCTCTGATTTCGGCTTCTGAGAAGGGTTGATCCAAGAGGTGGAGGAAAGATGACGGTAGGGGATAGAGGTGATTCCAATCTAGGCTGGAATAAAGGAGGGGGGGCGGGGGTCTTGCTTTGAAATGGTTTGAGAAATGATGATAGAATACCCTTTGTTTGTCTAGCTCAGAGGAGATGGTCTCATTGTTTTTTTATTTGTTGATTCTTATATTTACACATAATTCCTATGCTTTCTATGGTTTTGGTTCTACCATATTTTGTGGCAATGGTTACTACCACAAAATAGATATATGGGGACGGTTATTTGGGAACGGTTCAAAACCGTCCCCTTTGCCTCCTAAGGGAACGGTTGTGTGACGGTTCCAACCGTCACGATAGAGTCTAAGGCAACGCTTCAAAATAAAGTGTTGGGCTTGAATTAGGCTTTGAAAAAAAAAAACTTTAGTTGGCTAAAGGGACGGTTTTATTAAGGGCTCACGCCCAAACTTTTTTAACAAAGGGGATTTATTTTGTTTTCTGCTGCAGAACGGCAGCTCTTTCTCATCAGAACCGCTCTTCGCTCTCACACCCGATAGCTCTTTCAGCTCCGATAGCTCTTGGAACCTTAAAATTCTTCATCTCTGAGTTCTAGGTTTTCTCATCTTCCTGCAGTCCCACGACGCGTTCCGCCGTCCGCCGCTCCTCTCCTCGTCGTCGCTCCCCCCATCCGCCGACGCCACAGATCGACTTTGTTTTTCCTCTCGTCGACTCCTCCGTCCGCCGCGGGCCACCTTGACTTCGTCTGTTCGCCGTGCCTCCCCCGTTAGCCGCGCCTCTCGTCGCTATCCCCTCTCTATCATATTGTGATTTGGGGTACTTATCTCTCTCCATTTCAATCATCAAACCTAGGGTTTCAATTTTTTTCTTTTTCTCTATTTAATGAAAATTTTATTTGATTTTACAAATTAGGGTTTTGTTGTCTCGGTTGATCATTGAAAGTGGTTGAAAATTCTACATCCTTACTGGACAAGGTTAATCCTCAAAATTGAATTGGTATATGTTTTTAATTTTTATTTAAATTAATTTATTTTCTCTATTTATTCTGTATATGCTCTTCCCTATTTTGCTGAATACTCATGACATGAAGAGCTTATGCCTAGTGTTCAGATGCAAAGTAGAAAAAGCAAAAATAACCCTGTAGCTTCTTGGAACCTCCATTTCAAACCTACATGATGCCCAATACTAACCACTTCAACTACACGTTAATCCACTATCCAGATCCCTCTTTAAGCAATGCGAAATTGAATTCAATCATTTAACAGCACATGATATGTTATATGCTAGACTGGAGTATTCAAGTGCCATCAAACAAGGCAAGTATTGGGTTCTGAAAGTCCTTTCTCCACTAGTGGCTACCTAAACATTTCTTCTTTTCAAATTACAAATTTACCATAAAATTCAATTGTTTCTGAAATGTGAGAACTTATATGAAACAATTAATCGTACACTTTAGATACAAGGTTAAACCTCAAAATCAAATTGGTATATGTTTTTTATTTTTGTTTAAATTTATTTATTTTATCTATTTATTCTGTTTATGCTCTTCGCTATAGCCTTCTGTGCCAGGAACATCACATATATCAACTGGTTTAGTGTTAAGATACCAGCATACCTACAATAGCATGCACCAGCTAAATAGAAAATCATGAATCAGTTTAGAAAGTTAACCTATTGGCCTATTTGAAATGTTTTCCAGATTTTGATTGCGTAGAAGCGATTGTTTCTGCTGACATTCAACTTGTTAATTAACAAAATTTGGGCAAGTTGTCAGTCAATAGTTCATTCTAACCATCAAAACGCATTAGTTTCAGTTAGCTCTATAATGATAAGTTTCAGTTCTCTAAACAAAATATGAGGACTAATAAATATTCATTTTTTTAGATATAAACTTATTTTAGTTTATGTATACAGCTTCAGCAGTTGCAAACCGAAGAGTCTTCTCATAGTAAAAAGGAGTGTTTCAACATAAATAACAAATGTGCTTTATTTTATACTTTATATAATTAATTGTATGGGCCATATTGAAGATTGATTTTCGTTTATCTGTGTAATGGGAAAATATTACCCAAAACTATAGTTCATATTATTTTGTTGATTTAAGTTGATCCATTTAAGTGAAAGAAAACCCTGGTCCTCCAATTTTGACTGACGTCGAAAGTAGAGCATGGCCTTAACAATAGGTACAACAGTGACTGAAATAAGGTGACGACCTTACAAATTGAACGTATTAGTCACAATACTGTAGAAGGGAACAATAGTTGTCACACCCTGCTTCCTACGTGGTAATTGACAAGAACTTAAATGGGCTCACAACGTATTCATCAGAGAAGAAACCCCCTTATGCACACACTAACCCTCAAGAATTAATTGACCACAAATATTCCTACTAACTCAAGCAAATCCAGAAAAACCAAATACTACTAAAAACTAACCCAAATAATTAAATACTACAATCCACCAAATTATTCTGTAATCCGATTGAAAACACTAAACAAGAATACATAGTCAAGACAAGTGAACGTCTAAATAAAGAAATATACATAATGGACAGTACACCATCTCTCAACCAAAAATAAATCTAACAATACTAAATATATACGATAACTTTGAGACTATAAGTCTTGTCCGACTAATGAGCTGCTGCATGCAATTTGAATGTGCAAAATCAGGATCATCATAATGTGATCACAGCTAGTGGTGCCAAAAGGAAAAGTAAAAGAAAGTGCATACAATTACATATAGGTTTAAGAACGATGAACAAAATATCATGTAACAGGTTGTTACCTAACTAGGCAAGAAATTAAATAGTGTGTAACAATAATTAGGCTAAATTACCAGACTGATATTTTTCCCAACATATCACGGAGAGGAAAACTGATGTACATAAAACGAATACTGTGCAGACCAAGGACCATGGCCATAGATGGTTGGCACTGAAGTAGCGTATTTTGCTGAGTACTCATGACATAAAGAGCTTATGCCTAGTGTTCAGATGCAATGTAGAAAAAGCAAAGATAACCCAATAGCTTCTTGGAACCTCCATATCAGACCAACATGATGCCCAATCCTAACCACTTCAACTACACGTTAATCCACTATCCAGATCCCTCTTTAAGCAATGTGAAATTGAATTCAATCATTTAACAGCACATGATATGTTATATGCTAGACTGGAGTATTCAAGTGCCATCAAACAAGGCAAGTATTAGGTTCTGAAAGTCCTTTCTCCACTAGTGGCAAGTATTGGGTAGAAGCGATTGTTTCTGTTGGCATTCAACTTGTTAATTAATAAAATTTGGGCTAGTTGTCAGTCAATAGTTCATTCTAACCATCAAAACGCTTTAGTTGATGAATTTTTATACATTATAAGTAGATATATATTATTGATGTCTCAATATATTTACTTTTCTCTAGCAGATACAAATTATGTTAAGGTACGATTTTTATAATTAATCGCTAATTTCCTGTTGTTCTTTCCCTCTTATTTATATCTAGTATTTATGATCAAAAATTTTTATTGTCAAATGATGTTAATGTAGGAAAAATATGACATTCCAGAGGAAGGGAAAAAATGGACCTTAGAAACTGTCAATTGTACATGGAGGCGCTGGAAATCCATATTGAAGAAGAAGTGTACGTTTTGACGGGTTCAAAAATGACAAACAAAGACTAAAGACACGGCCAAATACTATACCTGAAATAGAATTTAAAGCCTTGCTCAAATTCTGGAACTCCGAACAATCAAAGGTCAATTATGCTTCACAACAAGCACTCTTCTCTATATTATCTGTTTCACGCATGTTTGCAGGAAGCTTGGTGGTATTATGATTAGTTAAGTTATAATAATAATTTTTGATTAGGTTCATGCAATATTGACTGGAACATCTAGCAATTAAGAAATAGCTTTCAACTTTCATATAATTAGTTCTTGTCTTAGCTTTGAAGCCTAGAGTAGTTCAACTAATTAATAACTGTAACATTGCTTTATCATGCTTATAGCAATCAGGATTATAAGATATGTGCTTGATTCTTGAAATTTGTTTTTTTCTTTCTTTTGCACTGAAAGCTATTAGGCGATGGCAATTCCTGTTACAAACTTCATGCACATACGAAACTCAAGTTGACACTAATAAAAAGAGGAATAAGTTACATATTTATTGCATTAATTATCTAATACAGAACTGTGGTTATGGGGGAAAACATTTTAGTTACTCCTATGGTCAGAACCACTATCTAATCCTACACCAATCTCTAAACTAAGTACCAAACATTTCTCTCACGGCCAACTGCTGAGTTTGCTGCTGCTGCTGGCAGCTGCTAGGCTCATCCTCAGACAATGAGCACAGAATTGCTCTTGGTGGTGCTTGACTCAAATCTGACGCATAGATTTCTTTCTGTAGAATAGAACACTAGGAGTTGAATGTAACCGGAGTTACATTGAGCTCAAATCCCACTCCAAACAGGAAGTCCACTTCCAAGTAGTTCATCTCCATCAAGCATATGCCTCCAACTTTTGCAAAATAGGTGTTGTAGTATCTGCCAAATTTACACAAGTACAAGAAATATGCCAGATTAAGGAAAAAATAAGGGTAATTGTGATATTAAAATCTATTTCAAGTATGTAATCAGAGAATTGCATAAAGACATTTAAATGCGTGAACTGCAGGTAACTAAGCATTTCTTATAGTGACATCATGTTGAAGTCTCTAACTTACGGTGTTTTGCTTATTACGTAAGGAACCATGTAAATATAATGTGGTTTACTTGTGGAAGAAACATAATTAATTGGAAATCTAGAGAAAAGTTTGTTGGGAATATTTAAGTACAACTTATGAGAAAGTGTATTTTGTTGAAAGGTCACTAAGGAGAATGAATCACTGGAAAATTAATTAGTATGCTGGAAACATGCCTAATATTATGAGAATGTTGAGAATGTTGATCTAAGATAGCTAAATTACTGGAGAATGTTGAGAATTTGATCTAAGATAGCTAAATTACTGGAGAATGTTTTAATGATGTTTTTACATAATTATTGCCAGGTTTAACAAACTACATAGAATTGTAGATGCCAGTGAGCTTAAGATTAGCAACGTTTCTTAATTCTTTGCTTGTAAATATCATCCTATGCTTGTAAATATCATCCTATTAATTAATTATTGGATCCATGTAGTTCAAAGAGAACATCGTGACAACACCTAACCCCAACCAATATACAATGCCATTTCTTTAATCAAGAATATTCCTATCTTGTCTCTATCTTGTTATGTAAGCACCTCAATGTCTATAACTCCAAACTTTTGATAATATAACCACCCAGCAACAACTATAGTTAGCATTTAGATGGAACAACTGTAATGCTTATATTTGATATATGTGCTTAATTGTAATGCTGCAGTACCTTATTGTGCACTTTTGGGGATAATGGTGCAAACCAGCTACCTGTTCTTCGCTCTGGCAATGGAAAAAGCAAGAGTTTATGAACATTCCACCACCACCATTTTCCAAGAATTTAGTTTATAAAACCAGCCCCAACAGTTGTATACACCTGTTGGGGCTGGACATCTTTTTACTAGTGAACTTGCTCCAGTGTTACTACACTGGACCTGGACATGGACAAACCCTTATGTATTTTATTATGTTGCATATATAAATTATTGAATTCATACTTACAGGAGTTATATAGGCTCGTTTATTGTTTCTTATTCACTCGTTTATCGTTTCATACTAATGGTCTGGTTGTTTTTTAAATCCACGTTCCTTCTATATGTGTAGAAAACAAGTGAGACCAACAAAGCAAATCGTGAAGGTCTAGAATATATGCACACTACGGGGACAGCTATTGCAAGACTTATTGCCCGCACAAGATCACCTGAGCAAGGTGGTAGTGCTCGAAATCATGATCATCCTCGCTCATCTGCAAGCAGCCATCAGCCACGAAACGAGGTAGTTTTTTCTTTTGTTATATCTTTCTTTTTCTTTTTTGTGTATTATGACAACTTGATTTGGATTGGTAAATTTCTCTTAGTTTTTCATGCGTTTGGTTTTGTAAATTTCAGGTATGATACAAGGAATTCCACTTTGGAATGGTCGATTCTTCTTATTCACAGCTCCAACTAAAGGTAACTTTATGATGTATTTGAAGATCACCTGAGCAAGGTGGTAGTGCTCGAAATCATGATCATCCTCGCTCATCTGCAAGCAGCCATCAGCCACGAAATGAGGTAGTTTTTTCTTTTGTTATATCTTTCTTTTTCTTTTTTGTGTATTATGACAACTTTATCTAGTCAAACTTAGATTCAGCTCTACGTATGGAATTCTCAACTGATTGAATTAATGTATGTGAGTTCAGACCATCGTATCTCAGTACCATTCCCATCATCAAGTGCAAGCCCAAAACTTTAACAGCTATGAGCATTCCCCATTAGTTTCTTTCTAATTTCAACTTATCAATCCATCTAAGTCAGTATATTGTTATAACAGCTATGAGCATTCCCTTTTTCTCTCTCTATTATGCATCTGTGGTCTCTTGTGATTTAAAGCTACCTGTACTAATATTCTCACATATATACTGTACATACACTTATTCTGTCATATTGTTATACTAATAAAAAGCTATATGGAGCTAGGTGGAGATCTAGATATGATATACAAGGCTTCAAACATTTCAGAAGATACTTTTGTGGATAAACTAACTTTTGCAATATTCTTTTGTCCATCACTATAACTAGGGCAACTGGGGTAGTTTATAACCCTCCTTAATCTTTTCTGTAAATGACTTGATAATTTCTATGTTGTAAATGACTTGACAACTTTATACATTTACTTTGAAGGGTTTAATACTTGTGCTTACTCATCTTTTTATCTTGATGTACGCAGGAAAACATCTGAAGATCCATGCTTGTCGCTCTTTGGGGGATTTATTTGTTGTGAAGATTTAGAACTTAATCGTCTCAATAGAGACATTTTGACCTTTTGATTAAGTAGTAGCTCTTTGTTTTAATCATGGAGGATTTGTGATATGTGCTTAATTTGGTAAGTTTGTGTGTAAAACTTGTGAAGAATTATCTCAGTCCTATTGCTATAATATTGTTCTTCGTTGTAATGAATTGTTCATTATATTAAGGCTAAAGTTTGGTTAGTTTGTGTGTAAAACTTGGACTATTGTTCTTTGTATGTGATGGACTGATGTGTGATATCTGGGTGATTTGTTTTGATCAGTAAAAAATGAAAACCGTCCCCTTTGGTATAAAAATCATCCTCATAGATCATAAACAAACCCGTTCCCATAGACAATATAACTGTCCTCTTAGGTCAAGCTCGAAACCGTCCCCCTTGGTATAAAAACCGTCCCCATAGAAACCGTTCCCCTTGCTATCAAATTGTTCCCATTGCTGAGAACCTAAAAACCGTTCCCCTTGCTATCAAACCGTTCCCGTTGCTTAGAACCTAAAAACCGTTCCCCTTGATACACAATCGTTCCACTTGCTCTAAACTAAGAACCGACCCCTTAGCACAACCGTTCCCTTATGGTACTATTGGGGACGGTTTACAAATCGTTGCACTAGGAGCATAAACCGTCCCATTAGACCTACGGGCACGGCTGCAAACGAGACGGATGTAGAACCGTCCCCATAGACCTAGTGTGACGGTTTCCATTCCTAGGGTGATGGTTCAGAACCGTCCCCATAGGCCTCAAATGTGGTAGTGGTTGTATCTTACTAGTTGGGTGATGGGGAGTATGTTAATTTTTCCTCTTTTTCCTGTTTGATCTCATGCTTATTGTTTTGTTGTTTGCAATATCCTTTGAATGGTGGTCTTGTGTACTCGGTGCTATGGGCAACACTTGCAGTTGACTTAAATCAAGTGCCCATATAAAACAATTGAAATTTGATATAAATTACATATTTTCAACAATAATAAAAATTTTT
>NC_033794.1:75719097-75733458 GCF_001876935.1 Asparagus officinalis | reverse complement strand
AACGTAACGCCTCGAGTCTAACAAAGTCCTGCAAACATATATTGGTATATTTAAGAACTAAAATTTAGAAAAAAAAAATCATAGATATCAAAGAACCATCAAGTGCAACAAATCCCTGCAACTACAACTTTAAATAAATTGTTCAACTTAAAAACGGTAACATATTTTTTCATACTTATAGACTCTCTAATTTTTTTCATGTTCCTAGATCTGGTGCGCGCATGCGAAGAGAATATATAGGGTTAAGGTGGAAAATTAAATTCCCAAAACTAATAGTAGTGGAGGCGCTTATAGTGAGGGTTCTCTGAGGTAGAAAGGAATTGTTTGGCCACAGCAAAGTAAGTGGGAGAGTCGGAGAGGCAGTATGATTTTTTCTGTTCTGCAATGCGAAGCAAAAGATGGCGAAAAAAAATATATCGATCTTGTTCTATTGGAGAGATTGGAATCCCCACGCTCCTTTTTCGTCATTTAG
Organism: Asparagus officinalis; assembly: GCF_001876935.1. NCBI lineage: Eukaryota > Viridiplantae > Streptophyta > Magnoliopsida > Asparagales > Asparagaceae > Asparagus > Asparagus officinalis. The sequence continues at coordinate 75,732,986 of NC_033794.1, read as the reverse complement.
ATTTATTCTGAAATTACTCTTGCTCAATAAATAGCTGCCACATCATCTAGTTAGATTTGAATCCATCAAGTGAGTCCGACGGCTATGAAATTGGTTGCACAAGAGCCCCTATTCACTTAAGTGAATAGTAGCTCATGTGTGTGTATATATATCATATCATATACTTGCTCATTTTAAATGTACGAGTTTGGAAAAATCTTTTCATAGTCATTATTATACTTAACTTTTTTGAATATTATATTGTTATCTTAATCTATTCTAATTATCCTATCTTCTTTTAATTGCTAATTAAATAATTTATCTTATTCATAATAAGATCTAACATGTTATTGGATAAAGCAGATACGTTTGATATAATTCAAATCATTTACTTATTTCAGTTCGCAGATAAATCTAAAAAACATGTGCTAGCCAGTATCTAAAATTTTTTGAACTTTGTAAAAAATATCCTCCAAGTTTTTTAAAATTATAAAAACACCCCTACAAATTCAAAATTTTATTAAAACATTTTGAAAATTATAAATTTTACTTATTTTAATTTAGTAAGAAATCCGAAAAACATAAGCTAGATAGCAACTGAACATTTTTTGACTTTAGAGAAAATATCTTATAAGTTTTAAAAATTACAGAAATACCCCTAAAAATTCAAAATTTATAAAAAAACCTTGAATATTTTAAACATATAAACACATTGAAAACCAACAAATAACACAAAAAGCTCTAAAATTTATAGAATTTGTAATAAACACTCTAAACTTTATACAAATTGTAAAATAAAACCCTCAAAATTATAAAATTTATAAAAATCCTGATAATTTTCAACTTAACAGTACATTAAAAATATAGGAATTATAAATATCTCCTACATAATTTATAATTCAAGGAAACACCCTTAAAGTTTAAAAATTACAAACAAACCATAAAAATTCAAATTTTATAAAAAAGATCTTGAGAATTTCAAAATTATTAGTAAATTGAAAACTCATTAGTAAATTGAAAACGTAGGAATTATAAATAGTCTATAAAAAATTTACAATCTATAGAAAATACGTATAAGTTTAAAAATTGTAAAAATCCCCTAAAATTCATAATTTATAAAAAACACCATGAGAATTTCTAACCTATAGACACTAAAATGAATATACAAATTTACTAACAACCCCTAGAAAATTAAAAATTTACAAAACTATCATACTCCCTTTAAAAGTATAGATTTAGAAAAAACTTTTCATGGTCAATATTACCCATAACTTTTTTGAAAAGAACATAACTAATAAAAATCTATTAAGTTATGAAATTTATTAAAAAACAACCTTAAAGTTTTGTATATTACAAATTACCCCTTCAAAGTTTGAAAATTTTAATGATTTTTTGTAATTCCTTGATTTCAATATAATGTTTAATAGTTTTATGTATTTGTAAATTACAAAATTTTAGGGTATTTTTTATAATTTTTAAAAATTTTGAGGTTGTTTCTCTTGTAGTTTTCTAAATTTTTATTGTATTTTCAATGTCATGCATAGATACGTCAATTAATGATGATATTGAAGTGCAAGTCATTCTTAAGATTATTAGGCCATAGTTAAGTGCACGCATCACTATTCCTAGGTAATATAGTTTATATATGCAAAAAATTTCAAATAACCTATATAGTGGTTAAATTGATTTTGTCTTTAATGTACTATATTTTATAAATTATAGTTAATGTGAACTCACCATATAATTTTGACTGTGATCATCATAATTTTAATATGTTTGATTGATTGACTGTACAAGTATATAGACCATAAATTACTTTACTTACATGAACTAATATTTGACGCTTAATAATTTAAATTATTACTTTTAAGTTTAATATAAAGAGGAGCTCTAATAACATTTATTTATTTACCTACATGATAATACAATCTCAGTTCCTATTTTTTGCTTGAGATTTATTCCATAGTTACGCGTATCAAATTAGTAACTAAAATAATAATTATTTATGTTTAAATTAGGATGATTATAGTTGGTCACTCACTATGAAATATTCATGAAGATATATACCTTACTTTCTATAGCTATCTGTACTACCCATGTATATTTTATAAATTAGTTGTTAATTTAACATTTTAAGTACTTTTCCTTTGTAGAAATTTTTTGTTTGACTTTTGGAAATTGTAATCACTATATCATTATTTTAGCATAGAAAGAACCTCACTCTAAATGGCTTAAAGTTAATATTTGAGTTGAACTGAAGTATATATACTATTGCTACTATGTGTATATATTTTTTAAGAAAATCATATCAACAGTTTTTAAACAGAAGAGAATATTTTAAATTTTGATATTATAAAAACTAAATATAATCAATTTAGTGATTAGCAAAAGAGAACTTACAACAGAAAAGCGTGAATAATAAGATAAAGAGAAAAGTGAATGACATTGCTAATAGTACTACAATTAGCAAACTATAATATAAAGTTAACATATTTTATGGAGCCCAACTACTAGTTATAAGCATTGAGGCTTCCATATATATACTTTATAATTTATTAAAAAGAGTTATGTGATCTTATATCAACATTAAAATTAAATGAGCTATAAAATTGAATGAGAATATAAGATAATAATGTAAAAAGGGTTATGATAATCTTATATATTAGATAATGTAAACATTGATTATTCCATATATATATACTATTAAATAATCTTATATATACTTTCAATTTTACTTCCATGGTACGGAAAATGAGCTATAAAATTGAATAAGAATATTAGATAATATAAATATGAGTAAAACTACAACTACAAGTTAATGTGAATATGAGTCAAACCACAACTAAAAGTTTAATAGGACTTATTGCAAGTAAATTCATATGCAAAATTTCTTTACGAATTGAATGATCACCTATCTTTTGAAGACTTTAAGATACTAATAAACAGAGATGTTATACTAGATTAATAAATTTATAACTCATAAATAATAGATCACGTGACCACAGTCTGGGTTAAAGAAAATAATAACAATATTTTGTTTGAGAGAGATTATTGAGTTAACGATCAATCCTACAAAAAACTTTATTTTCCTTTTTATTTTATTCTATTATTATCAAAAAATTGAGAGCATAGAACAAGCACTAGTCATCCAACAGAAATAAAAACAGAGAACAAGTACATGATGCTGAAAGACAAATGCATGAAGAGGAGCTACTACTTAAAATTAAAGGAGAATGGAAATATAATTTGTTGTGCTGCTTGATAGGTGATAGCCTAACTTGTAAGGCCTTTGTAGGATCTGAAATAGATACACTAGAACACTAGAGGGGGGTGAATAGTATTCTTTTAAAATTTATGCAAAGTAGATTATAAATTACAAAGAAAAATAGCAATCTTAGAAATTCACAATCACAAACACAAAGTTTTATACTGGTTTCACCAATCCGGTGTACATCCAGTCCCCAAGCAAATCCCGCTTGAGAGTTTCCACTATGATTTTGAATAAACTTACAAAATCAAAAGCAAACCTGACCAATTTGCAAGTCCCTGTAAATTGCAACACCAATTGACAAACAACTTGTCAATTTACATACCAATCTCTAAACCAATAGTTTAACACCTTTTACAACTCAAGAGAACTTTTGAAGCAACAATTTCAATTCCTATAAGCCTTGATTTGTAATGTAGTATAGTAGTGGCTTAGGAATGATTCTAACTTCTGTAAATTGCCTAAACAATAAGTATTTGAATGATGTTCAAAGGCAATTTCAGAAACTTTTCTTTTTCTCAAAATCTGAATATTTTTCACTTAAAAAAATGCATAAAGATCAAAGTTTATGGGTATGTAAGTCTCTGCATTTTTTTGAACAAATAACCTATTTATAGCCCTTGAAAAGACAAGTTTTTGAACTTTAAAAACGTTTAAAAACGGCTATAAACAGTCATATATTCAAACTTTAAATTCTAGAAAAACTGTATGTGTAGTCGACTACAAGACTGATTAGTCAACTACACTGAGTTTAAACAGACTTTGTGTATTCAGAAAATTTCTCAGTAGTCGACTATAAAGTTCATTAGTCGACTATACTGTAATTTGACAGAAACTTAGAAAATAAATTTTGCCTTCAGTAGTCGACTATAATGTTAATTAGTCGACTATACTGTAAAATAACAGAAACTTATGTTTCTGTCATAAACTTGAGTAGACGACTATTATCCATATTAGTCGACTATACTGTAAATTTACAGAAACATATATTTAAGACATAAACATGAGTAGTCGACTACTATTCTAATTAGTCGACTACTAAAAGTTAGAAAATGATATAAATTAAATGTTTTGAATACTCAATAATTAACTATAACTCTAATGGTTAACATAGGTGATTTCTATAGTTAACCAACACACTAAGCCTGTGTTAGTGTGTTCTAATATTTATGTGTGTGTGTGTGAGTGATCAAGGCTTGTACAATAATTCTAAGTAAAGAAAATATAAAATATATTATCTCATATGTTCTTCATCTTCTTCACTTCATAATGCCTTGAATCTCAACTTGCACTTGTTCATATTTTGATATTGAAAGCTGCATATAAGAGTTAGTGTATTTGTATAACACACATTGTATAAATTGTTATCATCAAAATACTATCATGGAGATAGGATATTTAACATTCTCCCCTTTTTTGATGATAACAAATAATTTATGCATAAGTATGTAATTTATAACAAGGTTTAAACATTATGAAATACTTTTTGATGATAACAAATAATTTATGCATAAGTATGTAATTTATAACAAGGTTTAAACATTATGAAATAACCATACTTACTCCCCCTGCATATAAGCAAATTAGAGTCTATAACAACAATACATAGTCTATAATAACAATACATAAATCTAATATAGATAACCAACCATTTCTCCCCCTTTGTTATCAACAAAAAGAAATAAACATTTATGCTAAATATGACATTATTTCTTCAACATAAGCTAATACTTCAAACAAATCATCCAGATTATGAACATAGTCCATAACTTCACCCATCCAAATAGGTAGGCAAAGACTTGCCATAAAGACCAAAAGTTCCACAATATTCATCACCATGATCTGTTTAAAATTAAAGACCAAAAGTTCCACAATATTCATCACCATGATCTGTTTAAAATATGTAGCACATATATTAACTATCCAAACAACATCATAGTAAAGTAAATACACAATCAACATATTTGACATTGTAGCAACATAACTAACATATTACATATGTCTTAATAACAACTCACAACTACATAGTTTTTGATACTTAAACAAACATAGTTTTTGATACTTAAACAAAAGATAACTAACAAAATAACATAATTGTTTTGAAACTCAACATTAAAAACATACAAATCTAATATGATGCATGCATAAACTTCTAAGGTGCTGGAGGAGGTTGCTGTCCTTGAAAGTATGCATTAAGCTTTGTGTCAAAGTCATCAAACTTCTTGATTAGCTCTTCTTGATTTCTAATGATATAGGAATTCTGAGAATATAGAGCTCTTTGACCAGTTTCAAGTTCAAGAATACGTGCACTAAGTGTGTTGTATTGCACGTCTGAAAAACATGAGGGTTCTGAAAAATATGGTGGTGGTTGACTAGAAGAAGTTCCTGCTTGAGTTGAAGATTGTGGAATATCTTGTGGAATTTCTTCTTGATGTGGTAAGGTTCATCTTGAGGATTTTGTTCTTGAATTTCAAAATTTGTTAACTTCATCCTAGTTAGTGCATTAGGATCAAAAAATTCAATGAAACGGACAACAGAATTTTCAGATTGAAGATCCACATGAAATTTGTCAAAGATTTTTGTTAAAAAAGCACCATATGGAAGAAATCCTCTTGGAATTGTCAGAAGATTGTCAAAGTAAACTTCAGCCCAATTAACTTGGATATTTCCCATTATAGCATATAGAGCTTTTCCTAAGTCCAGGGAAATGAAATGGAAAATCCCAGTTTTTGGAAACAAGTTATATGCTAAGATTCGTGCAATGAACCTAGGAATTGGACGAAACTTGTTTGAATTATTTAAAGGTTTACTATAACCAGGAAGAAATATATGATTTGATAAAAGATCTGAGTCATTTTAAAGGTTTACTATAACCAGGAAGAAATATATGATTTGATAAAAGATCTGAGTCATTCATCCTAACTGACCTAAGAGAGACTATAACCAGGAAGAAATATATGATTTGATAAAAGATCTGAGTCATTCATCCTAACTGACCTAAGAGATACTCCTTGATAAGGAATATTAAAAATTTTTCCAATTGACTTTGTAGTCAAGTCAATTTCTATTGCTTTAACAAGAGTTTTGAGTTTTTCAGAACCACCAATAGTTCCAACACGTTCTATATTAGTATAGAACAATTGAACAAGAAAAGGATATGTGAGTTTTCTATTTTCAGCAGAGAATAATTCAAGCAAGCCCATATTATCAAAATATGATCCAAAGTTCCAGGGAATAAAATCATCAAATTTCACAAATCGTCCTGGAAAAACTTCAAAAGTGTAAATTTTGTTAAATTCTTCTAGTAAATCAGGATTTTTTAAGTAAATGATGATTTCATTGGTAACATTAGTATGGATTTGCTTAGCTTTCTTTGCCCTAGACATGATGAGACAGAAAAATAACAGAAAATACAAAGATTAAGATGAGAATTTTACCACAAACTAATGAAACTCTAGAATAGTCGACTATAATTTGGTGTAGTCGACTACAGAACCTGACAGACTACTGAAAAAGATGAACTTGATGAAGGTTTTAAGGAGAAAGAAGATGCCCTAACTTGGAATCGGTGGGTTCTGAAGAGAGGAAGAAGAAGACTCGGTCTTGGGATGAGTTAGTGGGTAGTTTTTAGGTTTTTATTTTTTCTTTTTAATAGAATTTGCATTGTATGGTTCAGATTTAACTAAAAAAAATAAAAGGTGAAGATTTTATGTTAGATATGAGGCTAAGATTTGTAGAGTTAAAAATGTATGGTTGAGATCAACTCTACTTAAATGAAATGGGTATTGGGTTTCGGGTTTTGGGTTTGATTTAATAAAAATCCAATAAGCTTTAAGATTGTAAAAACTGTAAATTCAGTATTAGTAGTCGACTAATAAGAAAAGTAGTCGACTACACTGTAATCGACAGAAAGTTGATTTTTAGTTTTTAACTCAGAGTAGTCGACTATAGCAGAAATTAGTCGACTACACTGTAAACGACAGAGAGTTGATTTTAAGATTTTAACTTAGAGTAGTCGACTATAGATGAAATTAGTCGACTATACTGTAATTCACAGAAAAACTTATATGCAATACTTGTGCATGTAGTCGACTATAGGTCAAATTAGTCGACTATTAAAGGTATGTATGCATATGTGTTTGTTTTAAAAATTTAATTTAAATCTTCAATTGAACATATACCTAATTCCCTTCTTAATTTTACATAAATTTTTTCTTTTAAGGGTTTTGTTAATATATCTGCTATTTGTTTATTAGTAGGTATAAATTCTAATAAAATGTTACCTTTAAGCACATGATCACGTAAGAAATGATGTCTAATATCAATGTGTTTTGTACGTGAATGTTGAATAGGATTTTTAGATAAATTAATTGCACTAGAATTTTCACACATTATGGATGATATTGGACAATTTATGCCATAATCAGATAATGTTTGTTTCATCCATATAATTTGAGCACATGCAAGACTTGCAGCAATATATTCAGCTTCAGTTATTGATAATGATACTGAATTTTGCTTTTTACTAAACCAAGATACAAGTGAATATCCTAAGAAATGACATGTTCCACTTGTACTTTTTCTATCGGATTTACATCCGGCAAAATCAGCATCACTATATGAAATTAAATCAAATGAACTATGTTTTGGATAAAACAAACCATAATTTGTTGTATCTTTAATATATCTAAAAATTCTTTTTATTGCTTTAAGATGTGATTCTTTAGGATTATATTGAAATCTAGCACATAAACATACACTAAACATAATATTAGGTCTACTTGCAGTAATGTAAAGAAGTGATCCAATCATACCTCGATAAAGCTTTTGATCAACATTCTTACTATTTTTATCTTTGTCAAGTGATGTAGTAATACTCATTGGTGTTGGTTTGCTTGTTGTATTTTCCATTCCGAAACGTTTGAGTAAATCTTTTGCATACTTTCTTTGATTGATGAATATTCCTTCTTTTAATTGTTTAATTTGTAGTCAAAGGAAGAAATTCAGTTCACCCATGTGACTCATTTTAAATTCATCCTGCATAGTCTTAGTAAACTCTTGACAAAGATTATTGTTAGTAGAACCAAAAATAATATCATCTACACATATTTGGATTAGTAAAATATCTTTATTTATTTTCTTAATAAATAATGTTGAATCAACTTTTTTAATTTCAAAACCTGAAGTTAAAAGAAACTTCTTTAATCTATCATACCATGCACGAGGTGCTTATTTAAGACCATATAAAGCTTTCTTAAGTTTAAAAATATGATTTGGAAAACTTTCATGTTCAAAACCTGGAGGTTGTTCTACAAAAACTTATTCTTTTATAAAACCATTTAGAAATGCACTTTTAACATCCATTTGAAATAATTTAAAATTCATAAAGTATATAAATGCAAGTAAAATTCTAATTGATTCTAAACGAGCAACATGTGCATAAGTTTCATCATAATCAATTCTTTTTTCTTGATTATAACCTTGAGCAACTAATCTAGCTTTGTTTCTAACAACTTGACCAAATTCATCTAATTTGTTTCCAAAAATCCATTTTATTCCAATAATGGATTTATTTTGAGGTCTAGGTATAAGATCCCAAACATTATTTCTAGCAAATTGATTAAGTTCATCTTGCATAGCAATTATCCATGAATCATCAAGAAGTGCTTCTTTTATATTTTTAGGTTCAATAGTTGAAATAAAAGCATTATGAGCAATCAAATTAAAATGTGATCTAGTAGTTACTTTGTCAGATATATTTCCTATAACTAAATCATGTGGATGATTTTTAACTTCTACAAAATCTTTAGGTAAATCATTTTGTAGATTATCATCTTTTGTAATATCTATCATAGGAGTATCTTGTATGGTATCAATTACATCATCATCATTATTTAGTATAATAGGTATTTTTGAAAAACTTTCATTAAAAGAAACATGTAAAGATTCTTCAATAACTTGTGTTCTTTTGTTATAAATTCTATATGCTTTACTGTGATTAGAATATCCAACAAAAATTCCTTCATCGGATTTTGAATCAAATTTATCTAAGTTATCCTTTGTATTTAAGATAAAACATTTACAACCAAAAACTTTAAAGTAAGATACTTTAGGAATTTTGTTATAAAATAATTCATAAGATGTTTTCTTTAAAATAGGTCGTAATAAAACTCTATTTAATACATAACATGCTGTTGATACGGCTTCTGCCCAAAAATATTTAGGTAAATTACTATCACATAACATGGTTCTAGCACATTCTTGTAAGGTTCTATTTTTCCTTTCTACAACTCCATTTTGTGGAGCAGCTCGAGGAAAAGAGAATGTGTGTGATATACCATGTTGATCACAATAATTTGCAAATAATTCATTTTCAAATTCACCTCCATGATCACTACGTATAGAGATAATAGAAGTTGATTTTTGATTTTGAATTTTTATTTTTAAAAGACATCTTAGGTAAACCATTTACTGAATCATTTTTAGAAATCTTAGAAATGTGTTTAAAGTTAACATGTCCAAAACGTTTATGCCATAAAATAGAATCATTAGATGATGTAATAAGACAATGTTCATTTGAAATATTTTTCATAGATAAAACATATATGTTATTTTTTCTATGACCCTTAAAAATAATAGTAATTAAATCAATATCATAAATTAAGAAAGATTCTTTTTCAAAAACAATTTTAAAAACTTTATCACAAAGTTGACTAATACTAAGTAAATTATATTTAAGACCATCAACTAATAGAGCATTATCAATGATAGGTTTATTTGGATTATCGACAGATCCAATACCGATGACTTTTCCTTTGTTGTTATCTCCAAAAGTAACGGTACCACCATCCTTGTTTTGAAAAGATGACAACAATTGTATGTTTTTAGTCATATGTTTGGAGCAATCACTATCCAAAATCCACCCATCTTTCTTGGGTACCTGAAATAATAAACATTTATATTTTTGGTACCCATACTATGTTGGGTCCTTTAAATTAGCCTTTAGGAAACCAAACCCATGAAGAGTTTGATTTGCCTAAATAGTTAGTTGATAAACAAATATTTTTAATAAAATCAGAAATATTAAAATTCTTATGTAAAGAAGATAATTCTTTTGGAACCCAAATAGAAAAGAATTTTGATTTCTTTTTACACAAATTCTCATTTCTATATTCATACAAATCACAAGAAGGTTTTACACAAATTGTTTTCTTTGATTTATTTTTATTAAATTGAAAACCTAATCCTTTTGTCTTTTGTGATTCTCTTTGAAAAGAAAGAATATTATTAAGATTTTCTTTTCCTTTATTAAATTTGCTTACATTTAAACATATATCTTCATATCTTGATTTAAAAGAAGAAATATCTTTATCTAAACTATTAATACAAATTTTTAACTCATTACATTCTGATTTTAAATAAATATTTTCTTTAGATAAACTTTCATTTTCTTTAAGAAAAGAATAATTTTCTTCTTTTAATCCAATTACTTGAGAATTAGAATTAGTAGAGGAATCAGAAATTTCTTCAAGTAATCTTTTATTTTTACCTTTAAGAAAATTATGTGAAGTCTTTAATCTCACAAAAGTTTCATATAATTCATTGAAAGCATCTAAAAGTTCTTCATTGTCACTTACTTCATCTTGTGCCATAAAACACATGTGAGCACTTTCCTTTTCTTCATCTGAAGATGACTCATCACTATCATCCCAAGTGACTGCCATTGTTTTCCTTTTCTTGTTATTTTGAATGTTGTTGAAGTTGTTGAAATAACTTGATTTATGCTTATTCTTCAACATTGGACAATCTTTCTTCATATGACCTGGTTTATTACACTTAAAACAAAGATGGTTATTTGAAATTAAACTCTTAGATTTAAAATTATCTCGTTTTATAAATTTCCAAAATTTTCATGCAAACATGCCCATTTCTTCATCATCATCATCTGAATCTTCTTTATCGGAAATAGTATTGAATGCAAGTACTTTCTTGTTCTTTGTTTCTTCATCATTCTATCTATCTTCAATTTGAACTTCATATGCTATTAGATTTCCGATAAGATTTTTAACCGTAAGAGTTGACAAATCATTAGCTTCTTCGATTGCAGTAACTTTCTTTTCCCATTGTGGAGTAAGTGATCGAAGTATTTTTCTTATCATCTCCACTTGTGTATATGTTTTTCCAAGACCAATGAGAGAATTTGTGATGTCGGTGAATCTTGTGAACATTTCTCCAATAGTCTCATTTTCCTTCATCTTGAACAATTCAAATCTGTGCACAGAACAGAAATTTTAGATTCTTTAACTTTATTTGTACCTTCATGAGTTACCTCAAGTGTATGCCAAATATCATATGCAGATGTGGTCGTTGACACCCTATTGAACTCATTCTTGTCAAGTGCACAAAATAATGCATTCATTGCTTTTGAATCTAAATTTGCATTATTTCTTTGTGAAGTAGTCCATTCTGAAAATGGAGTTGTTGGCTTCTCATATTTTGTTTCCACAACATTCCAAAGTTCGTAGCCAATTGATTGAAGGTAAATCTTCATTCGGTACTTTCAATAGTTGTAGTTCAATCCATCAAACATTGGTGGACGATTTGTAGAGTGACCTTTTTTGAATTGTGAAGTATTTGACGATGCCATCTTTCACCTTGCTCTGATACCAAATGTGGGATCTGAAATAGATACACTAGAACACTAGAGGGGAGGGGTGAATAGTGTTCTTTTAAAATTTATGCAAACTAGATTATAAATTGCAAAGAAAAATGGCAATCTCAGAAATTCACAATCACAAACATAAAGTTTTATACTGGTTTCACCAATCTGGTGTACATCCAGTCCCGAAGCAAATCCCGCTTGAGAGTTTCCACTATGATTTTGAATAAACTTACAAAATCAAAAGCAAACCTGACTAATTTATAAGTCCCTACAAATTGCAACACCAATTGACAAACACCTTACCAATTTGCATACCAATCTCTAAACCAAGAGATTAACACCTCTCACAACTCGAGAGAACTTTTGAAGCAACAATTTCAATTCCTATAAGCCTTGATTTGTAATGTAGTGTAGTAGTGGCTTAGGAATGATTCTAACTTCTGTAAATTGCATAAACAATAAGTATTTGAATAATGTTCAAAGGCAATTTCAGAAACTTTTCTTTTTCTCAAAATCTGAATAGTTTTCACTTGAAAAAATACACAAAGATCAAAGTTTATGGGTATGTAAGTACTTGCATTTTTTCTAAACAAATAACCTATTTATAGCCCTTGAAAAGACAAGTTTTTAAACTTTAAAAACGTTTAAAAACGGCTATAAATAGTCATATATTCAAACTTTAAATTCTGGAAAAACTGTATGTGTAGTCGACTACAAGACTGATTAGTCGACTACTATGAGTTTAAACAGACTCTGTGTATTCAGAAAATTTCTCAGTAGTCGACTATAAAGTTCATTAGTCGACTATACTGTAATTTGACAGAAACTTAGAAAATGAATTTTGCTTCAGTAGTCGACTATAATGTCAATTAGTCGACTATACTGTAAAATAACAGAAACTTATGTTTCTGTCATAAACTTGAGTAGTCGACTATTATTCATATTAGTCGACTATACTGTAAATTGACAGAAACATATATTTAAGACATAAACATGAGTAGTCGACTACTACTCTAATTAGTCGACTACTAAAAGTTAGAAAATGATATAAATTAAATGTTTTGACACTCCAATTTTTAACTATAACTCTAATGGTTAACATGGGGGATTTCTATAGTTAACAACCACACTAAGCCTGTGTTAGTGTGTTCTAATATTTATGTGTGTGTGTGTAAGTGATCAAGGCTTGTACAATAATTCTAAGTAAAGAAAATGTAAAATACATTATCTCATATGTTCTTCATCTTCTTCACTTCATAATGCCTTGCATCTCAACTTGCACTTGTTCATATTTTGATATTGAAAGCTGCATATAAGAGTTAGTGTATTTGTATAACACACATTGTATAAATTGTTATCATCAAAATACTATCATGGAGATATGATATTCAACAGCCTTGCCCAAGGACTACCTCATCTTGCCTCGTTTGAAGCCTATGTGAAATCAGTATCAACAAAGCCCATCCAAAGAGGACTAACATATGCTCATGCAAAAAGATTTGGATTAACACCTGCTCATGCAAAAAGATTTTAGACATTTTAACTTTGCAAGAATAGATATTTTAACTACACAAGCATAGAGTAACTTTACATTACTTTTAGAGATTAAGTTTTTCAGATTCAGAATGACTTACTGCTAGCAGTCGGATGATTAACTTTAAATTCTACCTGCATAAATAAACAAGAATCAGATGAATAAATGAAACTAATTCTAAATAAGATGTATCATTCAATTAATGTAAGTATCATTGTGAACAATTAAATATTAAAATGCCAAGTTATTTGGTAGGTTAATGACAGGAGAATTAGTGCAACTAGTTTTATAATGTCCCTTTTGACTGCATGTCCTTCTTTTTATCTTCTTTTTATCTTCTTTTTTCCTATGCTTGTTGTAGCCCTCATTTCGATTTATAAATGGATCTAAGAAACTTCTTTTTTTTTTTGGCTGACATAGAAGGGTCATGAATAGTGATTTGATAG
>NC_033794.1:75680331-75719084 GCF_001876935.1 Asparagus officinalis | reverse complement strand
TTGTTGCTTCACTCACCTTAACTTGCTTAACACTAACATCTTTTTCACATTTTCCCATCAAGTTAGAAAAAAGGAATTGTGGAATAATAAGAAAAACTTTAGAAGAAAAATAAATTAAAGTTGGATTTCTTTAAAAAAATAAAAATAAAAATTTTCATTAACTAGAGATTACATTAAGGAGTTATCGAATTATAAATTTATAAGAGTTATTAACAAAACAAAAAGATTGATAAACTACCTGACTATGAGATAGATCATGAAAGGAAAAATATAAATCTAATTTTCTTTTTCCATATTTCATAATCTAAAACAATTTCAAATTAATAATAAAATACATGATCATATCATATAGATTATGTAATCTTTTATATAAGTTTTAGGAGTACCTTACTTTTAAGCAGTCCAATTGTCCTGCCTCTATTTGATTCACATTGCTCCTCTAACTTTTTAGACCTTTAAAGATTGTAGGAGATGATGGTCCTCCTTTTCTAATCTGCTCTCTGAGAAGTATCTTTTTTAGGAAAAGAAAAAGAATGCTTGAGACTTCTATATTCCTTTTCTCAGAGATAAGTTCCTTTTTAAAAGGAGCATATAAGTGGGGTCTTACATGAATTATTTCTCATAGTTATCCCATTTAAACTCACCTAAATTATCTCTAAAGATCTTATCATTATCTTATAAGATCTTAAATCTCAGCTATTATATCTCTTCGGATTTTGTAGATAACTTTGATTTAAACTAATAATTGTAAACATACCCATCAACATATTTGCAAAGCATCACTAGAGAAAAAACGTATTTACAAGTGAGTCCCTTTCTAGCACTTCTTTGCTAATAGTCCCTTCCACTCTTACCTTTATTCCAATATAAGTTACATAGATAATTTTATATATTTGTTGCCACTCTTATAACTTATATTTAATTCTATATTATATTGGACGCAATATATTCAACTAATATATTATTTATATATTTGATAAATCTTTTATCAAATCATACAACTGGCCGGATTTAACATAGTCCAATATGATAATTAGAATAACTTGGAATAATAATATTCTTCATAAGATTAAATATGGATTCCTTGTTAAGAATAACACATCTCATATAATACTTATGCAAACGAACAACCCCATATATAGTCTTTCAATTAGACATTAATGGTTGGTCATATCAAAGTTAACATGTCCACTATATAGATAATGATATTCTTTCAGGCCTAATGCCGACTTTACAAGTATCTCTCATATTTTCTTGACAACAATAACATAGATATTTACTTATATATGTCTTAATGCTCACTTAGTAATCCACTATTACAAATTATTGAGACAAACCATTCTGTGAATATAACAGTGTGACACATGTTAGTTTCCAAGTGAAATTCCCATCTTTTTACTTAACTAAGAAGATTAAGATTAAGTCATTAGAAAACTTTGTCTCTATCTTTATGATTCACCAATCATAACTAAGTTTCTTTAACTTTAATCTCAGGCAATATATTATTATACATATAAAACAATCATTCACATGAAAGTATAAATAAACTATAATTTATTAGTTTATGAAACAAATTAAATAAATTGGCTTTGTAGGGCATATATGCCTAACAATCTTTCACTTGCACTCAAAGCCAATCATTTATGTATTTCAAACCCATATTATTGATGTGACCATCAAACACTATTCGAGTCAGGGGCTTGGTAGAAGGATCCGCCAAATTATCCGAGGATGCTATCTTCATAACATTGATGTCCCATTTGGTGACCTTTTCTCGAATAAGATGGAACCTTCTTTCAATGTGTTTGCTCTTCTGGTGTGTTCTACGATCCTTAGCCAAAGTGACAGCTCCATTATTATCACAATATAGAGGTATTGGTGTCTCTATAGAAGGTACCACTCCAAGATCTTATACAAACTTGCGAATCCAAATGTCTTATTTTTTAGCTTCACTAGCAGCTATATATTCCACCTCTGTTGTGGAATCAACAGTAGTGTCTTGCTTGTGACTTCTCTAACTCACAACACCTTCGTTCAAAGTAAAGACAAAAGCTGATTTGGACTTTCTATCATCAATATCTTATTAGAAATCTAAATCTGTATAACCTAACACTTTTAGGTCATCACAACCATATACCAAATAATAATCTTTTGTCCTTCTTAAGTACTTGAATATGTGCTTCACTGCTATCCAGTGCTTGATACTTACTTGAATATGTGCTTCACTGCTATCCAGTGCTTGATACTTGATTTGCTTGGTATTTGCTTACCACAATCACAACATGACTAGTATCGGTTCTAGTACAAAGCATGGCATATATGAGACTTCCCATTGCTGAAGCATATGGATAAATCTTCATTTTATTAATGTCCTCAATAGTTTTAAGGTTGCATTTTCTTCGAAAGAGCAATACCATACCTAAAAGGTAAATTACATTTCTTTAACATATTGAACTTTCCCAATATTTTCTTAATATAGTTTTTTTGTGAGGGTCCTAACATCCTTTTTCTTTTATCCGTAAACCTATTTGAGACCAAGGATGTAGGAAGCATTTTTAAGATCTTTCATTGAAAAATAATTTGATAACCATATTTTCACACGAGATAATATTGCAACATCACTCCCAATGAGTAGGATATCATCTACATATAGCACTAGGAATGTAATTGTACTTCCACTAACCTTTTTGTACAAGTAGGCCTCATCTATATTTTGGATAAAACCAAACGATTTGATAGCTTCATCAAATCTCAAGTTCCAACTTCTTGAAGCCTTCTTAAGGCCATAAATTAATCTATTTAACTTCCATACCTTATTTTCCTCACCTTTGGGAATGAATCTTTCAAGTTGTTCCATATAAATATCTTCTTCAAGATAACCACTTAGATATCTTATTCTAACATCCATTTTCCAAATTTCATAATCATGATAAGCAGCTATTGCCAACAAAATTCTAAAGGATTTTAGCATAGATACTAGCGAAAAGGCTTTCGCATAATTAATTCCTTCTTTTTGATTATATCATTTTGCTACTAGTCTAGCTTTATAGTTCTCCACCTTTCCATCAACGTCTTTCTTCCTCCTGAAAATCCACTTGCATCCAATGGGCTTGATTCCTTCGGGTGGATCAACTAAAGTCTAGTCGTTATTGGTATACATAAAATCGATTTATGATTGCATAGCATTTATTCATTTATTAGAATCAGCATCATCCATTGCTTCCTTATAGTTATAAGGATTTACCTCTGTACTGTCAAAGATCATGATAAATTGTTCTCCAATGTGTACAAGTCTTGAGGATGGTCGAACCGTTTGACTACTCTTTCTAGTGGGTTTGTGTCTCATTTACTGTGTCACTAAATTATGTTCATGGTGCACTTCTTGTAGACGATCTACATAAGGTTGTAGCACTTCTTCTAAAGACTACTCTCTCTTTATTACCATCATTAAGAGCAAATTCTTTTTCAAGAAAGTTAGCATTTATTCTTGCAAATACCTTTTGCTCATTTGGGTTGTAGAAATAATATCCAATTGTTTCTTTTGTATATCCTACAAATAAACACTTCTCTGATCATGATTCCAGTTTATCTATGATACGAGTCGCCGTGTGAGCACCCCTGATCAATGAATTATCAAGAGTGGGTTGTGAAAAAAACAACATAAGAACACACAAAGAGTTGATTTGGGTGAAGAAAAATACCTTCTCTACATTATGAGAATTAATAGATTACAAATCTCTCTCTCACAATCTCTCTAGATCAAAGAACAACCTCTCTGATCTCTTTTCTGATTATAATATGGATGATAAACCCTAGAAAAATTGTGTTTCTATTTATATCAAATAGAAATACTAAACAGTACAGGAAACTAAGTCCAGACCCAAAACTACGTCGCGGTCGACCGTGGCGATCGACCGTGCAGGTATCACGGTCGACCGTGGTGGTCGACCGAACCAACTTCCCAAGAGTAAAATAGTTACAATCATGGCGCGGTCGACCGTGGCGGTCGACCGAATCTCCTCACGGTCGACCGTGCAGGTATCGCGATCGACCGAATCCAACTCTAGAGACTTAAATTCCTATAGGGTACGCGGACTTAAATTCCTACAGGGTATGCACGGTCGACCGCGACAGTCGACCGCCTTCGGATCCAGCTCCTCCTGAGCTCCTGTGCACGTTCGCGGTCCACCGTGGCTGACTCGCGGTCGACCGCAGGCAGTCCAAACTCGTTTCCTGCAGATTCATGTAGCCTTCGACGTTGCCGCCTCTGACGACTTCTTTCACGTCTCTATTCTCAAGATACCATGAGAATCATCTATCCTCAAACTTCTGATGATGATCGCTAAGCTCCTGAAGCAAGGAAGAAGATACACCCGTATCATGGCTCCCCCCTCTAGGAACTTGAAGTCCTGTTCAAGTTAGAACTGGAGCTGAGCGAACTCGCGAGCCCCTCCTTCTCTGTTGAACCACCTGGCTTTGCTAGGAACCTAACCATGGCGTCCGATCAAAAATGACTCTTTCATCCCGCGTCTCGTCGTAGTCAACTTCCGTTCTAAAATGCAATATTCCTTGTGTGGTTCTTCTCTATCGAACCATAAATCATCGACATGTGGTAAGATCGTTTTGTCATTACCTTCATCATCCAACAATGGAGGTTCAAACAATTTCAAGTACTCGATGTTGATCACCGAATACATGCCGAGGTAAGGTGGTAAATCTAGTTTGAAAGCGTTGTCACCAATTTGATCAATAATCCGAAACGGACCATATCGTATAGGCTTTAACTTTTTCCCTTCTCCTTTTAGCCGTTCCTTACTCAACTTCAACCATACCATATCACATTTACCAAAATTACAAGGAACTTGATGTTGATTATGTTTCGCCTTGTATTTAGCTTGTGATTTCTTCAATTGTGCTTCCACTGTGGCATGAATATGAGCAATCTTCTCTAAAAATCGCTGAGCTTGTTGCCTTTCACTCTCTTCCTTGCCGTCGACCGTAGCTTCACTTGAAAACATGAGATCAAACAGACTCGGAGGTAAAAACTCAAACGGTGATTTCCCCGAAGATCCATGAATAGCCCGATTAAACACAAACTGAAGATATGGTAAACTCTCATACCAAGTCTTGGGATGCATGGAATTGTATCCTCACAACATGTGCACCATATTCCGATTAACCACTTTTGTTTGTCCGTCTGTTTGTGGATGGAACATTGTGCTCTTCTTCAACCTAGTGTCCATCAAACTCCACAAAGAATCCTAAAAATATCTGAGAAACCGGCTATCTTGATCTGAAATAATCGAATTCGGTAACCCAAAGTGCTTCCACACATGCTCAAAGAACAAATGCGCTGCACCCGCTCCCATCACGGTCTTCGTACAAGGAATGAAGATCACCATCTTGCTGAACCAGTCCACCATAACGAACAAATAATCATGTCCTCGCTTGGTCATCGGCAATCCTCTTAAGAAATCCATAGAAATACTCTCCCACGGTCTCGAAGGTACCGACAATGGTAGATACAATCCTCGTTTCCTATTGGAAGGTTTCAAAATACAACATAGCTTATACCCTCCAACATACTTAGTGACATCCTCCAATATCTTTGGCCAAAAGACATGGCGCCGTAAATTGAGAAGCGTCTTCTGAATCCTAAAATGACCTTTCACACGTGATGTATGTGCTTCTCGAATCCACTGTAATCGGTCACCGTCCTCCGAAATGCAAAGTGACGTCCTACAATACAACAAACCATCCTCACTAATCTCATACTCCCCCTTTCGACCAGCCATCGCCCGCTCAAGCACACTGTTGAAATCTCTGCTGGATATGTACATCTGTACATACTTCAAAGGAACCAAGGACTGAATGCACGTCACCACCAAAAGTGCCATCACTGATGGGTGAGATAACATATCAGCTAACTTGTTCGTCATCCCCTTCTTGTACCTAATAATGATATTGAACGCCATCAAATAGGACATCCACTTCATGTGTCGTGCCTGCTGTAGCTTCGTCTGGGCATGTAGAAATTCTAATGGTTTGTGATCTGAGTGCACAACCACCTCCTTACCCAACAAATACACGCATGTAGAAATTCTAATGGTTTGTGATCTGAGTGCACAACCACCTCCTTACCCAACAAATACACCCTCCAATGTTTGATCGCTTGATAAAGTACAATCTGAGTGCACAACCACCTCCTTACCCAACAAATACACCCTCCAATGTTTGATCGCTTGATAAAGTACAAAAAACTCCTTGTCGTAGGTAGGATAGTTTTGAATAGCACCCGTAAACATCTCTGAATGATACTCCGCCAGCTTACCATCCTGAATCAACATAGTGCCCATAGCATAAGTAGAAGCGTCGGTCTCCACCTCGAAGGTCCTCTGCAAATTCGGCAAAGCTAACACCGGTGCCTTCGAGATCTTCTTCTTCAATAGCTGAAAAGCTTCCTCATGCGCCCTACCCCACTCAAACTGAACATTCACCTTCGTAAGGCCATGCGAAGGTGCCGCATAAGTCGAAAAATATCGAATAAACTTGCGCAAGTACTGGCAAGCCCCCATAAAGCTTTTCACCTCCGTCACTGTCCTAGGTGTCGGCCACTTTGTGATCACTACCACCTAACTTGGATCTATCCTTCGCTGGCCCTTCCCCACGATGAAGCCGAGATACACCAACTTGTCCTTCCCAAACTCGCATTTCTTCCTATTGAGCTTCAGCTGTCCATTCTGCAAAACTTCAAACACTTTCTCAATATGAATAAGATGCTCCTTCCAGCTCCTACTATACACCAAGATGTCATCGAGGTAAACTATCACAAAGTCCTTTATAAAAGGTCGCAACAAATTATTCATAAGCCTCATAAAGGTAGCCGGAGGGTTACACAAACCAAACGGTATCACCAACCACTTGAATAGGCCCTGCTTGGTCTTGAATGCAGTCTTCCAAGTGTCAGCCTCCCAAATCCTTACTTGATGGTAACCAGACTTCAAATCCAACCTCGTGAAGAACCTTGCTCCCTCCAACTGATCCATGAGATCGTCAATCCGTAGTAATGGGTAGCGATTCTTAATGGTTATCTTGTTGAGTGACCGGTAATCCACAAACATGCGCCAACCTCTATTCTTTTTGGGCACCAACAATACTGGAGACCCGCAAGGCGAACAACTCGGCACAATCACTCCTGTCTCCAAAAGCTCCTGAACCTGTCTCTTGATCTCCTCAGACTCCTCTACAGATATTCGGTATATGCCTATATTTGGCAAGGAACTCTTGCTAGTCAACATAATCTCATGTTCCACACCTCATAGTGGTGGTAGTCCTGTGATCTCCGAAAACAAGTTCTCGTACTTGGCCTTCAACCTGTCAAGATCTCCTTCGTGAAGTTTGCTCAAGGTAGTCAAGCACATCCTACTCAGCTGATCCTCGTAAGGCCTAATGAATAATAATACAAACTTCTTGCTTGTATTCACCAGCCTCTTTGCCTGAGTCACCATCATCAAACTCGTCTCCTGAGGAAGAGACGCCGAACAAAAAATGAATTGTTCACCATCTTTGGTGAATGTATACTTCTGGACCCGCTTATCATAGACCGCATATCTATCCCATAAATAAGGATTGCCCAGTATCACTTGACAAACATCCAACGAAATAACGTTGAATGTGACCTCGTCGATATACGACTCGTGAAGTGCAAATCTGAACGTACATTGGTTGATCACACTCAATCCCGCCTCCTTCTGAATCCACCTCAAAGGATAAGGTTTCGGATGTTTAAGCGTCTTCAATCCCAGCTTCTGAATCAAGGCCTCGAATATCAAATTCTTTTGGCTCCCTAGATCCACTATGACATCAACCAAGCTGGTCTTGACCTGTAGCTTCAAAATAAAGAGTTGTTCTCTTGGGTCTTCGTCTTCTGTCGTGGCCAACTTTCCCATTATAAGGTTAAGACTGCTGTTGGGTTCTGTCATCCCGGAAACTTCCTTCAGACCCTGTGCTACCACCTATGCTTTCTTCTCCTCCTTTTTCTTCAATCCCTTCTGCTTCAGATGAGGATACTTCTCCCAGCAACGATCAGCTATGTGTCCTATCTGTTTGCAGTGATTGCATATTAATCCTGCCTTTCCCGAGTCACCCTTCTTCTCTTCTTTGGGTTAAGAGCCACTAGACTTACCTCCCGTTTGTTTGGAGTCCACATTCGTTTCGTTGCTCTTCTTTTGCCTACCCTCAATGGCAATAACCTTCACACTCGCCTCTGCAATGGACTCAACTGTGAAAAGCCTCATCTCCTTTCGGATATATTCATTCAGACCCGCCATATACTACATAAAAATAGGATATTCTTCTGTTGCGATGTTGAGGACCATCGCATACTGCTGGAACTCCGTCGTATACTCTTGAACAGTCTGGTTGAATCATTGGCGCAACCCGTACCACTTGTACCAACGCTCTTCAAGGAACCCTACCGGATAGATTTGCTTCCTAAGTAGTTCCTTCAACTTGTTCCACGACACTGTCTTCTTCTCCTATTTGCAATAGGATTTCCACCATGTCAATGCATGCCCAGGAAGCTTCAAAGTCACGAACATGAGCTTCTCCTTGGATGAATATCTGTAGAGTGTGAAATAGGTCTCCATCCGCTCGATCCAATCATCAAGCCTCTCGACGTTGACACTTCCATCATAAACAGGAATCTTCACTTTGAAGTCTATCTTCAAATTCTGGTAAGAACCCTTACCCCCTTGGTGTAAAACAGACTTAACAATACGGGCCTCCTCATCTGAATCTGAATCCTTGCCTTCTCCATCGGACTCCACAAGTTTCTTCTTGCCTTTTGAAGAAGATTCCTCCTTGTTTCCTTTGTCTTGGACAAGATTGACGAGTTGCATGAGGGTCGAACCCATTGTCTCCATCTGCTTCTCCAATGCATCTAGCCTTACTGAACTATCTCCTTTAGTCATCTTCTTCTTCCTTAATTTCTAGACTCCTTCCAATAAAATAAGGATCTCGCCTAGCTTCTTGTATTACGATCGAGTTAGGACCATACACATGATGCCCCCTTCACAGGATCTGATCGCTCTGATACCAACTTGATACGAGTCACCGTGTGAGCACCCTTGATCGCGGAATTATCAATAGTAGGTTGTGAAGAAAACAACAGAAGAACACACAGAGAGTTGATTTGGGCGAAAGAAAATACATTCTCTAGATTATGAGAATTAATAGATTACAAATCTCTCTCTCACAATCTCTCTAGATCAAAGAACAACCTCTCTGATCTCTTTTCTGATTACAATCTAGATGATAAACCCTAGAAAAGTTATGTTTCTATTTATATCAAATAAAAATCCTAAACAGTGCAGGAAACTAAGCCCAAGTCCAAAACTGCGTCGCGGTCGACCGTGACGGTCGACCGTGTAGGTATCATGGTCGACCGCGATGGTCGACCGAACTAACTTCCCGAGAGTAAAATAGTTATAGTCATGGCACGGTCGACCGTGGTGATCGACCAAATCTCATCACAGTCGACCGTGCAGGTATCGTGATCGACCAAATCCAACTCTAGAGACTTAAATTCCTACAGGGTACGCGCGGTCGACCGCGGTGGTCGACCGCCTTCGGATCCAGCTACTCCTGAGCTCCTGTGCACGTTCGTAGTCGATCGTGGCTGACTCGCGGTCGACCGTAGGCAGTCCAAACTCGTTTCCTGCAGATTCCTGTAGCCTTCGACGTTGCCGCCTCTGACGACTTCTTCCACGTCTCTATTATCAAGATACCATGAGAATCATCTATCCTCAAACTTCTGATGAGGATCACTAAGCTCCCGAAGTAAGGAAGAAGATACACACGTATCAATCTACATTTTATTTTCTTATATAAACTGGACATCCCCAAAGTTTAAGGTGTCTTAAACTTGGCATTTTCCCCATCCATAACTCATAAGGAGATTTAGGGATAGATTTTGATGGGGTTCTATTAAGAAGATAAATTGCAATCTCTAACGCAAATCCCAAAATGATAATAGAAAATCAGCATGAGCATGACTCATCATAGAACACACCATGTCTATTAAGGTTCTGTTTCTTCTTTCAAATACACCATTAAGTTGTAGTATACCAGGAGGAGTTAAGTGTGAGACAAGCCCTTTGTCCTTAAGTGATCCCTAAACTCAACGGAAAGGTATTCCCCTCCTCGATTAGATTGAAGAGTTTTGATATATTTACCATATTATTTTTCAACTTCTATTTGGAAGTCCTTAAACTCTTCAAAGGTTTCAGATTTGTTTTTTATTAAGTAGATATATCCATAGCGAGAGTGATCATCAGTAAATATGACGAAATAAGAAAATCCTCCTCTTGCTACATGATTAATAGAACCACATACATCACTAATATACTAAATCCAGAATACCATCACATCTAACACCTTCTACAGTAAAAGGCAATCGGGTCATATTTCCTTGTAAATAAGGTTCACAAGTGGGATAAGATTCAACCTTTAAAGAATCTAGAGGTCCATCTTTAACTAATCTATTGATTCTATCAAACCCAATATGTCCAATGTTAGATGTCAATGATATGTAGGTGTTTGTAGAAAATTTTGCAGTAAAAGAAACGAAAGAAAATTTGACTTGTATTCCTTTAATCTCTGTTATAATTTAGATTTCCTGATTACAAAAGAGAGGAGAATGATCTGGATTCTCCCCTTAGTTTAATTCTGGGTTCTTCACGGTGGCGATGAGATGCCTCCCTCGAATGCTCGCGTTAAGTTTGCTTCTCGTTGACGATCCGAACGTCTTGATTCACTGGAACGTGGTCTTCTCCTCACGATTTCATGTTATGGAGGACTTGCGTGGTAAGTTTGAAACTCTGACCGAGTTTAGAAGAACTTGCAGAGCAAGTTGGAAACTCTGGACGAGTTGATAACTCAGATCGAGTTTAACTCTGAACGAGTTTGAACTCTTGAAAAAGAGTTGATTTGAACCGAAAGTTCGGTTAATCAGCCAAGGGAATGCTCCAAGGACTTTGTTGCTGCAGAAAGCTCTAAGATGCATGATCAAGGATCCCCAAAAAGTCAGCCAAAAAGAGGATCTGAACTCAGTTGAGTTTTCCACTATTTATAGGGGATTTAGGGGTGTAACCGCCCCCTTAAATCTCTCCCTAATAAGGGTTTAATAGGGTATAACTGCCCCCATAAATCTCTCCATGATAGGGTAGTGATCCCCTCAAATCGTGGGGAGAAAACGGTTTTGGAACCGTTCAAATCGTGCTTGAACGAGTCAAACGCTGAAAACAGCGTTCTGGGCCCGAACTCTGCGTTTTAGACCTGAAACGCAGAGTTGGGCCTGTTTTAGGCTGAAAACGCACAGGTCGCGATGCGCAGAGATGAACTCTGCATTTTGGACCTAGGACGCAGAGTTGGGTTCTGCATGAACTGTGCGTTTTGGACCTGGGACGTAGAGTTGGGCTCTGTATGAACTGTGCGTCTTGGACCTGGGACGCAGAGTTGGGCTCTGCATGAACTGTGCGTTTTTGTCGTTGGACGCAGAGTTGAACTCTGCGTTTCAAGTCCACGAAATCTGCGTTTCGAGTTTGGAACGCAGCCACGACCTCTGCGTTTTGAATCTCAAATGTGTTCACGACCTCTGCGTTTTGAGTTTAGAACGCTGGTTCAACCCGTGCATTTTGGCTTTGAACGCTAGGGATGAACCCTGCATTTTGATTCTGCAACGCAGGTCCGACCCGTGCGTTTTGAGGTTATAACGCTGGTTCGACCCGTGCGTTTTGGCTTTGAATGCTAGGGATGAACCCTGCGTTTTGATTCTGCAACGCAGGTTCGACCCGTGCGTTTTGGCTTTGAACGCTAGGGATGAACCCCGCGTTTTGATTCTGCAACGCAGGTCCGACCCGTGCGTTTTGAGGTTATAACGCTGGTTCGACCCGTGCGTTTTGGCTTTAAACGCTAGGGATGAACCCTGCGTTTTGATTCTATAATGCAGAGGCGAGCCTTAGGTGAGCTTGGCAAACTTCAGACTAAGTCCAATGTTCAGACGAAGTCCAGTCTTGCAAACGGACTTCAGAACATAACTTGCTGCGAAGAACAGGTCATAACTTTCAAACCGTAAGTCGGAATTGGACGAATTATATATGAAAATCGGCTATCTCGACGAGACGGAGCCGAACAAACTAACCCTATAGGGTTCGGTTTGCTCTGTCAGTTTTGCCATATTCCTTACGGTTTGAGAGATATCTGCGTTTTGATTTGAAGAGACCGTCGATTTGTAGTCTTTTTTGTTAGAGCGCTGCAAAGATCGTCATCTTGTAATCTTCATCTTGGCTCCTTGAAAATATGAGAGTTATCAGATTGTAACTCCAGATGTTGATTGTGAAGGCTGTTGAATTAGAGCTTTCATTAGTTGTTGTGAAGGTCGTCAGATTATAACCTTCTACGTGAAAGTCTTCAAATTGTAACCTTCTGGAAGTCGTCAGATTGTAACTTCCATCATTGGTGTTTGATGGGGATAAGCTATCTGTAGTGATTTTTAGACAGCCTATAGAACCCCCTCCAAAGTTTTTGAAAGTTCGCGGTTGACTGGGACGAATTTTCGGAATACTTTGGATCTCAACTCTGATCTTGGAGCTGTTAATTCCTTGTCTCAAAGGATTTGTTCTCTGCACCCGCTTCAAAGGCATCTTGGTTGAAAGGTTTACCATGCAGGACCTGTGTGAGGATGAGCTTCGAAGAGAAACTGTAGCGATGATACAAGCCACTCATGAGCGGAAGCTCTCAAACGCCACGCCACGGCTCACATCCATTCAGTTGATGGGCCCGCAAACATTCATAGGATTTTTGAAAAACCCTCAGCCATCAACGGATTTGATAAGCCTTTACCGACTACCGTTTGAGTTAGGCTAGCATGTGAATTGTTTGAATCCGTTTCACATGTAATGTTGTGCTAAGAGAATGAACTCTCTTAGACTTAATGCTATGATTTTGAATACATAGACTTTGTCATTTTCACGGGAAAAGACTAACCGGCAACGAGTGTTAGGCGTAGACTTATCTCTAGTTAGGGATCGAGATAAAGTCCCCCATGCATGTGAGGCAAGGATTTTGGCGTTATTAATAACGGCCTACCACGATGTTGAATACGTGGGCTTTTGTCCTTTTTACGGCAAAGACTAACCGGCAACACGTGTTAGGCGTAGGCTTATCTCTATTTAGGGATCGAGATAAAGTCCCCCATGCATGAAAGGCATGGATTTTGGTGCTACGATGTTGGATACATAGGCTTTGTCGCTGTTTCTTCCCGTGTTATGTTTTCACTTAAAACACTGAAAGAAAGTTGGAAGTGCCAGAGGTGTAGTATTAACTTGGCATGAACTTTCACTTAGAGTGAAATTTAGAAATTTTCTTGATTATTGCTAGGATAATTCCAGAAAATCTTTAATCCGCTGGGGATTTTATAATAAAAACTTGCTATTCTTGTTGGAAAAAGGATTAACAAGTTCATTGGGGGGTTTGACTGTTAGAGATGTGATGTTAACCTAACAGTATTTTATGAGCCTATCACTCTGTTAAAGAGAATCGATAGGTTGATTTGGTGTTGTCAGAGGTGTGATGTTAACTTGACTGGAATTTGTGGACCTATCGCTCTATTGAGGAGGGTCGATAAGTGGATTGTATCGTCAGAGGTGTGATGTTAACTTGACAGGAAAGATATTACGATCGGGGTAATTTTGTGAACTTATCGCTCTATTGAAGAGAGTCGATAAGTGGAGTGTATCGTCAGAGGTGTGATGTTAACTTAACGGGAAAGATATTGCGATCGGGGCAATTTTATGGATTTTGTCAGAGGCGTAGGATTAATGTGATAGGAATTTGTTGCGATCGGAGCAACTTTGGGGGCTTATTATCCTGTTGAAGAGGATTGATAAGTTGATTATCAGAGGTGTAGTGTTAACATGACGAGAATTTGTTGCGATTGGAGCAACTTTAGGGACTTATCATCCTATTAAAGAGGATTGATGAGTTGATTTGTCAGAGGTTTAATATTAACGTGACAAGAAAAATATTGCGATTGGGGCAATTTTGGGGACTTATCATCCGATTGAAGAAGATTGATAAGTTGATTGGTTATTAGAGGTGTGATATTAACGTGACAGAATTTGTACTTGTGATCGAAGCAAAAGAATTTGTACTTGTGATCGAAGCAACTTTGGGGACTTATCATCCTGTTGAAGAGGATTGATAAGCTGATTGTCAGAGATGTGGTGTTAACATGATAAGAATTTGTTGCGATCGGAGCAACTTTAGGGACTTATCATCCTGTTGAAGAGGATTGATAAGTTGATTGTCAGAGGTGTGGTATTAACATGACATGAATGTGTTGCGATTGGAGCAACTTTGTGGACTTATCATCCTATTGAAGAGGATTGATAAGTTGATTTTGTCAGAGGTTTAGTGTTAACGTGACAGGATTTGTGTTACAATTGGAGAAACTCTGTGGACTTATCATCCTATTGAAGAGGATTAATAAGTTGATTGGTTGTTAGAGGTGTGATATTAACGTGACAGGAATTTGTACTTATGACTTGCACAAGATTTTAGGAATTAGAGTCTTGCTGGGGAAGATTGTGATTTGAGCAATTTTGAGGACCTGTCATCCTATTGAAGAGGATTGATAAGTTGATTGTCAGAGGTGTATTGTTAACGTGACAAATTGGGAGTGAGTTGATTGTCAGAGGTGTATTGTTAACGTGACAAATTGGGAGTGATGCAAACTGAACATACTCCGAGGAGGTGATGATCGTCAGAAGTGTAATGTTAACTCGACGATGTGAAAGATTCGTTACTCTTAATCCAATAGATTCTAAGTAACCAAACCCCAGTCTTGATTAAGACTCAGTATGGGGAATAAAAAAAGGTAGACAAGGCACATCGCCTGGTGGGGCACTATCCATGAAGTCGGAATAGAGGCACATCACCTGGTAGGCCATTATCCGATGAGTTTGACTAACAGAGGTAGCTGTTAAAGTGATAGTTTTGTGGACCTGCCATCCTATTGAAGAAGATTGGCAAGTTGATGAACTATCAAAGGTAACTGTTAACGTGATAGTTTTGTGGATCTGCCATCCTATTGAAGAAGATTAGCAAGTTGATGAACTATCAGAGGTAACTGTTAACGTGATAGTTTTATGGATCTGTCATCCTATTGAAGAGGATTGGCAAGCTGATGGACTATCAGAGGTAACGGTTAACGTGATAGTTTTGTGGACCTGCCATCCTACTGAAGAGGATTGACTTCAGTGGCTGTAGTATCCCCTTCTGACTGAGAAGATTGGGCTGGGTCTGATTGCTCAGGTTGATCCTGCCTATTTTGTTCTTCAGCTCTGATCCTGGCAATAATCTTTTGAGCCTGTTCGCCTTGAGAGATTAGTTGTCTCGAGGAACGACATTCTGCAACTCCCATTCAGGCTAAAAGGTCGGTCTGCAAGTTGTGTCGACAGGTCTCCACTAAGGTAGATTGTGTCATACCTGTCGGACATCGCAGAGTCATGTTTCGAAACCTTTTGACGAAGGCTTTGACAGACTCCCTCTTCTTCTGCTTAGTAGCGAGAAGGGTATGGATAGAGACTTCTGTATCCTCTTCAAAGAATCTTGATAGGAAGAGTCTCTCTAGATCCGCCCATGTTTGGATACATCCCGCATGCAGTTTCCTGAACCATTCAAAGGCAACTCCCTTGAGGGTGCCAATGAACAATCGAGCCAGTATGACATCGTTTGATATCATATTCCCAGTCTGTGATTTGAAATGATAGATATGTTGGTTCAGTGATCCCGTGCCGTCAAAAGTTTGTAACATCGGGACTTCGAACTTTGGAGGATAAGGGGCTGCATCCCATTCGGCAGGATAGGGTCTGACAACTCCCTCAACTTGGAGCTCGCTTCTGTTGGCAATGGTATTGAGGCGGGCTTCCAATTCTTCCATTTTGGCAGATTGGAGATTTTGTTCGTTCTCCGTCTCGCTTCCTTCATCAGAGGAAGATTCCAGGCTGTGTGCTTCTTGGTCAGAAGCCGCATTATCAACCACTTTTCCCTTCCTTTTGCTTGTGTGAGGTTGGGATGAAGACGCTTTTCCTCTTCGGAAAGATTGTTGCCTAAGTGGCGAATCTGTCTTCTGAGATTTGGCCTTGTCTGCGATGATTTGAGTCAACAGGGCTAGGAGTTCATCGAGGGTCTTCTGCTGTGATTTGAGCATGGCCTCCTGCTCATCAACCCTCTTTGAAAGATCTTCAGAATGTTCTGCCATGTGGGCGAATCTCTCATGCCCAACGAAAGAGCTTGATGATTGGGACTTCACAATGGCTGAGTGTTCGTCATCGAAATTAGTTCCTCTGGCTAAACTCCGATAGTTGATAGGAGGAATGGCTCCTGTTCGAATCCGAGTGCGTTGGTAGATTCCTTCAAACTCGTTAGCGATTTCTCTGACGCTTAGAGAACGATCTGTCTTTGACTCGTCAGAACTAGGGGTTGATGATCTCCCTCTGCCAACCATGTTAGAAGTGACTCCAAGGTATTCATCCTCTAAAGTCTTCTTCCTATGAGAATGTCGTTGATTATTGAGCAAAATGACATTCGTCGGTCGGCTGAACATCGACAGTCATTCCCGCAAGTCAGAGACTTGGGATGAACCTCTCACAGAGCGTGAGGGTAGAGATGGAACCCCCTGTTCGTTAAAGGATGGGACTGGTTCTTGGCAAACATGAATTTTAAATCCATGTTGATCATTTTGAGCACGACGAATCACATCGCGTTCCAAAGAAGGAACTCGAGGGTCGTGTTTAGCTTGATTAACGCAAGAGTAAAGTCTGCGTTTTTCTAGTGAAACGCAGTTCTACGATCTGCGTTCGGATTCTGAAACGCACTCCTGAGAGTTGCGTTCAGTTTGTGGAACGCACTCCTGAGAGTTGCGTTTTGGTTCTGGGATGCACTCATGAGAGTTACGTTCAGCCAGATCAACACAAGTTTGATGTCTGCGTTTAAATGTTGGAACGCACTCCTGAGAGTTTCGTTTTGGTTCTAGGACGCACTCCTGAGAGTTGCGTTCAACCAGATCAACGCAGTTTTGAGGTCTGCGTTTTGATGTTGGAACGCGCCTCTGAAGGCCGCGTTCTATCTGGGAAATGCACACCTGAGGGTTGCGTTTAGCTTGGCTTATGCAGAGCTCATGTTGAGTCTCGCAAACACGGAGTTCACGTTGATTGGAGGATCGGCTTTTTTGTAGTTGTGCCGAAGTCGAGTCTTCTCCTTTAGAGAGGGGACTGTATGAACAGTGCAACCCCCATAGGAGATAGTCTTTAGATGAGTTGGCCACAACTGGAGCTTTAGTCTCCTCGGAAACTTTGTGGATCTTGTGCATAGCCTTGGGGCTAAGGGATCCGGAGGAGAGGGCCTTCTCAAACTTGGCTTGATCAAACTCTACCATGAGAGTTTAGACCGTTGTTCCAACGAGCTTGACGTCGGATTGCACCACCACTTCTTCATCAGAGAAGCTAGTCCCCAGCAGAGTCGCCATCTTTTATTTGTGGAAAAATTTTGCAGTAAAAGAAACGAAAGAAAAATTGACTTGTATTCCTTTAATCTCTGTTACAATTTAGATTTTCTGATTACAAAAGAGAGGAGAATGATCTTGATTCTCCCCTTTGTTTAATTCTGGGTTTGTCACGGTGGCGATGAGATGCCTCCCTCGAATGCTCGCGTCGAGTTTGCTTCTCGTTGACGATCCGAACGTCTTGATTCACTGGAACGTGGTCTTCTCCTCACGATTTGACGTTGTGGAGGACTTGCGTGGCAAGTTTGAAACTCTGACTGAGTTTAGAAGAACTTGCAGAGCAAGTTGGAAACTCTGGACGAGTTGATAACTCAGATCGAGTTTAACTCTGAACGAGTTTGAACTCTTGAAAAAGAGTTGATTTGAACCGAAAGTTTGGTTAATCTGCCAAGGGAATGCTCCAAGGACTTTGTTACTGCAGAAAGCTCCAAGATGCCCGATCAAGGATCCCCAAAAAGTCATCCAAAAAGAGGATCTGAACTCAGTTGAGTTTCCCAATATTTAAAGGGGATTTAGGGGTGTAACCGCCCCCTTAAATCTCTCCTTAATGAGGGTTTAATAGGGTGTAACTGCCCCCCATAAATCACTCCATGATAGGATAGTGATCCCCTCAAATCGTGGGGAGAAAACAGTTTTGGAACCGTTCATATCGTGCTTAAACGAGTCAAACGCTGAAAACAGCGTTCTGGGCCCGAACTCTGCGTTTTAGACCTGAAACGCAGAGTTGGGCCTATTTTAGGCTGAAAACGCACAGGTCGCGATGCGCAGAGATGAACTCTGCGTTTTGGACCTGGGACGCAGAGTTGGGTTCTGCATGAACTGTGTGTTTTGGACCTGGGACGCAGAGTTGGGCTCTACATGAACTGTGCATCTTGGACCTGGGATGCAGAGTTGGGCTCTGCATGAACTGTACGTTTTTGTCGTTGGACGCATAGTTGAACTCTGCGTTTCAAGTCCACGAAATCTGCGTTTCGAGTTTGGAACGCAGCCACGACCTCTGCGTTTTGAATCTCAAATGTGTTCACGACCTCTGCGTTTTGAGTTTAGAACACTGGTTTAACCCGTGCGTTTTGGCTTTGAACGCTAGGGATGAACCCTGCGTTTTGATTCTGCAACGCAGGTCCGACCCGTGCGTTTTGAGGTTATAACGCTGGTTCGACCAGTGCGTTTTGGCTTTGAACGTTAGGGATGAACCCTGCGTTTTGATTCTACAACGTAGGTTCGACCCGTGCATTTTGGCTTTGAACGCTAGGGATGAACCCTGCGTTTTGATTCTGCAACGCAGGTCCGACCCGTGCGTTTTGAGGTTATAACGCTGGTTCGACCCATGCGTTTTGGCTTTGAACGCTAGGGATGAACCCTGCGTTTTGATTCTATAATGCAGAGGCGAGGCTTAGGCGAGCTTGGCAAACTTCAGACTAAGTCCAATGTTCAGACGAAGTCCAGTCTTGCAGACGGACTTCAGAACATGACTTGCTGCGAAGAACAGGTCATACTTTCAAACCATAAGTCGGAATTGGTCGAATTATATATGAAAATCCGCTATCTCGACGAGACGGAGCCGACTAAACCGACCCCATAGGATTCAGTTTGCTCCATCAGTTTTGCCAAATTCCTTACGATTTGAGAGATATCTGCGTTTTGATTTGAAGAGACCGTCGATTTGTAGTCTCTTTTGCTAGAGCGCTGCAAAGATCGTCATCTTGTAATCTTCGTCTTGGCTCCTTGAAAATATGAGAGTCATCAGATTGTAACTCCAGAAGTTGATTGTGAAGGCTGTTGAATTAGAGCTTTCATTAGTTGTTGTGAAGGTCATCAGATTGTAACCTTCTGCATGAAAGTCTTCAAATTGTAGCCTTCTGGAAGTCGTCAGATTGTAGCTTCCATCATTGGTGTTTGATGGGTATAAGCTATCTGTAGTGATTTTTAGACAGCCTACAGTAGGATTTACATCTTCTTCTCTCTTCCTTTTAAGAAATAAAATATTAGTAATGTTAGACTTTCATTCGCAATATTACATATGTCATTGTTCATAGTATTCAAAAATTATAAACCATCCAACTCAAAACCATCAGCAATATACTTTTTATTCAATTGGATAGCCACTTTATTATTCAATAAAATAAAATAATTAAGTTTTGCCAGTTTAGAACCAAAATAAGATTTCGACGAATACTAAGAACATAAAAACAATCTTTCAAAACTAGAGTCCTACTTCTAGGCAATGATTTAAAGTACGAGTTCTAATAGAAACTACTTTGACTATCGCATCTGTTCCCATCTTGAGCATGATCTCCCCTTCATTTAGCATTCTGATCTCCTGAAAACCATGCAACAAATTGCAAACATGAGTGAGCGCACTAAAATCAATACACCAATAGCCAATAGGCCTAACAATTAAGATGGTTTCTATAATGAAAATTTCACACGTACCTTCTAAAGGTTCATCTTTCTTTATTGATGCCAAGTATGTCTTACAATTCCTTTTCAAGCGACCTTTCTTTCTACAGTGGAAGCATGCATCTGCCGATTTATCCTTCTTCTAGTTCTCACCTTTTGGTTCAGCAACACCCTTGTTATTTGGGAAGGACTTTCCTTTCCCTTTCTTCTTCCAAACCTTACCCTTAGGCTTGAAAGTTTTGGTTTCAAGAATCATAACAGTAGGCTTATTTTTGTTTTTGAGATCTTTTGCAGCTCTTAACATATCTTAACATATTGAGTAGCTCAGACATGGTAACATCCATCTTATTCATGTTATAGTTCATAATGAACTGACTATAGAATGTGGAAGTGATGACAATATCATATCATGCTTAGTGGCACCATCCAAATCTGCTTCAAGAGTCTCCAGCTCATTGAGGTAATCCATCATCTCAATGATGTGCTCTCTAATTGAAGAACCCTCTCCCATCTTGGTACTCATGATTTATTTCATGATGGAGCTTCTTGAAGCTTTGTTTTGATCTCCAAACATTTCTTTCAAATTCAACAACATATCAGCAGTCGAATTCATTAATTTGTGTTGCTATTGAAGAACATTAGAAATCGATGCTAAAATATAGCATTTAGCAAGAGAGTCATCGTCTCACAATTTCTTAAGCTGTAGGTCGTCAGACTAGGCATCTGATGCCTCTGGCATTGGTTCAGCGATAACGTAGTTGATCTTTTTAGTGGTAAGAGTAATCTCTAGATTCCTTAGCCAATCAATATAATTTGGCCCAGTAAGCTTGCTGTTATAAAGCATCTTCGACAAAGGGCTGAAAACTGTCATGATGTCTGCACTAACATTTCATGGTAAATAAATAAACAACAAAAATAAATGATAATACATGTGCATAGATTATTTAATATGATTTTCCATGCAATGGTACCTCACTATTTTCAATTCAAGTAATTCCCTCATAACCACAAAATAGGAAACATCATGCTATATTTCTAGTGAGGATTGAGATCTCTATCTATTCATGTAATATATCATTTTAGATACGTATTACATGACATGATTAGAGTGAAGAGTAACTATTCATTATGCATCACATCATATATCCAAATACATAATTCAAAATTATTTCTTTGGCCTCTAATAATATAGTTTGCTACAGTTTCAGTCCAACCTACATCATTAGTTAAGTGCATACCATCACCTAAGTCTAACACATGTACATGTGAAAGTAACTCATTTTAGAGACATACCCTCACTAACTATATGCTACTCATCACAACAGGAAATAAAGTAAATAATTAAATAACAAAATCAATGTCCAGTAATTTTAGACTCAAAATAGAAATTAATTATTTAATTATTCCTTTTACTAGTGATGGAAAGCCATATTATTTTATAACTATTTACTACTCTATTTTCACACTTAATATTTTAATAAAAATGAGGGAGGACCAAATCCTTGCATATATCAAAAATATATATCAGATGATATCATCAAAAGATTTGTAGACTATAAATAAATATTATGTCAAATATAATAAAATAATTTAGTTATTTTAGTTTCTACAGAAAAATTATTTATCGGTGGTTTGAACTGTAATTTCCTAATCTATAGGGTTTTTCTAAAATAATATTAATAAAATTGTATTCTGTAATATTCTGCATTTCTGAAACTATGTGGACTTTACTATGAAATATAAAAATTAAAACTAGTTTCTAAAATTCATAATTTGCAAGGAGCTATATGAACAAGCATTATTGACATAAATTGAAATATGTCTTACATAATGCACAAACCGAGACCAAGGAATCACATGCATTGAAGAGGTAATAGTTACAATTTTATTTTTAAAAGATACTTTAATAACAGTGCGCGGTCAGACATGACTTGGTCTGGTGGTTTGTTACTTGTTGGAGTTTGGAGAGGTCATAAGATCAAATCTTGTGTGCTTCATAAAACATAGTTTTACTTTATTCAAAACCTATTTGAAAAGTAAGCAGATCAACATCATATGGGATATAAACGAAAAACATGAGATAAGCTGCTTACTAATTAAGCAGAGAGTCAAGTATCAGTTATTTAGATGTCTGTACTGATCCCACAAAATAGAAAGCAGATAATCAAATGCTAAACATATAGCAATTATTAATAAATTATGAATGCAATCAAATTAAGCATGGAATCCTTTTACGTAAATAAAAGGTCACATAACGCTAATAGATCTAATCTAGACCATTCATATCGATATATTTCATCAAGACATATGTACAGTGAATAATCACATATCATATTAATCAAATAAATCATGATTAAAAATAAAAAAATTACATAATCTACATGTAATTATGCTCTGATACCACTGAAAGGAAAAATATAAATCTAAGTTTCCTTTTCCAAATTTAATAATTTAAAACAATTTCAGATTAATAATAAAATACATGATCATATCATAAAAATTATATAATCTTTTACATAAATTTTAGGAGTATCTCACTTTTAAGCAGTCCAAATGACCTGCCTTTATTTGATTTACTTTGATCATCCTCTAACTCTTTAGACCATCACAGATTGTAGGAGATGATGATATTCCTTTTCTAATATGCTCTCTGAGAAATATCTTTTGGAGGAAAAGAAAAAGAATGTATGTGGCTTCTATATTCATTTTCTCAGAAATAAGTTCCTTTTTAAAAGGAGCATATAGGTGGGATCTTATAGGGATTCTTTCTCATAGCTATTAGATTTAAACTCATCTAAATTATCTCTAAAGATCTTATTCTTATCTTATAAGATTTTAAATCTCAACTATTATATCTCTCGACATTTTGCAGATAACTTTGATTTAAACTGATAATTACAAATATACAAGTGAGTCCTTTTCTAGCACTTCTTTCCTAATAGTTCCTTTCACTACTATCTTTATTCCAATATAAGTTACCAAGGAAATTTTATATATTTGTTGTCACTCTTATAACTTATATTTAGTTCTATATTATATTAGACGTAATATATTTAACTAATATATTATTTATGTATTTGATAAATTTTAACAAATCATACAACCGAACGGGTTTAACGTAGTCCAATATAACAATTAGAATAACTTGGGATAATATTATTCTTCGTAAGATTAAATATGGATTCCTTGATAAGAATAACACATCTCATATAATATTTACGCAACCCAACAAGCCCATATATAGTCTTTCAATTAGACATCAATGGTTAGCTATATCAAAGGTAACATGTCCACTATATAGATAATGATATTGTTTCAAGTCTAAGGACCACTTTATAAGTATCTCTCATATTTTCTTGATAGAAATAACTATTGAGAGAACTTGTTACTAATTCAGCTCAACAAATATACTTATTTATATTGTTAGACCCTAGAGGGGGTGATTAGGGTCTTATGCTAATCTAATCCGATTATATGCTAATAAAAAACTAATTAACAAGTTATCCTAGTAAGTATGAAATATAACAACTATATAAGCTAGGATAAGCAATATGAACAATGAGATATATCCTATATGATGAATATATATATGCAAGGATATATAAACTAACACAAGGGTAAACAATATGAACTAGATAGTTGATCATATAAATAATGAGCTAATGACAATGGCGACAAGAAATATAAACACAAGTATAAATAAACGCCAAAGCACACTCAAACACAAGATATGATCACGGAGTTCGGATCTTCCGTCCTACGTCTCCGCTCCCCACTCCCGGGGAGAAATCCACTATCACAACCGGGTTTTCTACGCTCACCCGAATAACGTTTACACCTCATAATGTCGGTTTTTAACGCTCACCGATCAACGTCACTCCTCACAATCGGTTTTCTAGTTCACCGAAAACTTCACAACACACTCGGTTTTCTAGCTCACCGAAAACCTACAACACTCACAATGTAACAAATATAAATTTGTTCTCTACAATAGATGAGAACTCAATGAAGCACAACTCAATGTTACAATCTCTCACAACCCTAATATACTATGTATGTAAATACAATAAGCTCATGTGGGTGTGTGTAACAATGAGATAAAATAAAATCAAATCAAACTAAACTCAAATATAAATACTAGCTTAATTGAATGATAATCAAACAATATAAAATATAAAGCTAGAAAGAGTTTAGAAATTCTTCTCTGAAAAATAAGATGGAGAGGAGGATTGAAATGATAGACAAACACTATAAATGATCTTCTCCACTTGTAAAACAATCTTCAAACCAAACAGACTTTGAACCCAACTAAAACCCTTTTCAAAACTCTTTTAAACTTCTTTTAAAAACTATCCCTTGGGTTGCTGATAGAAGAGGGGTTGAGGGGTTTATATAGGAAGAGAAACCATCAGCCAAAAACACAAACAAAACAACAAAAATCCTAGAAAATCAGGAAACATATTTCTGTACAATATTACCGTTGGGAGTTCGGCGATCGACCGAAAAAATTCGCGGTCGACCGCGATCCAGATCCCAATCTGAGAATCGAGTAGAGACTTCTTCGGTCGACCGGTGCGGTCGACCGATGGAAATTTCGAGCTCACGGTCGACCGTACCGGTCGACCGACAAACTCTCTGCTGCCCACTACCGACTGAACATATGAGCGGTCGACCGGTGCGGTCAACCGAAATATGATACACAGTAAAACAGGTTTTTAAAAGCTGATTTTTGAGACTTTGGAAAATTGTTAAAAATAACAAAAGAAGTCCAAAAATAATAAAACTTTGGGAAATGTATATAAACATGTAAATGAACATCTTACAAAAAGAATTTTCCAAATTGCATTTTTCATATGTGAAAAATCATCATTTTGCAAAATAGTTCAAAATACGAAAAAGTAAACATGTGAATTTTGACATTTAGGCTAAACCATGTTTTGAAACTTTGCACAATGATTATATAGACTTAATAAAATATGTATATGATTATTGTTAAGTCCAAAAACTAAGAATACAGAATTTTAACAAAATTACATATTCTATTCAACGATTTCAAAAACACAATAGTAAATATGAAATATATGATTTCATATTTATAAACATGAAAACTCAAAAACTATGTATGTATATATATAACTATATATATGCATAGAAATCAAAACTTATGTATATATATAACTATATATATATACGAAGAAACCAATAACTGTGTGTGTGTATATGATATTGAGCTTAGAGTATCTAACACACATAATATAAAATCTAAACTAGATTACCCAAGCTTGATCTTGATCTTCATTATAGCTCAACTTGGTACACATGCGGATGAAGCTTGAACTTGATCTTTAACTTGAA
Organism: Asparagus officinalis; assembly: GCF_001876935.1. Taxonomy (NCBI): domain Eukaryota; kingdom Viridiplantae; phylum Streptophyta; class Magnoliopsida; order Asparagales; family Asparagaceae; genus Asparagus; species Asparagus officinalis. The sequence continues at coordinate 75,693,703 of NC_033794.1, read as the reverse complement.
TTGTACGTTGCTTCACTCCACAATTCCTCCAACCTCTGTTTGATATCGTCGTTGAAGCGCTATTCCATCCATCCTCCAACTACGTTGTTTGTCTATAATAAATAAGAAAACACAAATACTAGACAAACAACATTAGTGGTAAATTATTTGTTAAACATCATCAAAACAAGAAGGCCAACATATATATGTCCACATGTTCACTTAGTAATCCACTATTACAAATGGTTGAGATAAACCATCACATGAATATGATAGTGTTACACATGTTAGTTTCCAACTGAAATGATCATATTTTCACTTAACTAAGAAGATTAAGATTAAGTAATTAGAAAACTTTGTCTCTACCCTCATGATTCACCAATCATAACTAAGTTTCCTTAACTTTAATCTCAGGTAATATATTATTGTACCCATAAAATAATCATTCACATGTAAGTATAAATAAACCATAATTTATTAGTTTGTGAAACAATTTAAATAAATTGGCTTTGTAGGGCATATATGTCTGACAGATCAAATGTTAGAAAACTTGATTAAGATGCCGACTAGATAATGCTTCATCCTTGGCATGAAAAGTTGGGTTTTCTAAAGATCGGCGAAGGGGATGCGTAAAAAAACACTGGGATGGGTCAGGAAACATTGGATTTTAGGATGAATTTTGTAGATAAAATGTTAATAGTTTCTTATTTCTTTAATATATCTCAAACTAGGACCAATGAATTAAAATCTAACACATAGCAGCAACTATTGATGCTGCTAGAGTTCAAACAGCCAAACAACATCCGCGGTGGGATGGGATGATGATGATAGATGTGGTTGTTTCCTTCTCTGACTTTATGGCTTGTTCTTAAATTGTGGTATCTAAAAAATCTACTCAAGGAAAGACTCGTGAGAGGACAGGGCTTGGATCCCCCGTAGTACCTCCGACGATCAAGTCAGCTGGTGAACTTGAGTGGGGTGAGAAGAACTAAGAGTTCTTGTGTGCAGTAAGATGCAAAGGAATTCATGGAGAATCCACAGAGTCCGATGTTGAACTGAAATCATATCTGAATTGAGGGTCTAGATTTAGAGATCCGATCCCCCTCTAAGTTAGAATAGTACTTCTATTTATACCTATGGGGATGAGGGGTACGACCTTCATTCTGGCTGAGCACAGGATGGCAGTTAAGAAACATGTGCTGGCAGATGTATCAGCACTTGCTTTACAGGTGTCGGTTAGCGACTAGCTGCAGGATCAGTACTGATATAATGTGATGTGTGGAGCACGAAGCATAGCATGACCCAATAAGTCATGAAGACTATCAGGGGCAGAGGTATGATGATGCCTGATAAGCATTGATGCGATCTTAACACGTTGTCAGTGAGGATAAGCTCGAGGCTAAAGTAGTCCTTTAGCTTCACCGAGAAGTAACACCTTTCGAGTCGACTACGAAAGGTGTCTGGCAAATGGTTGAGTGGACTCACGGCGAGTCATCTTTGACAAAAGAGGGTTCGACAAGTTTCACCTTTCCAGTCGACATGAAGGAATGTCGAGTCATCGAGTTAGCGGAATGGTCATCCCCACTGGTCTCTGGCCGCCAAGTTGATTGGGGCATTGCATGTAGCACACTTGTCCGTTGTTTGTCAATGAGCTTGTAATTTTAGCGAATGGGAACACCATAATAGTTGGCCCCTTTCGCTTGGAGTCGGCTTGAGCCGGCTCTGAGTGAAATGAGAGAACAAGTGTTGATTGTTGAGTCAGTTGTGTTAGGACGATACGAGTGCTGAGGGGTCGAGACAACTGGTTCATCTTGCGCCTCTTGTTAGCAAGATGTATGGGTCTTTTTGTCAAAGAGGACCTATAAGTTAGAGTGCCTAGGGATTATTAAGGATGCCTAGGTCTTTTTGGTAAAGTGACAACCCTAAGGTTAGGTTCCCAAGACCTACGTAGACGCCTGGGGCTTGGCAAAAGGACAGCCCGGAGGTTGGGTGACCAGGACTTACATAGACGCCTAGAAGGTTAGTGCCATAGGTTTATTCCATGAAGGTTAAGAGGTGATTGTGGGAGTCGACCATATGGTTAGTGTCTTAGGTTTATTCCTAAAAAGGCACCAATGGCTTAGAATTCAACCGAAGTCGAATGCCTAGAACTTACTGAAGTTGACTAGGTCTTTCTCCCTAAGGAGGGCTACCTTGATAGCAATTAGATAATATGACAACCCTGAGGTTGGGTGCCCAGGACTTACGTTGGGCCTGAGTCTTCAATATAGCCATGATGGTCGAGAGGCGACTGTGGGAGTCGACCATATGGTAAGTGCCTTGGATTTATTCCTAAGAAGGCACAAATGGCTTAACATTCTTACGTAAATTGGGCACTACGGGAGTGCAAAATAGGAATCAAGTTAGTTTCGAAAGGAATTCATTTAATGAATGAAATTTTGTACAATTTGTTGAAAACTAATCATATTGATGACTCCCTTATGGCTAGGTACTAGGGGTCGGCTATCCTACTATGATTGAGGACGTGGTCGTGGAGGTCTCAGTAGCCTCGGCTGATGTCTTGTAGGCACGTGCATCCTCCATATTCATGTACTCGTTGTTGGGTCCTTTTGTTTTGATGATGATTTACAAATAATTTACATCTAATGTTGTTTGTCTAGAGTTTGTGTTTTGTATCTATTCTAGGCAAATAATATGTTGGAGGATGGATGGAATTGCGCCACAACAATCATATCAAATGGAGGTTAGCGGAATAGTGGAGTGAAACCTTACAATTCAAGTTGAAGATTCAAGCTCAAGCTTCATCCGTAAGTTTACCAAGAAGAGCTTATTGAAGATCAAGAAAGCTTGAGTAATTTAGTTTACGTTTTATATTATGTGTGTTAGATACTTTAAGCTCAATATCATACACACACACATTTTATTGGTTTCTCATATATATATATATTATATATATATATATATATATATATTGGTTTAGCTATATAGATCTGAAAGAATAGCTATATTCATATACACTTTCATGTTTCATATTCTATTGTATTCGGAAAAATATTGTGTTTTTGAATTATAGACTTAATAACTATAGTTTATACTTTTTATCAAGTCTATAAAGTCATACAAGAAGTTTCAAAATATGGTTTAGTCAAAATGACAAAAACAAGTGTTTCATGTTTTCCTGTTTTGGGCTATTTTGTAAAATAAAGAGATTTCTTATTTGGGAGATGCTTTTTGAAAACCAATTTTTGTAACATATTCATTTTCATGTTTACAATCATTTCCCAAAGAGTTACATTTTTCTAAATTTGTTTACTATTTTTAAAAATAGTTTAAAAATCAAATTTCTACTTTAGACAGGCTGTATATTTGTTATCAGTCGACTGATCAGTCGACTAATGCAATTGTAGGCGTTAAAAATTACCTATATGTCCCCGTACGCGGTTCAAGATAGAGAGAATACGACGAACATCACTATCTGAGTCACAAAAGCTTATTTGATGTTGACAAGCACATAAAGTGAGTCGACGGACCGTGTGAAGCAACAGAACTTCAGAATAACCGAACACGAACTGATCGGGAGCTATGAGTCGCTTACAAAAGATGAAGCACTCATTGTATCTCGTCTACTTCATATGTGATTCAACTATGGGGGCTTATGTTGACCCTATAGTTTTGATGATGATTTGTAAAACAATTTATAGCTAATATATTCTCTAGTTTTGTGTTTATGTTTCTCTTTATAGGTATTTCAACACACGTCAATCAAGCATTAAAGATTCAAGTTCATATGTGTGGATTTACCTAGGTATAAGTTTAGTTTACTTACATATATTGTATGATTAGATCTAAGCTCAATATATGTACACTTAACACGATTTTTGACGTTTTCTACCAAATAAATGATTTTTCATCAAACGTCGTTACAATATCTTATATCTCATGTTTACAGCTCTTTCATAATTCATTATAAACATATAATACATGCATAATATATACATACATATTTACAAGCCTTATGTTAATTTTTATGTTCACGAAAAACAGGTTTTCTGAACACTTTTCAAAAACAGAGAGTTTTCACAAAAGAAAATTGATTTTCCAAAAATTCCTTTTCAAACATGTTTATTTCATCGGTCGACCGTGACGGTCGACCGTGAATCCATGATCGACCGCCGCGGTCGACCGCCGCGGTCGACCGCCAATGATATTTTTCCTTAGCATGGCTTTTATGTGCTTGCGGTCGACCGTAACGGTCGACCATGAAAACATCCAGAGACTTTCACGGTCGACCGCCGCGGTCGACCGCCAGCCTTATTTTCTCATACCCTGTGCTTTTGAGCTTCGCGGTCGACCGCCGAACTGTCAGTTCACTTCTAACAGCTAGTTTTTACAGCTGTTTTTAAATTGGTTTTTTGGTCTTTTACTTATGCTTTTACTGATGTATTGGGGTGCTATAAATACCTCATTGCTGCTCTTCTTCTATAGAGCCAAGAAATCCAAGTTTTGTGTTTAACAAAATCTTAAGTGTGTTTAAGAGCTGTTTAAAGTTAATTTCATCAATCTGTTTTCAAGAGAAGTTTTTCTACAACAAGAAGTGGCCTTCAAATCCTATTGGGATCATCATCTACTGTTCTTCTTGTTTGAGAAGTCTTCTAAACTCTTATATAGCTTGTTATTTCATTTTCATTTCATTTAGCTATATTTATTGAGTTTCATTCACTGTTATCGCACACACTTATTGAGCTTAATATTTTCATACCATGTAGTATGGGTTGTGGGGTGTGATTTAGTGAGTGTGAGCTTCATTGTATTCTCACTTGTTATTTGAGAACAAATCATTGTATTTAACTTTTATTTGTGAGAATCACTTGTAATACGCTTGTACACCGAGAGAAGTGTGAGGCGAGACACGAGGTCAAATCCAATAGGAGTGGCGTCGGTTGACGAACCTAGGGAGAAGTTATAACTGAGCACTTGAGGAGGAGGACACGGGGTAGGTTCCTACACTTAGTGTGTAAGGTATAATTACATAGTGTCTGTGTTGTGTAAGAGTTTTCGGTGATCTTGTAAACCGACCGAGTGTGTAGAAGTTCCGGCTTCCAAAACAGATTGTGATAGTGGATATCTCCTCGAGGTGAGGAGCGGGGACGTAGGTCGTAGTGACCGAACCTCGTAAACATATCGTGTGTTTGTGTTTTGCCTAGCGTATAGTCTTATTTGTGCTTATTCTTATTGCTCTTATTGTTCTTATTCATATCTATCTCTTGCAAGAATATATTGATCTATATAATTTTAATTAGCTTTTAATTGGATAGCATAAGATCCTAACCCCCCCCTTTCTAGGGTCTAACAATTGGTATCAGAGCTTGGTGCTCCTTGATTTAAGGACAAACCGCCTTGAGTTAAAGATCCAAGGTATTGTATTTGTGCTAATCTAATTTTGATTACTTTGTGCTTCTTGCATTTCATCTTTATGGATATGTATGATTCATCTTGTTTAGGATATGCTATTAATATTGCTCATCGTTTGGGTATTTTTCCCTAATCTCAATGCCGTATTAGATTCAAACTTTTCTTTCAATCTAAACAATTTGATTTATGGGAAATCATTGAGGATGCCTATGTTGTTCCCATTTTGGAAAAATCCAAATGGTGTGAAAATGATAAAAGATTGTTTAACATGAATAAGCTTTTGTTAGAATATTTGATTAACGCTTTTCACTCATTGTTTTCTAACAAATTTGCTAATTTTGATAGTGCTTACTCCTTATGGAAATTTATTGAAGCACATGAAGGGAAATTGGAGGCTATTCAACAAGCGTTGGAAAATCCCGCTTTGAGTTCTAAGGAAGCCTCATCTCCATGTACAATACCACTAGGTGATAACACTAGTGAGGTATGCGATAACGATGACATTATTACTTTTGATGAACTTGCTCTTGAGTTTGAAAAATTACACAATTGCTATATTGATGTAAAAAGTAAGCATGTTAATATAAAATTAACTCATGAAACACTAGCCACTAAATTTAATTTTATTGCAAATGAAAATATAATTCTTAAAGAATGCAATGAAAATTTGAAAATTGAAAATGCTAGTTTGCTTCATGAAAAACGTGATGCTATGTTAGAAGTAGATAAGTTAAAATCTATGATGAGTAATCTTATTTATCCTACTTCTAGTAGCAATACTTGTATGCACAATGATGAGTTGAATCAAATGAGAAAACGAATATCTACTTTAGATTCAACACTAAACACTTGTATTGCTAATAATAAAAAGCTTATGGACTTATGTGCAAAGCTTAATGTTAATTCTTCTAAGAAACCTATTCACTATGCACATTTGTATGAAAAAATTCACAAATGTTCCATTTGCGGTCTTAAAGGCCATTCAGCTCAATTTTGTCATAATGCACCAAAAATTGACAAGCCTATTCATGATTGTGCATCCCATCAAGCTTCTTCATCACATACACATGTACACACACATAGTGTAAATCATAAACATGCTTATGTGTATAAATGTGATTATTGTGATCGTTTTGGTCATTTGGCCATGTTTTGTTTTGATTTGAAGAGAAATTCTCGTTTGCAAAATAATTATAAAGAAAAATCTATTTTTGCAAATGAACCACGTGCATTTCATTTTGGTCAACGTAAACCATTCAAACCTCTACATTGTACAAATTACAATCGTATGGGTCATGTTTACAATTTTTGCTTTGATCGTATCGGTGCACAAAACACGCCCAAGCGGGTTCATAACCCTAGGGCCTTGGACTTAAATGATAGGGGTCATGTCCCAAAGTTTAGTGGTACCAAAATGATTTGGGTACCAAAATAATTTTTATATCATTTTTTGTTGTTGTTTTGTTCGTTTTTTTTATTGCTTTTGGTTTTTAAATATAAATCTTCTTATAGCTAAAATAAATTATTTGTATGATTTTATAGCTAAAAACATTTATATATATTTTATAAAACATTTGGTATATTATAAAACAAATTTCTTAAAGGTCTAATTTAAAATTTTTCTTAAAATCCATTTTTTACATTGCCTGTGCTCTTTACCTTCTCGCGGTCGACCGGGTCGGTCAACCGACGAAGTCTCTGTAAGTTGTTTCGGTCGACCGCGTCGGTCGACCGCAAAAGATTTTTCTGTTTCGTTTTTTATTTTTTATCGGGTTTCGGTTTTTCTTTCATAACTGCTTTGAACCCGAATTTGTCACCACCATTGATCTAATATTTGAACTGATCCTAGCCTCTTGTTTCATCCCCATCTAAGACCCGACTCCTCATCTTCCTCCCATTTCGATTTTTTTCCCAATCTGGCAATCTCTCCCTCGGTCGCCTGCATCATTCGACCGCAGCTCCTCTCTGTCGATCTCAGTCAGATATTGCTGGGTAATGATCTATTTCTCATCTTTTGATTTCATTTATTGATCTAATGTTTATTTTCTCAGTCTAGGATTTTGTTTTAGGGCAGTTTACTTATTGTGCTCCAATTTCTCATTTCCAGGGTTTTTAAATTTCTGTCCAAAATTCTTTCTAACCCTAGTTAGTTATATCTGTCACCATGCCTCTTAAAAAGAGATCAAAACCTGAATCTAGTTCCTCCTCTATCAAAGCTTCTCATTATGAGGATTTTCTGTTATATAAATCCCTAGTTAAGAAATATAGGGAGTTGTGCAAACTAAAAATCCTTCCAACTAGATATATCAAATTCGATCAATTGGCTATGTATGACACTCTAGTTGTGCAAACTAAAAATCCTTCCAACTAGATATATCAAATTCGATCAATTGGCTATGTATGACACTCTTACCATTCTTCACAATGTTGGGTTGTCTAGGTTGTTAGATGAGGAACGAAAAGTTCCTTATTATCCTTTTTTGGTTTATCTATTTTATACCAACTTGTCTGTATCATCCTCTGCTGATGGTCTTCAGACCATTAGTACATCAGTTAAAAATGTTCAAATCTCTTTTTCTGCCAATGAACTTGTGGGGATTCTAAAACTCCCAACAGGTGATGTTGACCTTATGTCTATTGAACTTGATGATCCAGCTGTGAACCACCTCTTGTTTAAGCCCGGTTGCTCTTATCCAATGAACAATAATTCTCTTAATCCAAATGCCAAACTCATTGCTAGAATTATTGCTCAAAATTTGATTCCTAAAACCGGTAGTTTCGATCATTTTGCTTCTGACAAGATCAATGTTGTATATGCCATATTTGCCAAAATAAAAGTAGATTAGGCAAACGTTTTTCTCAAAAACATGACATCAAAGCATTTCAAATTTCTACCCTTTGGCTCCTTCATCACCCTTATCCTTCAACATTTCAGTGTTGATCTCACCCATGAACCCAAAATTGAATCTAAGAAGGACTTCTTTGATAGGGTCTCTCTTTCCCGGATGCAGATTTCCAGTTCCTTATCTGATCCTATTCAGTCATCATCCTCTCGTTTCCGGTCTAGAGCTTCTTTCTCATCCGCTTCTGATATTTGTGACCGTCTGGATCGTCTTGAGACTCAGTTCTCAAGTGTTCAGAAGTAAGTCTCAACTATCCAGAGGGATGTTAGGACCATTCTATCCTATCAGCGTCAGTCTCTCGGGATTCCGGATCCCTCTTCCAGTTCTGAGTCTGATTCTGAGGAGGACCCTGCTGATGGCTTTGGCTCTTCTGATGGTGATGTTGATGGTGATGGTGATGATGATGGTGATGGTGATGATGATTGACTTTGCTTCTTGGATTTTATGGGATTTTATGTTTATGTCTTGGTGAAACAGTATTTGACACTTATGCTTTTATTTTTGTTTGAGTGTAATAACTCTATATTTGTGTGGAACTATGTGTTTTTTATGTATGGTTTGCAGTCTTGTGGAACAAAATATGTCTTTGGAAAAACTATGTAGTTTCTGATGCTTAAGTGATATTTTGTGATTTATTGTGTTAGTTTATCTTTTCTCTGAACTATGCATGGTGGAAACAATTTTCATGCTTTGTTTGTGGAAAATATGTTGCTAATGATGAGTTCTTTGGTTTATATATTGTATATGGTTGCTTTTTATGAATAATTATTGTTTAGCTCCTATATATGTTCGTTAGATGTCATTTATTCAATTTGTCAGGGGGAGCTTTTGGCATACACTTGGTTTTTTATCTGTGCTTATATGCAGGGGAAGCGTTGCTCTTTTTTTCCCCTTTTTGATGTTGTCAAAGGGGGAGAAAAATCCACATATGGTTTATATATTTATTCATATTCATATATGGTTATTCATGTATGATTTATTTATTCATATTCATATATGGTTTATGTGATTATTCATGTATGATTTTTCATGTTTGGCTTATATATGGTTTATCAGTTTATAATTCATATTCATGTATAAATTGTTTGCCATCATCAAAAAGGGGGAGATTGTTGACCCTATAGTTTTGATGAAGATTTGTCAAACAATTTATAGCTAATATATTCTCTAGTTTTGTGTTTATGTTTCTCTTTACAGGTATTTCAACACACGTCAATCAAGCGTTAAAGATTCAAAGTTCATATGTGTGATTTACCTAGGTATAAGTTTAGTTTACTTACATATATTGTATGATTAGATCTAAGCTCAATATATGTACACTTAACACGATTTTTGACGTTTTCTATCATATAAATGTTTTTTCATCAAACGTTGTTACAATATCTTATATCTCATGTTTACAGCTCTTTCATAATTCATTTATAAACATATAATACATGCATAATATATACATACATATTTACAAGCCTTATGTTAATTTTTATGTTCACGAAAAACATGTTTTCTGAATACTTTTCAAAAACAGGGAGTTTTCACAAATAAAAATTGATTTTCCAAAAATTCCTTTTCAAACATGTTTATTTCATCATTTAGAAACTTTTCCCAAAGTTTCACTATTTTTGGAATTGATTTGATATTTTAAATGAATTTTTAAAATAGCCCAAAAACCTGTCATATGAGATATATCAGTTTCCGGTCGACCGGTGCGGTCGACCGCCAATGGTATATTTCCTTGGCATGGCCTTTTTTGTGCTCGCGGTCGACCATGGCGGTCGACCGTGAAAACATCCAGAGACTTTCGCGGTCCACCGCCGCGGTCGACCGCCAGCCTTATTTTCTCATACCCTGTGTTTTTGAGCTTCGCGGTCGACCGCACCGGTCGACTGCCAAACTGTCAGTTCACTTCTAACGGGTAGTTTTTACAGCTATTTTCAAATTGGTTTTTTGGTCTTTTACTTATGCTTTTGCTGATGTATTGGGGTGCTATAAATACCCCATTGCTGCTCTTCTTCTATAGAGCCAAGAAATCCAAGTTTTGTGTTTAACAAAATCTTAAGTGTGTTTAAGAGCTGTTTAAAGTTGATTTCATCAATCTGTTTTCAAGAGGAGTTTTTCTACAACAAGAAGTGGCCTTCAAATCCTATTGGGATCATCATCTACTGTCCTTCTTATTTGAGAAGTCTTATAAACTCTTATATAGCTTGTTATTTCATTTTCATTTCATTTAGCTATATTTATTGAGTTTCATTCACTGTTATCGCACACACTTATTGAGCTTAATATTTTCATACTATATAGTGTGGGTTGTAGGGTGTGATTTAGTGAGTGTGAGCTTCATTGTGTTCTCACTTGTTATTTAAGAACAAATCATTGTATTTAACTTTTATTTGTGAAAATCACTTGTAATACACTTGTATACCGAGAGAAGTGTGAGGCGAGACACAGGGTCAAATCCAATAGGAGTGGCGTCGGTTGACGAACCTAGGGAGAGGTTGTAACTGAGCACTTGAGGAGGAGGACACGGGGTAGGTTCCTACACTTAGTGTGTAAGGTGTAATTACATAGTGTCTGTGTAGTGTAAGAGTTTTCGGCGATCTTGTAAACCGAGTGTGTAGAAGTTCTGGCTTCCAAACCAGATTGTGATAGTGGATATCTCCTCGAGGTGAGGAGCGGGGACGTAGGTCATGGTGACCGTGTTTGTGTTTTGCCTAGTGTATAGTCTTATTTGTGCTTATTCTTATTGCTCTTATTGTTCTTATTCATATCTATCTCTTGCAAGAATAAATTGATCTACATATTTTTTAATTGGCAATTAATTGGGATTAGATTAGCATAAGACCCTAAGCACCCCCCCCTCTAGGGTCTAACAGCTTATAGATCTCCTCGTTAGCTTTCCAATGCATCTTGAACCATGTAATTCCGAGTTCGGATGATGAAGATACGACAGAAACGGATAGAACGCACAGAACCAAGATTCGGCCAAAGCTTCGCCGAGACACCCACGGGTATCCGCTGTAGGCATATAAAATTGCTTATTGGTCCCTTAGCTCAGCTCGGCACAAACCGACAAACCAATGAGGCAACGAGATTGACTAATCGCACGCAAGCAACAAAATACGTCCATTCGCGTTCAGAATCAAGCCAAGTGTTAAAGAGTCAACGAGTCATCCAACCAAGGGCATACTCGGACGAATCTCGATCGAATCAAGATCGGTTTCGGACTCGAACTCAGAAGTGGAATTACTGCCTAATCGGGATCCGGATTTACTGCCAAATCAGATCAACGAATCAAGTCTGGATAAATCAACCACAGAACCGAATCACAGATAGAACCAAGAGCGGAAAACGACGGAACAACACACCCGAAAAGAGGCTCGGAAACCAAGTCATCGAGGCGGCTCACCGAGCCACCAAGGTGGCTCGGTGGCCGAGCCACCAAGTGGTGGCTCGGCCGAGCCACCTAGGTGGCTCGGTGGCCGAGCCACCTTGGGGTGGCTCGGCCACCTCCGAGCCACCAAATGGTGGCTCGGAGGCCGAGCCACCTCCTTGGTGGCTCGGCGGCCACCAAGGTGGCTCGGCCACCACCGAGCCACCAAGAGGTGGCTCGGTGGCCGAGCCACCAAGGTGGCCGGCCGAGCCACCTCTTGGTGGCTCGGCATGAGCCGAGCCACCTTGAGGTGGCCGGCCACCTTGAGGTGGCCACACGTGCGCGCGGGCACAGTAAAGGTGGCCTATAAATAGGAGAGGGGGTTGTTCATTTAACTATTATAAGAGTGTACAATGGAATCATTAATGAAGAAAGCAACGAATTTCCCCGCGAACAATCTGGCGACCACAGTGGGAGCCAACGATCTCATTGCCGAGATCGTTGCGTCGCAGCCGCGGATCTCGATCCCGGTCGAGGAGGAGGTCGAGTATGAGTTCGACCAACAAAAGTTCGAGGAGTACCTTTCATCCTCGTCCGGATCTACCTCCCCTCGCAAGTCTAAGAAGTCCAAGTTCTCTTCCAGCAGAAAGGTGCGTTGGTACGAAGAAGTTGAAGCTACCAACGACGACCTCATCTCGATTGACGCCAAAGTTGCGTCAGATGAGGCTCCACCAATCTCCAACCAGATCAAGCTGGTTCCAACCAATTCCTCCGTCACCAAAGGAGCGGTGACTCTCTCAAAGAGAGCCCGCCAAAGGCAACGCCAACGCTTGGCCAAACAATTCGCCAAAGCGATGGAGTCCACCGACGGAGTCCGCTACAACGCGGGTCTGAAGAACAAGAGAGGCAAACAGCCTCAACAACAGATGAACGGCGCCTCTTCCAAGCCGCCAACAATGGAATGGGTCCGTGTCAAACGGAATCGTTCGACGCTGGAAGAACGCATCCGCAAACGCCGCGCACTATCAGCGCAGGCACGGGCTCAAGCTGAAGAAGCCCGTAGAAAGCTGCAGAAAGAGGTAGCCAAGAAGCTGCCACCAACTCGCAAAGTTTGGAGGCCGAAGTCTGAAGCGGCGGTTCAGACCAAAAAGCAGCAACTGCAGCCTCCAACTAAAATTCAACCTCCGGCGAACCAAGCTAAGTCGCTGAGAATTCCCATAGCTACTCCGGGAGATCATGCAGAATCCTCCCGAAGGAGAAAGCCAGTCTTGGAGCGCCTCGGTCCAATTCCCCACGAGAGAGGCAAAGCTCCAGTTCATGAGCGTTTGGGCCCGATGAAGAAGCCCAGAACGACTCAACATGCTGGGGGTCGCCGTCATCTCCAGTATAACAAAGAACTCAAGGCAGCTGCGCTCACCAACTTGCGCATCGAAGTCCAAGAGCACGCAGAAGACTCGCGCCCACAAAGGCATATTTTGAGGCGTGTAACTTTTGAAAGCCCAAAGAAGGCAATCCAACCTCAGATGGAAATATTATCATCTGATAGTGATGGTGTTATACCTGAGAAGTCGTGCCCGCACACGATAGGTTACTCCGACTATCAAAATGACGAGTTGTACTATCATGCTGGGGGTACGAATAAAACCAGGAAGAGGAGTCCCCGAGAAAAGAAAACTCAATGCCCCTGTTCCAAACTCATTCGGGCGGTATT
>NC_033794.1:75598176-75679331 GCF_001876935.1 Asparagus officinalis | reverse complement strand
TGTGGTGTTTGGAAATAAATAGGTTTTTTTTATCCAACCCTCCCTTAGATTATAAAAAAAATACTTGTTTACATCAAAATTCAGCTAAGATCAATCTTAATCTAGTTTTGAGTAGTTTGCTAAATAATCCGAGGCGGTTTGGCATCTCCTTGCAATGAGACTAGATTTGACCGTACACCCATTTTGAGAAAAAAATATTTGAGGAAACTTGACAATCCTGACCCAGTTTTTTCTAGGCAAAAATAAATAAATAAATAAAAATTTTTAAACGGGCTCTTTTGTGGATCAATTGGAGGTTAGTTAAAAAAAATCAATAAAGAATTAAATTAAGAACCTGACTTAGTTTTGTAAAAGTTGATGACCACACCCTCCTACGACATACCTTTGTTTTCTTACTATACTCTGACTCCCTCTTTAGCCGCCAACGAATTGACACCACCTCCATCACGCATGCAGTAATTGTTCCTATTAGGGGCCGTTTGGTTGGTTTCCTAAAAACTAAGAAAAGAAAATCGGTACAAGGAAATCAATAAAATAATATTTTTATCTATTTCCATCACTAAAACTTCCCACAACATCTAATAAAATAATATTTTTATCCTTCAACTCATCTCATTTCATCTCATTTCTTACATTTAAAAATAAACCAAACATAAGAAATGTGTCACATCATTCAACTCATCACATCTCATCTTATCTCATTTTTAAAAATCACACACATCATCCAATAATATTGTGACAACTCATCTCATCTCATTAAACCTTCCTTTCCATCCATTTCCTCAAAAAAAAAAAAAAAAAGAAATTGATTTTCTTAAATATGTGTCACATCATCCAATAATATACCTCAAACTCATCTCATCTCATCTATTTTCTTATTTTTTAAAATGAGCCAAACACAAACAACCTCAAAACATCATCCAATAATATACCTCCAATTCATTTCCTTATTTTTTTTAACCAACCAAACAACCTCAAAACAAGTTTTTAAAATAATCACTCACATCATCCAATAATAAGGTGACAACTCATCTCATCTCATCTCATATTCTATAGTTTTCTTTTTTTTAAGCCAACTAAACAACCTCAAAACAATTATTATAGGAAATAGGTTTCCTATTCTTTGATTTCCCAATTTTTTTCCGAAACGAACAACACCTAATGTTAGTCGAAAAATGCCCATCCAATCCTTGCTTCGCTGGCGCAGTGGACCCAACAACGTACGTGTAGACATGTCACTCTTTCTAGAGAGAACCAAGCTTAAATTGGATCTCTTGTGTTTAGGGGTGCATTCGGTCCGGATACAGCTTGGATATGATGTTTACCATATTCATATCCGCTTACCCATCTCGGATACGGATATGTCTCGGTAAGAAAATTTCATATCCATATCCACTAAAATCGGATACGGTTTACGAATATAGATGCGAATGTATAAGCGGATATGCATGTAGATACAAAACGGGTATGAGAAAACTGGATCGTATTGAGAAAACATAGTTTATGTGATACAAAAGAGTTCATTAATACGTTCATTATAACTGAAAAGTTAAGATTAGACATCTTGATCATCAAAATTAACCACAAATTCATTTCATTATAACTGAAAAGTTAAGATTAGACATCTTGATCATCAAAATTAACCACAAATTCATAATCTAAGAATCAAAACTATAAAAAGTTAAGATTAGACATCTTGATCATCAAAATTAACCACAAATTCATAATCTAAGAATCAAAACTATAGTAAGAGTATGACAAATATGTATTCGGATATTTCGGATACGGATACAGATATTTCACTACAGAACCATATCTGTAACCATATCCTATCAGTTATAGATTTGATTAGTAACCATATATGTATCCTAACAGATACAGTTATGGATATTTTCTCGGATACGGATACGGTTTAGCACCCCTACTCGTGTTAAGTCTCTATTTGGATACCATGTCGTTTTATTTGTTTTCATGGTATTTTTGTTAAAAATAAAACACCATGTTTTTGAAAACCATGATACTTTTTAAGCTAAATCATCATCAAACCAAAAAAATAACACTTATTTCAAAACTCCTTTTAGGCGTTTTAAGTTTAGTGTTTTGATTTTGTGTTTGATGATGTGTTAATATAATATATAACTTAATTTATTAAATGTAATCAATATATAGTTATTATTGACATGCTTATTATATTATTACATTATACTATAATATATTATAGTTAATCTAATATATTAAAAATATTTATTAAATAATATAAAAACATAATAACAATAAAATATCTTATATGATAATATAATAACATATTAAATACTAGTGTTTAATTATATTCGATAGATCGTTATTATATAGATGAATATGTAATATTAAAATATAAAAACTAATAAAAATAATAAAAGATTAGTGATAATAAATTATAATATAATAAAAATATACAATATACAAATTACGAATCACTAATCAGTATTTATTAACTTTTATAAATAAATGTAATAAATGTAATAATAAAAATTATATTAATAAATATTTAATAATAAAGGTAATAGTAGTACATAATAATATTATGATAATAATATATTGTATAGTAAATATAAATATATATAAAATATTAATAATATATGAATAAATAATATGGCATTTTACAAAGTAAAATAATTTTAATCTACAGAATATTCATTGCTAAGAAATGTTAATTGTAAAATAACATATTCATGAATATACACAATTATTATATAATATAATAAGTTATATTAAAATATTATTTAATAAACTCTAACATATTGATAAGAATACATATTTTGTACTACGCATTAAATTTTTAAATATATTAATTATTATTAATATAATTAGTAATGAACATAAAATATTAACATTATGTAATAGTATTAATACTATATCAATAATACTATAATATTATGATTAATAATATAAATATTATTTTTAAAGAAGTATTGACTATAATATAAAATTGATAATACCAGGAATAATTAAATATATATATTTGAAAATATCATGTAATTAATTATAAACATAATAAACACTTAAAGTATAATATAATATATTATGTTTAATATTTATAATACATATAATAATGTAACTAATACTTATAAATTTTTTTATAAATATTTATTATCAATTAAATATATATAGTATTCATACTTATGTTTGGTTATCGGTAAACTAGGTTGACCAAAAACACTTAACAGTGGGAATTTTGAGAAGCATTTAAGAGGAAAACCAAGCACCAATGGTTCTTTTACACAAAACATAATAAGGAATATCCCCATGATATCAAACGAAGCCTACATTGTTTTAAATATTTTCATATAGGGTTACATAAGATCTTTGTGTGTGTGTGTGTGTGTGGGTGTGTGTATTTTATATATATATAGTATCAGAAAAATGAAGAAACTTGGGTACCAAGTTTCTCCATTGAACTTGTAGTGGATGTGGACTGGACCGTGGTCTACACATCTAATGAGTAGAAGGAGGGGTTGAATATAAGTTTGCAAAAAAAACCCGACTTTTTAAATCTCCCCCCCCCCCGACCGCTTTTCCCCCTGCATATTATATGTTAACGTCTCTCTGCCGCGTCTCCTTCTTCTACCCATTCACTATGCTCCTCCTCCTCAAACCCTCTGCCGTCACCCGTTGCTGCGACCTATTGTTTGGAAGGGAGAGGCTCGAGCTGAGTGAGTTAGAAGGAAGTGGGCGGAGGCGTGGGCTGTGGAAACGGGAGAGCTGGTACGGCGGGGATTGAAAAGCGAAGGCGTCAACCGGTGGGGTTGGGAGGAGGGGCAGACGGTGGCCTGTTCGGATGGAGGGAGGGGTGTGGTGGTGAGGGTTGCGAACATAGAAAGGTGGGGGGTCACAGCGGTAGCGAGGTAGTGGTTCCAGAGGTGGGGCCATAGCGGTGGTGGGGTGGAGAAAGGAAGCGTGCGGTTGCGTTGGAAGGGAGGAACGGTAGCGGGGTTGAAAGGGACACGGTCGCGCAAGCGAAGGCGGGTTCCTGGCGGATTTGAAGGGGAGGAGCATAGTGAATGAGGGGGAGAGAGAGAAAGGAGAGAGAGATTGAGCAGTAAATGAGGGGAGAGGGGTGGGGTTGGGGGGGAGGAGATTTTTAAAAAAAAAGATGGGTTGTTATATATATAATCCCCTTAAGTCCCATTTATTTGATATCTATTAAAAACTTAATGATCGTAGATAAATTACTATAACATGTTTATTCTTGTTAGAATATAAAAAATATAATTCTCAATCTTCACGATTACTTTGAGGCTTTGGTATAGATGATAGGATCATTTGTCATTTATTGTTTGCTTAATTCTAAGGGTCAGCTTAGCAGCCCCCAAAATTAGTTCATGATTGATTCTAACTCGATTATGAGATACTAGGTTCTCCTTTTATCTAAGGAGGGGTGGATTAAAATAAAACTATTATGGGTACTTTTTGTCTTAGAAAAAACTGGTCTAGTTTTTTCCAAACAAGATTCTTCTCAAAATAAAATTACAATCAACCCTAATAGTACTATCTTGAGAAATTGCCAAACATGTCATATTTAAATTACATTTGAGAAGAAAAAGAAAGAAGGCAACCGATTTAGAAAAAAACAAGAGGGAAAAAGACTGAATGATTATCAGGCAACCTAGTTGATTAGATTATAGAGGGCCAATTGACAAAAACTAAAAATAAAAAAGATGATCTAATGTACATGATACAAAACTACATTTAAGACTAACCTAATGATATACGTTTGAACAAATTAAAAGAATTTGGGCCATATCATTGTATATGAAAGAATTCCCTCACATAATATATGCTTATTTTTAAAATCACAAATATGAATATTTAGAGGTTTAATATAAAGATACACAATAATTTATAATCCAATATAAATAAAGCACACTTATCTTTTATGTAAAAGAGATGCAAATGCATAGGTCAAATGCTAGGTCCCTAGATGCTACTAAAAAGATTGTCACAATAAATACAATAATTGCACATTATTATCATGCTTATACATAATTAGATAAAAAAATAATGGTTTAAGCTAGTGTTTATCTGGCCAGTGCTTGTCTACTTATTTCTAAGTTAGGTCGGATTGACAGATTTGCTCTCTATAAGTCCTTGTCTAATACTATTTTTTTATGTAATCTTTGGAAAATTGTTTATTGATTTGTTAGCTAAACTGTTGATGACTCTTGGATTTGAAGATTGCAGGAATTTAATCGTTGAGTTCAATAGTTTAGTAGCATTATTGCCGGTGAACATTTTATGCATGGCCTTTATTTTGCATAAGAGAATGGTAATTTAGACCTTGAGTTTAGGGACTGACCTTGAGTTTGTTTTTCCTTTATTTAGCTTTCTGTTTTCCCCTTTCTAGTAGGGATGGGTGTGGCCCAGTTAGAACGGCAGGCCTAGCTGGCCCAGCCCACCTTGATATATTCGGATCCAACCTAGCCTGTGATATACCCAGGCTGCGAGCTATGTTCTGCCCTAAACATATAGACAAAGAAGTAAGGCCAGCCCATGGCCAAATTAGCCCGCGTCCGACCCAGCCCTTCCCAGCCCAACCTGGCCCGCCTTTGGTGATAACTATATATTGATGTTATTTTAGTAGCAACTCAATTAAAAATTATAATTTTAGGTGTTGGAGTTGTAATTTTAGTAATAGTGGAGATTTTCTAAACTCTGTTTAGCATTTTAATAAATATTTATATTCATTTTGATTTACTAGAAATGCTCAAATTATTGTGAATATTTTATCCTTTGAGATAATTCTTTAACCAATTACAAAATTATAGGGTTTGAACTTTTCAGAAAGATAAAATATAAGTCCATTCTTTAAATTATACATTACAATCTAGCAGAAATTAAAAAATAAAAAAGAATGCGGACCGACTCGCGACCTGAACAGCCGTGGGCTAGGTCCGACCTGTTAGGTCTCATGTTATGAGCCTACATCTTCTAATCTTATTTTGATGATTACAAATAATTCCTAATACTATTTGTCTAGTGTTTATGTTTTCTTATTAGGTATTCTAGACAAATAATGTTTTGGAGGATGGATGGACTAGAGCTTTCATGATCATATCCATTGGAGGATGAAAGGATATAGTAGAATGAAGCCCATGCATACTAGTCAAGATCCAAGTTCAAGCTTCTTCCATGTTTACCAAGACAAGCTACAAATGAAGATCTATCAAGCTTGGGTAAATTAAGTTTAGGGTTTATATAATGTATGTTAATTCTATAAGCTCAAATACACACACACATTACATTTGTGAATTTTCATGAAAATAAGTGTTTTTATGCAAAATACATTCAAATATATGTTGGACTATACAAACCATGCTAACATATTTTATTATGTCCATAAAATGATTACACAAGTTTTCAGAATTTGATTTGAGCTAAAATGGCAAAATCAACATTTGAAAAATATGTATTTTAGCACTTTTGAATATTTCTGAGTTTTCACAAATGATAAGAGCAAATTGAAAAATTCATTTTTCAACATGTTCATATTCATGTTTATAAATTTTTTCTAAAGTTTTACATTTTTTAGAATTTATTTGTTATTTTTAAATGCACTTGAAAAGTCAGATTTTGGACATGCACAGTGTCTATGCATGTTCATAAGTCGACTTATCAAGGTTGATAAGTTGACTTATGAAATGCTCTAGAAAGTGTATTTTTTTTCTCTACTGAGTCGACTTATTTAAGAACACAAGTCGACTTATTATAAGTCGAATGCAAGTCAACTTATAGGCATAGTTTTGTGTGTTAATTTTCTTCTGAAAGTCGATTTATGTGAACATTCAAGTCGACTTATTATAAGTCGATCACAAGTATACTTATACTAAGTCGAATGCAAGTCGACTTATAAATATGACCGTTGCACAGTAACGGCTATTTACAGATTCTGTTTTTGTGTGGGTTTTTGATTATTTCCTTGGGGTTTTGGCTGATGTCTTGGGTTGTTATAAATACCCCATTGCATTTACCTCTCCCTACAATTAAGAGAATGTTTTAAACAAGTTTTTGAAGAGGGTTTTAAAGAGGAGTTTAAAGAGTTTTTAAGTTTGTTTAAGTTTCTAAATTTGAGTTTACAAAGAGGAGGCTTGTATTTTCAATTGAGGAATTCATCCTCAATCTTCATCAACCTCTTTGTGTTTATAGAGAAGTTTTTCTAACTCTTTTCTCTAGCAATTTTATTATTAATTTTCATATTCTTATTATTGCTATTTTGCTAATTGAGTTAGATCTTATTTATACTTATTTTATCATACACACCCTATTTGAGTTTGTAGCATTTCATACCTCATATATTGGGTTGTGGGATTGTGATTTGTGAGATTGAGCTTACATTGAGTTCTCACCTATTGTAGAAAATATTTTATTGTATTGTGCTTAATTGTGAGTTACACGTTGTATCACACTTGTACACCGAGAGGAGTGTGTGGTGAGAGACGTGGTTGTCCCAAGAGGAGTGGCGTCGGTAGTAATGCCTAGAGGTAGGTCGTAATTCTGAGCACTTGAGAGAAACATGGGCTAGATACTAACACTTAGAGGGTGTAGAGTGTGAGTGCAATTGTGTGTGTTATAAAGTTTTTGGTGAACTAGAAACCGAATAGTGAGATGTAAACGTTATTCGGGTGAGCGTAGAGAACCCGGTTGTGATAGTGGATTTCTCCCCGGGAGTGGGGAGCGGAGACGTAGGACAGAAGGTCCGAACTCCGTGATCATCCTTGTGTGTTAGAGTTTGCATTGGCGTATCATTTGTTTATATTGCTTATTCTTGGTCATATCACATTGTATATCTATCTTGTAAGAATAAGTTGTTAATAAGTTTTAATCGACATTAATATCTAATAAGATTAGCAATAACCTTATTCATCCCCCTTTAGGGTACTTTCAATTGGTATCAGAGCTTGGTGCTCTTGATTTAAAGTTTAACCGCCTTGAGTTAACGGTCCAAGCTTTAATATTGTTGCTAATCTTGTTTGATATTATTTAATTCGTTTGCTCATATATTATGGATATGTTTGTTGTAGGCTACGATATAAATGTTGCTCCTAGATATTGTAACTTCCCTTATGAACAATGGTGTTGTAGATTCAAAATTTTTGTTAAATCTAGAAACATATATTTATGGGAAGTTATTGACAATGCTTATATTGTTCTCACTTTGGAGAAATCCAAGTGGACCAAACATGACAAGAAAATATTCACAATGAACAAGTTAGTGTTAGAATTTATGCATAATGCTTTTGGTCCATGTATTTCTAACGAACTTGCTCATTTTGATAGTGCTTATACAATTTGAAAAATTATTCGAAGCACATCACGGGAACTTGGAGGCGATCCGACGATATTTGGCGGTTCCCTATTTAAGTTCACAAGGAGCCTCATCATGCACACGGCCACTAGGCGATAGCCCTAGTGAGGTATGTGAGTCCGATAACAAAAATGATCTTACTATTGATGAACTCACACATGGCTATAAATTATTGATGCATGATTTTAAGAAATTGCAACGTAGCTACATTAACTTAAAAAGCAAGCATGTCGAAATAAAATCCTCTCATGAAACACTAGCCACTAAGTTTGATCTCATTGCAAATGAAAATATAAATCTTAAAGAATGCAATGAAAAATTAATTTTTTTTTAGAAAATGCTAGTTTGTTTCATGCTAAATGTGATGCTATATTAGAAGTTGAGGACATTATAAAAGAGATTAATTCTTTTAAAATTGATCATGCATGTTCTACTTCTAACAACAATACTTATGTGGATAATAATGAGTTGAATCATGTTAAAAGTAGAATATCCTCTTTAGATTCAACATTAAAAACTTGCATTGTTAATAACAACAAGCTTATGGACTTGTGTGCAAAGTCCCACAAAATTGTTTTTAAGAAACCTATTCACTATGCACACAAGTATAACAAAATTTACAAGTGTTCTATTTGCGGTCGTAAAGGCCATGTTGCTAAATTTTGTTATAATGCACAAAATCCTAACAAGCCTAATCATGTTTGTGCATCCCATCAAGCTTTTCCATCTCATACACATGTACACACACATATTGTAAATCATAAACATGCTCATGTGTATAAGTGTAATTTTTTGTGGTCGTTTTGATCATTTGACCAAATTTTGTTTTAATTTGAAAGATGTCTCTCATTTGTAAAAAACTTCAAATAAATTACATTTACTTGCAAATGATTTATGTGCACCACCATTTGGTCAACACAAACCTTTTAGATCTTTTCATTGCACACATTGCAATCGAAAAGGCCACGTATATGAATTTTGTTTTGACCGTATCCGTGCACCATACAAGCCCAAATGGGTTCATAAACCAAGGGCTTTGAGCTTTAATGATAGGGGTTATGTCCCTAGACTCTTAGGTACCAAGAGTAATTGGGTACCAAAATAAGTTTATTCTTTAAGAACAAATTTTTAGCTTTCTTTTGTTTTAGTATTTCATGTTCTTAAAGACATATTTTTTATGTTTTATAAACAAAATTGAAAACAATTCTATACTTGGTATTTGATTTGAAAGGTTATCATTCATATTTTTTCATGATTCTCTTTTATAGATTTTCATGTTTTCATCCTTATGAATTGATACGATTTTTATCAAGATGATTTTTTTTGCTAAAACACCATTTTTTTATTATTATACCTTGTTTTCAATTTTTTTTATTGAACTATGTGTTTATGTTTATGGGATCATTTTAAATCACTCTTATGATGAGATTTATGTGTTTGAGCTTCCGGATCATCTAGTTGTGGTTTATAATGTATTCCTTATGTGGTTTGATCAAGTTTTGCAAAAAGGATTTATTCTATTGATCAATTACTTTTTAGATATATACTTTGTTTTGTATTTGCATATGAGAGGTTATATGTTTGAGCAACCCTCCGGGAGGTTTACCGGATGCTAAAAGCTTTATTTGGGTTGAAACTTGTTTCAAGAGCTTGTTTTGCTCACCTCTCTTGCTTTTGTCTAAAATGATACAATATATACACTTTAAATTTCTGTTAGTATCATTTGAGGCTTTTATTTGAACCTTCATGAGGTTCATGATTTTATTTTATTTTTATATTGCATGATTTACTTTTGCTTATATCCAAATAATGTTTTATGATTGGATATTGAGACACCTTTTATATGTCTATTTATGCTCTCAATCAATCATGTTTTATGATGCATAATTTGAAAAAAAAATCTAAATCATTTAATGTTTGATTTTCTTTTAATCTTTTTTAAATCTTTTAGGTTTTATGTTTTAGACTCTTGTGGCACCTTATCTTTATGATACATGCATAAGTGTTCACTTGGTCTTCTTTAATGTGAGTTGTGTTTAGGATATTCTATATCCATGCTTATTCATATTTGTTTGCCATGTTCATAATTGCATATTTTCTATATGGTTTTTTGATAGGGGGAGCCTTCCCCATATTTTTTGTTAATACTCACCTATGCTTTATGATAGGGGGAGCTTTCGCTCTCTTATTCTTTTGTTTCCCCATTTTGATATTGTCAAAGGGGGAGAAACAAGTGGATTGTGAATATATTTTAAGAGTATTGTGTTTTATTATATATCTCATATACTCTTTGTGAAGATTGTTTGTCATCATCAAAAATGGGAAGATTATTAGGTCTCATGTTATGAGCCTACATCTTCTAATCTTGTTTTGATGATTACAAACAATTCCTAATATAGTTTGTCTAGTATTTATGTTTTCTTATTAGGTATTCTAGCAAACAATGTTTTGGAGGATGGATGGACTAGAACTTTCACGATCATATCCATTGGAGGATGGAAGGATATAGTGGAATGAAGCCCATGCATACTAGTCAAGATCCAAGTTCAAGCTTCTTTCATGTTTACCAAGATAAGCTACAAATGAAGATCTATCAAGTTTGGGTAAATTAAGTTTAGGGTTTATATAATGTGTGTTAATTCTATAAGCTCAAATGTACATACACATTACATTTGTGAATTTTTATGAAAATAAGTGTTTTTATGTAAAATACATTCAAATATGTGTTGGACTATACAAACCATGCTAACATCTTTTATTATGTCCATAAAATGATTACACGTGTTTTCAAAACTTGATTTGAGCTAAAATGGCAAAAACAACATATTTAAAATATATATATTTTAGCACTTTTGAATATTTCTAAGTTTTCACAAATGATAAGAGCAAATTAAAAAATTCATTTTCTAACATGTTCATATTCATGTTTATAAACTTTTTCCAAAGTTTTATATTTTTTGAAATTTATTTGTTATTTTTAAATGCGCTTGAAAAGTCAGATTTTGGACATGCACAGTGTCTGTGCATGTTCATAAGTCGACTTATCAGGGTTGATAAGTCGACTTATGAAATGCTCTAGAAAGTGTATTTTTTTCTCTGCTGAGTCAATTTATGTGAACTTTCAAGTCGACTTATTGTAAGTCGATCAAAATTTTACTTATACTAAGTCGAATGCAAGTCGACTTATAAATATGACCGTTGCACAGTAACGGTTATTTCCAGATTCTGTTTTTGTGTGGGTTTTTGATTATTTCCTTGGGGTTTTGGCTGATGTCTTGGGTTGTTATAAATACCCCATTGCATTTACCTCTCCCTACAATTAAGAGAATGTTTTAAACAAGTTTTTGAAGAGGGTTTTAAAGAGGAGTTTAAAGAGTTTTTAGGTTTGTTTAAGTTTCTAAGTTTGAGTTTACAAAGAGGAGGCTTGTATTTTCAATTGAGGAATTCATCCTCAATCTTCATCAACCTCTTTGTGTTTATAGAGAAGTTTTTCTATTCTTTTCTCTAGTAATTTTATTATTGATTTTCATATTCTTATTATTGCTATTTTGCTAATTGAGTTAGATCTTATTTATACTTATTATATCACACACACCCTATTTGAGCTTGTAGCATTTCATACCTCATATATTGGGTTGTGGGATTGTGATTTGTGAGATTGAGCTTACATTGAGTTCTCACCTATTGTAGAAAATATTTTATTGTATTGTGCTTAATTATGAGTTACACGTTGTATCACACTTGTACACCGAGAGGAGTGTGTGGTGAGAGACGTGGTTGTCCCAAGAGGAGTGGCGTTGGTAGTAATGCCTAGAGGTAGGTCGTAATTCTGAGCACTTGAGGGAAACACGGGCTAGATACCAACACTTAGAGGGTATAGGGTGTGAGTGTAATTGTGTGTGTTGTAAAGTTTTCGATGAACTAGAAAACCGAATTGTGTGATGTAAATGTTGTTCGGGTGAGCGTAGAAAACCCGATTGTGATAGTGGATTTCTTCCCGAGAGTGGGGAGCGGAGACAAAGGACAGAAGGTCCGAACTCCATGATCATCCTTGTGTGTTAGAGTTTGCATTGGCGTATCATTTGTTTATATTGCCTTTGCTCATTGTTTATATTGCTCATTCTTGGTCATATCACATTATATATCTATCTTGCAAGAATAAGTTGTTAATAAGTTTTAATCGGCATTAATATATAATAAGATTAGCAATAACCTTATTCACCCCCCTCTGGGGTACTTTCAGACCCTGTCCCATGTGGGCCATGGGCTGGGCTAAGTCTAGCTGCAAACCTGGGGACATAGTCCTTTGTCAGGCCAGCGGAGGCCCACCAAGGCCCGGGTCGGAGCTGACCTGATCTAAAACGGGCTAGTCGGTTCATAGGCGAGGCTCGACCCGGCCCACACCCACCCCTACTTTCCAGCTGATAAAAAAAGTTACAAGTGTTTTGCCCTTGCTCACAGGGGGATGTTATATATAGAAAAAGGAATATGGAGCGGATAACGGGAATCAAATCCACATCATTAGCTCTGAATTTTAGAGGTTTGATTTTTTTTAATATTTGTATATCTTATTTGTTTGATCTCTATGGGTTACTTCTTTGGTTATTTGAACGTGCTTTCAAATTGAATTGCGGTTAATTTTTTTTCCTTTGGAATGCTTGTTCTTCTTTTGTATTTTTTATACATACTCTAAATTTTTATGAATATTAGCATACAAATATTTCATGCCAACGACTTGTACTATATAACTTACCGACATGAACATGATACTAACTTTTAATTTTCCCTCTTGATTATTTGGAATATAATATGTGAGAAAAGTAGATTGCTTGAATTCCAAATTCAAAATTAGAAAATTGAGCCGGAACACTTTTTCCTTAGATAACCTAAAATTTAAAAGAAATTCAAAATAAGAATGTGGATGACATTTATATCAAGCTTAGGAACCAACCTTGCTTGATGGGATTGTGAATTTAAATGCCAATCTTATTAAGGCCTTATCTATTAATTATCACCAACCTTTAATTTAAGATGTGTATGTATGTTTAATTAAAGTCAAACAAATGATCGGTTATCTCACACACACACAAAGAAAAGAAAAGAAAAGAAAAAAAAGTGATAACTAAATATCCAAATAATGCCCACACGCAACCTTGCTGCAACTTCATGTGCGTTTTGCACACAACCCCTCACCCTAATTTCCTTTTAATTAAAACTCTCATATCTCCTATTTTAGAACCTTTTTACCTTAACTTCCAAATATTAATCTAGGACCTAGCCTAATCCTATCACTAAACCCCTACAACCTGTGACATCTTTAATTTCTAGACATAATTTTATATTTTTAGGGGCTGTTTGGTTGCACACTTTTTGAGAAAACTTTTCTCAAAACATCTAACAATGGCAAAATTATAATTAAATTTTTCCAGAGATTTCTGTAAATTGTGTTTGGTTCAACAAAAAATTTACAAAAATATTTTCTATAAAATATCAAAACCTACCAAATTTTACAAAAAAGAAATTTCCTCTCAAAATGAGAGGAAATCACCAGAAATCTGATACATATCATATTTAATTAAAAACCTACCAAATCTTGTTATTTTCTATAAAGTTATGAGCTATTTTCTTGTTTTGAACCAAACAAGCAAAGTACAAAAAATAAGAAAATTGATACTTTTTGATTTCTCAAAACTTTTCCTATAATTTTTTTAAGAAATACAAGGAAATCATATTTTAGGTGGAAAATATTTCCTATAATTTCTAGAAATTGAACCAAACACCCCCTTAATATATGATTATAAGATTTTTGTTGTTGTAATCATGGTTAGTTATAATTTGACTAGGATTTATCGAATATTGATTATTTGAATTTTCTAATTGTAGAGTATTTTAATTTGATGAGGTTTTTAGGTGAGAATAAGATAAGGAGGACATGTGGCTATTTTATAATGAAACATGTTCATTTTCGTGCCTTTTGAAAAACCACCAATTTCTCTTTATATATATAAAGGAGGGATATTGTACATTTTAAATGAAACTTACTCTTGACATTCACTTTTTTGAAATTCATCATTATTATTATACATGCTCGTCACGAAGTGACAGTCGTTTTTTTTCCAGGAACTTACTTTATTATTGCTTTTCTACTATAGTTAAAAGTTGTATGTTGCAATAAAGAAAAAATCTTAACTAGTAGCCAGCATAGATTACTGTAGGCTGTCTAAAAATCACAATAGATAGTTGATCCCCATCGAGCCCCGACAATGAAAGTTACAATCAGACGACTTTCTAATCACTGCATCCGCAACTCTACAACCGCTACGAACACGACATCGTCTCTGAGATGATTGATCTTGATGGCTGCGACAACAGCATGACTAATATTATATTAGCAACTATTAGAGATGCTGATGAGTAGTGTAATGATTTCAGAAATAAAAGGTTGGACTTAGCTGGTGAGTTGCTTGGTAGAGAGCTGTGGGCAAATATTCGTCTAAAAATCACTATGGATAGTTGATTCCCGTCAAGTTTCAACAATGAAAGCTACAATCAAATAGCTTTCGTGCCGACAAACGAAGGTTGCAAATAGGAGACTTTTCACACAGATCGAGAAGAGTTACAATTCAACGACGCTTCCGACAGCTGACGAAAACTCTATTCAGTGACCTTCACAATCAACAGTGAGAGTTACAATCTGACGACTCTCATATCCTATAACAGGCAAAGATCAATAAGCAGTAGCCTTTGCAGTGTTATAATGGACGAGGTTACAAGTCAACAACCTCTCTCAAACGCAGAACTCACTTCTGCGTTTCTCAAAACGCAGACGAACTGTGCGTTCTCCAACAGACGTCCAACTCTGCAACGCAGAGTTAAAACATAAAACGTACGAACTGTGCGTTCTTCGGCAAACACTCAACAATGCGTCCCAAATCCAGGACGCAGAGTTGATAACTCGACACACGAGCGGCCTGTGCGTCTCAAATCTCTAACAGAGATTTAACTCTGCGTCTCAAGCCTCGGACGCAGAGTTAAAGCCCAGAACGCCAACTGAGGCATTTTGACTTGTTCAAACACAAGTCGAACGGCCTCAAAACCGTTATCCCACGTTCTGAGGGATTTTCGCCCACTTAGGAGCGGATTTAGGGGTTGGTTACACCCCTAATCCCCCTATAAATAACCGACTTACTCAATTGAGTAAGGGGTTGACGTGTGCTGGCATCAAAACCGCATAAGGTTGACAAATCTCGGCAGCTTAACCGCATGGAGGAGGAGATCTTTCTGAAGATTAAAAAACTACCTAGTAGTTAGTCCATCAAATCAAAGGGGATCCCTTCATCAGCGGCAAATCAACTTGGCTATTAACCGAATCTTCGGTTCTAACAACTCTGTTATAGAGTTTCAACTCGCTCTGAGTTCTGAAACTCATTTAAGAGTTCGTAATTAAGCTTGCAACGCAAGTTAATTACATCAAACCAGTTATTCGGTTCTCAACAACTCTCTTCAGAGTTTTCAACTTGTTCTGAGTTCATTAAACTTGTTAAGAGTTCTGAACCGAATTCATCACACAAGTCAATTATTCCCGTGAGATAGGACGGTCGGATCGTCAACGGAGAGTAAGTTCGACACAAGCAATCGAAGGAGGCACTCCATCGCTACCAAGAAGAACCCATTTTTAAACAAAGGGGAGAATCAAATTCATTCTCCTCTCTTTTGTAATCGGAATCCAAATTGTAATTGATTTTAAGAGAATACAAATCAAATTTTCTTTCATTATCTTTTTACTGCAAATTTCCAACAAACAAAAGATGATGACTCTGCTGGGGACTAGCTTCTCTGACGAGGAAGTGGTGGCGCAATCTGACGTTCACCTCACTGGGACCATCGTCGAAACTCTCATCATAGAGTTCGACCAAGTCAGGTACGAGGAGGCTCTCTCCTCTGGGTCGCTTAGCCCTAAAGCTAGGTGTGATACCTGCAAGACCTCTAAGGAGGTCGTAACTACTGCTGAGATGCCAAAGAAAGCCCTCTCCTTTGGCCAAGACCTTAAACTCGCTCTGCGAGTTGAAGACTCCTCACCCATATCACTACGGCGCATAATAGGTCAAAAGAGACCTATGTCGGAGGAAAACCCAACCAACGCCGACGACGCTGCGGCCAAGGCGTTGAAACAAGCTAAGAAAAACGCCGCTCGACGAAGGAGAAGATCCATGCGGCGAGCATATTTGCGGAATAGCTGAGCTACGGCCCAACACAAAGACTGCGTTTCTGAAAATCCGCCCGAACTCTGCGTTTCTACTCCAGAATGCACACTTCGTGGCAATGAACCCGATTATGAGCCTCGGGTTATCCAGCTCAAACGCGACCCTCAGTGGCGCGTTGTTCAATCCAGACGCACACCTCAAGAGTGTGTCCCAAAACGTGACCTCCAAAGGCACGTTCAATCATCCGAACGCATGCCACAGCCGTGCGTTCAGTCAGAACACGACCCTCAAGGGTCTGTTCAAACAGCCAAATGCACACCACAAGGGTGCGTTCGTCCAAAACACGACCCCCAGGGGTCTATTCAATCATCCAAATGCACACCACAGGTGTGCGTTCAATCAAAATCCGACCCTCAGAGGTCTGGTTCATCAACCAAACGCACATCACAAGTGTGCGTTCAAACAAAGAACGACCCTCAGGGGTTTGTTTCATCATCAAAACGCACACCTCAAGTGAGCGTTCAACCAAAACAAGACCCACAGGGGTCTGTTTCAATATCAAAACGCACACCACAAGTGTGCGTTCAATCAGGACAAGATCCACAAGGATCTATTCCATCAGTCAAACACAGGCCTCGACCTCGTGTTTATAAACCTAAATGTGACCCTCGTGTTTCGTCTCAAGAACACGACATGGTCCGTAAGGTTCAAGAGGGACAGCATGGATTTAAGGTCCATGTCCGACCCATCCAAGGGCAGGGGGTTCCATCTCCACCTTCACGTGATCTTTCCCAGGTCTTCGACTTGCGTGAATTACTGTCAAGAGGAAGGCCAACATAGCAAGTGGCTCATTCATGCCAGTGTGAACGGCTCATTTCCGCTGTCCTCTCCGAATGCAGCTGTTGTTCACCTACGCCTAGACAATCGGTGTTCAATAGATTAACGAATGTCGTTAGACCTCCCAAACGACAACGTCGCCAGAAGAAGACCTCTGAAATCGACTATCCCGAGGTTACTATCAACATGATCGGCAGAGGAAAAGCCTCGCATTCCGATTCTGACGAGTCACAAAAAGTCATTCCCCAACTGTTAGGGAAATTTGTGACCAGTTCGAAGGAGTATATCGGCATACTTGGACTCGGACAGGAGCTATTCGCCCGGTTAACTATCAAAAGTTAGCCAAAGGGATCACAACAAGTGATGAACATTCGGCAATAGCCGAATCTCAATCTTCGAGCTCGGTCGGAGCACAAGAGGTATCCGCTTACATGGCGGGAAACCCCGAGGACATAGCCAAAAGAGTTGACGAACATCACGTCATACTCCAGGTGCAGCAAGAAACCCTTCTTCAAATGAAGGACATGTTGGCCCAGCTCCTGGCAGAAAAAGGCAAAAAACCTGAGTCTTCCCGGAAGACAACGTCAAAGGGAAAGCAAAAAGCACACGAACATTCAGATCGAGAGACTCACAACCTGGAATCCTCTTCTGAAGGTGAGAAGGAGATGGAAAAAGAACTGCATCCTCAGTCCACTAAAATGGATGAACTGGAAGCTCGCCTCAATGCAATCGCCAACAGAAGTGAGCTCCGCGAAGAAGGAGTGGTGAGGCCTTACCCCGCTGAGTAGGACACAGCTCCATACCCACCGAAGTTCAAGGCCCCTACCTTGCAACCGTTCGATGGCACAGGATCACCAAATCAGCACATCTACTACTTCAAATCTCAAACTGGAGATGTGGTGGCGAACGATGCCATCCTGACACGCTTGTTCATTGGCACTCTTAAAGGGGTAGCCTTTGAATGGTTTATGAAACTGCTTGCTGGATCTATTCAGAAATGAGTAGATTTGGAAAGGCTTTTCTTGGCCAGATTCTTTGAAGACGACACAGAGGTCTCAGTCCCGACTCTTCTCGCCACTAAGCAAAAGAAGAGAGAATCTATTCAAGACCTATGTTGAGAGATTCCGCAGCATGGCATTGCGATGCCCTTCAGGTATGACCCAATCAACCTTGGTTGAAACTTGCAGGCACAACTTACAGACCCAGCTCCTTGCTCAGATGGGGGTAGCAGAATGTCGCTCCTAGAGACAACTGGTATCGCAAGGAGAACAAGCCGAAGAGATTGTCGCTCGGGTGAAAGCCAAAGAAGCTGCACAGCCCAAACCGCAACAGCAACGCAATCAGAACAACGCCTAGTGGTCTAAGGGAAAAGAGACCTTAGCAGCTGACTACACGCAAGTACCACCGCCCACGAAGCAAGGCAAAGCACCCAATAAGCAAAAAGTGCCCAAACAGTATTCCTTCAAGGAGGAGCATGTGGACACCTTGTTCCAGCTACTGCGGAAGAACAACAAGTTACAACTTCCTAAAATTAGGAAGCCAGAGGAGGCAGGAAAGGTAGATGACCTTAATTACTGCCGCTATCACAGGTTCCTGGGGCATCCTACCAGAAGATGTTACATCTTTAAGGATATTCTCCAAAATTTGGTGGACGCCAAGGTGCTCACTTTGAAACCTGAGCAAAAGACCGTCTCTACCAACATGATAGCACTCCAGTTCGGTGACTTCCCTCCAGTGGCGACCGCAGACGGCGTTGTCCCCATCCACAAGGGAGAAATGCACCTGAAGAATACTGACTTGCACAGTCAGAAAGACAAGGGATTGATTCCCCTCACCACTCCAAAAGGAGAAATCATGTGGGTCCACCCCGATCTGGTGGAAGATCAACAGTGGACGAATATCTCGTCCAAGAAGAAAAGAGGAAAGGCTAAGTCATCCAATATGATTAGCCCCTCTGTTAATGAGAATGATGATCATCTCAAACCTCTTACGGACTCAGAAGAAGAGAGGATTGTTCTAGTGGCATACCCAGAAGGCAACCCTGGCACTCGGTCAGGAAAAGCTTACTTGAGAGACTACAACCAGGATACTCAAGGAGCTGACGAACACCCCCAAGACGCTGGGGGTTCTGTACCGAAAAAGCCGGACGATAAAGGAAAACAAAAGGAACTCCGGTTCAATAAAAATCTTCACCAAGAACTGGGGGAGTCAAGCGCTCCTTTTCAATTCAATGTCATGGCACAGTTGGCCAACATACCGGCCAGAATTATGCTATATGAGCTCCTAAGGTTGTCCAAAACCACCAAGGAAGCTCTAATTGAAGCATTGAAGAATACAGAGAGCTTCATCGCCCATGTCACTCCAATTCCCGAAGCTTCTGAAGATCAAACTTATCGGCAATGTCTGCAAGCTGCAAGAAGTTTGCCCTGTATATCGTTTACTCAAGAAGATATGCAGGTTAAACACAAACACGATAGACCTTTGTACTACACGGGTGTAGGGTGTAAATTTGATTTCCCGAAAACAGGGAGTTTCGTTTGTATTGATAAGAAGGCTTATTACAAACTAATAATCAAATGTTTACAACAGAAGCAGAGGGAATGCCCTCTTTGTTTAGTGTAGGGACTTTTGGTGGCTATAGGATGCTTCGCTCGATGCTCGTGTCGAGTCTGCTTCCCTTGGACCGTTCGATCGAGGTTGCCGTGGAGCTTCAGTACGTAGCAGAAGCTCGAGTCGATAGAGTTTGGGTCTTCTAGTTCGTCGGCGATCGGGGCTCAGAACTAGGAAACGGTGCTGCAATGCAAGGATTATGCAAGGAGCTCGGTCTCAACTGCTTTTCTCAAAGTTTTTCGACCTCCCTCAAAGTTTGCTAGAAGAGGATTTTAAATGAATGAAGGACAGCTTGACTGCTCCTTGAATTATGGGATGTGACCATACATTATTCGGAGATATCCTGCTGCTCATTCGTACCGTCAATGGTCATTCGAAGAGCTGTGCTCTGCATCACGCTACGTAGGAGTGGGAAAGCCCCTCCTCGTATGCGTGACAACGGCTGTCAGATGCTTGCGTGGATCTGACCAACCACCGAGCGCCGGCGGCTCTCACCCTTCGCTTGGACAACTGAGGTGAGTCGCATTTATAAGGGTGCAGGCTGCTTTGACACCTGTCTGCTCACTTGTACTGTGGGCGGCTATTCGGCGGGCCTGGAGTACCGCGAGAGAGGTGGGAAAGCATGTCCCCGGCACTTGAGTGGGTTTGGACAGCTCGCCGAATGCTGGCGGATTCGTCTCTTGACTCAGACAGCCGAGGTGAGTTACATTTATGAATGTTCAGGTCGACTCGACACCTGCCCAGTCCTTCGTACTGTGAGCGGCCGTTTGACGGTCTTGGAGTACTGTGCCCTCTCCCTTCGGGTCGAGAGAGGTGGTAAAGCCCATCTCAGCACGTGGGGTAGCAGATATCTGGCCATATTCGCACCCTTGGGGTTTGCTGGCGGATTTGAATGCAGGCTCGGTCTGGCGAGTTATGATAAAGGGTGAATTCGCGTGGCTTTGGGCGACTTCCCCTTACAGACGGATTTCTTGCAAGTCTACGGAGGTATTTTTTACCGTCTACAAGACCCCCTTCAAAGTTTTCAGACCTAAACCGGCTTGCGTGTGGTCTGGAATACTTTGAATAAAGAAGTCCTTGGCGAAACAAGTACATTTGGTTTCTTTTAGGATTTTTAGCAAACCCTCAGCTATCAACGGGTTTGATATGCCTTTACCGATTACCGTTTGAATCGGGCTAGCCCTACTATTCCCCTCAGTATGATGAGTTGTCGAGTAGTTTCTCTTAGACTTGATGCTAAGATTTCTACTCTCAACCTTAGCCGTTCGAGGCGTGGTTTTAAGCGAGGTCATCTCTTTGGCATTCCAAGGCTCGGGACAAGTTGTGTTATTTGTTGTTTGTCTCCAAGGACGAATGAGCCGCTCTAGCGAAGTTAGGATTTGGAGGTGAAACTCTGTTCGACTTGCGGATTTGGGTCGAGTTTTCGCAGGCGAGTCCCTTCCTTTCGGGTGAGGCTATGTTCGGTGTGGGTGAGCCACGCGTCTGCTGGTGGGCTTCGTGCTCTCCAACTAAGACGGCGTGGTTCCGTCACGTCGCGCTCTGACGTAAGCTTCGTGCACCTCGTCTGGATCGTGGTCGTAGTTTTCGAACCCGGCCGTTGGATACAACCGTCAATTTCGACTCGGGTTCCGGGTTCTCGATCGGCCCGTCTCCCGTCTTGACGTGGCACTTCGAATCTGGGCCGTTGATTTCGATCGTGGTTACCTCTCTAGTCCGCAGGTGCTTCGCTTTTTGAGGACGATTGTGGCCACGTTGGCAACTCCGCCCTTTAAAAAGGTTGCTCTCTTCCTTTGAGGGTTATCGTGCTCCAACTTCTTGAAAGTTTTCTAACGAGAGAGAGAGTTCTCGCTCAATCCCCTCAATGGCGCCGAAATCTAAGAGGTGTGTTGCAAAAGGAGGAGGTCCCGGACGCTATTCCGACCGCCTCGCCGCCGGCGCACCCGTCAGTGATACGCACTTGGGTAAGTCGAGAGGTTAGTCTGACGACTTTGCGTAGGCTACAGACGTCGGGTTGGGGGGAATGAGCATTGCTTGTCTTCCCTGGATTTAATCATCTTTGGCAGCTTCCCCGATTTAGGGCAAAGTTTGCCCTTTTTTGGGAGGATTTTGTATTTGGTCATAGAGGACGATTTCTGCCTTCACAGGAGAAATTGACCCTTTTTGGGTGAAGGCAAACTCGTTTTTGATAGGCGAGTTCGACTTTTTCTCCGGTAAGGGGTTATCGTTTTCATTAGGCAGACTTCGTTCTCGTTAAGCGGGCTTTGCCTTCTGACAGGCGAATTCGCCCATCTTTACTTGATTGGCGGATTTATCTTTAGGGCGGATCCCGTCCTGACATTTTGGTTCTTTCTTGTAGTGACCTTTTCTGACGAAGCTCTTCTGAAGGGCGTGGCCATCGGTCTCGCCGGAGGCACAGGCTATACGGCGCCTCCGTGATTTCCCTCTTTGAATCCGGTGCTTGTGTTCTCTACTGATAAGCCGGATGGCTTGATAAGGAGAGTCACTGATGGGCACCACTTAACGCTGCGTGAGTTGACCACCGACGCGGTGTTGACAAATAAGGCCAGGGCAGAGTTACACAAGCCCCAGTTCTTGTTCGGCGATGCCGCGACTGATCCCTCCGCCCTGCTGCTCAAGGAGAGTAGGTGGCTTCGTGAAATGGACGGGGTCCACTACTATCTTCCTAACATGCCTTGGGAGTTCTCTATCGTCGAGCTGCGTTCCTTGGCGGTCCCGAGGATGATGAATTGGGATTTGACCCCGACTCAAGACGGGGTGACTTGCGGCGTCTTCACAGGCTCCACAGCTGGGTACGGGGTGGAGAGCTCTTGTAAACGGGTGACTGGCCTGTGTCCGGGTCTACCTTCCAATGAGCTGCCTATTGGGGAGACGACGACGGTCGCGAAGACTTTCTGCCATCGCTTCTTCCAAGCCGGCGGGAAATTTCCCCCGAAGGATTTCAGAGCTCCGGGGTGGATCTACTCTGCGCCTGGCAGCAAGACTTGGTGGTCCAAGATTACTAACTACATTTTGGCCGAGAACTCTGATCTCGCGAACTCAGAGCTGTATTCGGCCATTCAGGCCACTCGGCACGGTCTGAAGATTAATGCTTCCCAGTTTCACAGCATTTTAGAGCTGTATTGTGCGGACAGCGGCACCTTTTTCACCCCCAATGGTGAGCTCGGCATAGCCCTCCATGAGATGTACGATGTGTCGGGACTGCCGGTAGGGGACTTTTCGTATGAGGAGTACGTCCCTGGTCAAGATGAGATCGACCAGCTTTCTGACCGCTCCCCTTTGGTGGTCGAGACCTTGTGGGAGTTGCTCTGTCACTATCACATATGCCTCAATACCTTAGGGGCGGTTGATCACAAAGGTAAGAAGAAAAGGGCCCCGGGGATCAGCCACAAGAATTGGGCCGATTATTTATTCCCTGAGAACGATGTCAAGGGAAGGCCTGCCCTGCCGCTGAGTGGATGTGACCAGGCTGAAGTAGAAAGGAGGATGGCCGAAGGGGAAGCTACAATAGCTCTGGAGCGTGACGAGGGCGGGTTCAAATCCGGAACGGTCTTCCACTCGTTTCACCATCAGGCTAAGTCTCCTATATTTGGAAAGGCTTTGTTTGTGGGGTACCTCATGTTGTGGCTAAAGAGGTGCGTAATCCCCACTCACTCTTTTGAGGCTCTTCCCGTGGAGGTCGTGTATCCTGCGGTTTGCTTAGCCCACGGGAAGTCCTATTCCTTAGTATCGGCGATGATAGCGTGTATCCACCGGGGGCTCCGCACCCTGACGGCCCAATTCTGCCGTATATCGACTATCGATGAGGGGGACGGAGAGGTCATCTGGACCCCCAATCCTAGGGTGGGGTTGCCATACACTTATTTGATGGCATGGTTCATCTACCACTGCGAATGCTTGATGAGCGCCCCCGCGACTCTTCAGGGGGATAGGTTTGTTCCATTCGTTGAGCGCCTGGAGAGGTGTTCTTGGAAGTGTAAGGAGATTCCCGACGCGCGGAAGACGCTTTCCCATTTCATCCACTACAACTTCCGCCGTTTCTTTCCTTATTTCAGCGGAGGAGGATACGGGGAGTCTCTTAGAGACGCGCCGACGGCGGATCATCACACAGTTCTCCCGTACGGCGCCTTTCGCTGATTGGTAAACATTCGGCCGGGGTATCACATCCTACGCACAGGTTCTGTGTGCTACCTCGAGCCGTATATCCCTTGCAGGTTTGCCCGCCAGTTCGGGTATGACCAACTGTATGTGGGCAATGTCAATCCTCGCCTACACTTCGAAGGAGGGCTGGTGGACGGAGCTCGGGGATGGTTCTGGACCCATGCTGGTGGCACCCAGGCCCGTTTTGAATTACCTGCGAAGGATCGCGACTTGCATCACACTCTCCTGTACTGCCGATGGTATCGGGGTGCCAGTGCTAACCCCGAAGGCTTCTGGTTCCAAAGCTCGTGTTTGGCGGAGCAGGGGGGTCTTTTCAGAAGGCCTCTTCGTACTTCGAGACTGAGGGGTCGCCAGACTGCTAAGGAGTGGTTTTTAGAGGACCCGGCTGAAGACGCCGAGGGCGGCGACGTTGGCCTAGACGAATCTGAGGTTCCCGAGGTTCGAGTTTCTTCTCCTGGTCCTTCGTTGGATGCCCCTGGTGAACCAAGAGAATCTGGGCGCCTAAGCCAGGTCCGGTGTCTGACAGTTGGACAGATGGGGGCGCCTCTTCTAAACGTTAACGGGAGGCAGCGGCCGAAAGATCCCGAGCGGAGGCGGCCAAGAAGACCCGTCATGATGAGACAGTCGAGATCGCTCAAGAAACGGAAGGTCAGGACGATGTTTCTCTGGTAAGCCTCCCCAGAGTGGCTATGTCTGGGTCTGGAGCTGTGCCACCCTTGAAGGACGCTTCTCCGCAATCTGGCGTGAGGCCACAGGCGGGAGCTCCAGCGGCTTCTGCATCCGCCTCAGGAGGTAATATTTGCCACAGTACCCTTGATCACAACGTTGACCTCACACCCTTGACATTTGTATTAGACCTATGCAGGTGCGGTTGAGAAAGTGCTCTCCATTGCTTCCGACGAAGAGGAGGGGGCTGGAGATGAAGAGGGGTTCACGGGCTTAGGTAAGTGTGGGCCTTAGCATTATTCATTCTTCCTTACCCAACTGTCAATAGGATCCCTTTCGAGGGGCGTCTGTTAACCCTCTTCGTGCATTCATAGCTGATCCTGCCTATGAAGTTGTTGGCAAAGAGGATCCTCCCTCTTGGACGGGTCGCTCGTCTGGGGAGACGGGCGAATCTGAGGAGGATGACGACGTCTCGGTTCATGAGGCGATATCAAGTGAGGAAGAGGTTCGGGCTCGTGAAGATGCGCCCAGCCAAATAGGGGGATCTCCCGCTCCTGAGGAAGCGTCGGCCGGGGATTGTCTATCAGCGCGAGAGTCTCCGCTTCAGAGGGAGGCTTCTACTCGGCTAGTGACCACTTCCTCGTCGGTGGTGGCTATTGATGCCGTGGCCGCTGCTCCGAAGGCGTCGGTGGTCACACCGGCCTTGGCGGCGCCAATTACTACTTCTGCCACCGATACTTCAACCGTAATTTCATCCTCGACAGAGGAGGCTACCCTCTCTCCCTTGGAGCGCTTGCGAAAAAGGAGTGCGGCACGAGCTCTGGCTGATTTTCAAGACACTCTAGCCGACTGCGTCAAGCTCCCTTTGGAGGAGAGTTGTCCCTTCGAGAATTTTAAGGAGGATCTCGACTACATCGTGTTCTTCCTAATCAAGAGGCTTGGTCACACTGCGGCGAAGCCCTACTTTCATCGTATGGAGGAGGTGGAGGAAGCTGTTCAACAGTTACTTGCCCTTCGTGCGAAGAGTTCCACACTTGTTGATCTTGCCTCCAACGAAGTCCGAGCAGCAGTGGAAGAACGTGATCGCCGTCTGAACGAGACTATGTCACTGGAGACAAGGTTGTCAGCAGAGTTGGAGCAGGCCAAGGCCGAGGGTGAACGAGTGGCCCTCGAGCAACAGAAGGCCGATAACTGCGTTTCTCGCTTGTCTTCGGAGGTAGAGAATCTGAAGCAAGTTATAGCTAAAGCGCAGGCCTCATTGGCCGTCCAAGAGAAGGCTTATGAACAGGCAGTCAAGGAATTGGAGGGTATTGGATCGCGCCGGCAGTTGGCGGCTGATTCCGTTGAGGAAAAGGACCGAGCCCTCAGGGAGATTAAAGAGACCGTCCAAGACTTAGTCTCGCGTACTGAGGAAGATCTTCACCGAGAGATCCTGAGGAAGCTAGAGCTTCGTCATGCTGGGGAGATTCGTGAGGCAGAACTGCGATTGAAAGCCTTGTAATTTGCCCCTTTTGTCTTTGATTCCCAGTTGTACTAGGATTTCTCTCTATGAATGAAATTATCTTTTCGCTTTCGGTCACTATCACTTCGCACGTGGGTGCTTGGCGATTCTCTATTGCAAGTTTATTTCATCTGCATGCAAATTTTGCCCGCGGGCGGATTTGCAGGAGTCTAAACGGCGAATCTGGTTCTGAGTGGGCTCCGCTTTCGGCGGGCCACGTGTCAACCCACGCGCACGTCAGTTAAGGAGACGTGGGCTAGTCGTTTCGTATTAAATACGGCGTAGTGGGCCTCTTCGTTTTTCACGTCCGACTTGGGCCGTTAGTCGAAGATCGTGTGTAGAAACTGCCAGATCTTGGCCGTTCACACAAACTCCGAGTCGTTCGGCCTTACTTTCAACTGTTTAGCCTTGAAGGGTCCAATCAAGCTGTGGATAACCTCCTTGGGTTGGAGCATTTAAAGCCTCTCCCCCTCGTTAAGAGAGATTGCAGTCTCTCTCTTTTTTTTCGTTCTTCAGGTGAAGTTCTAGTTTCCCTCTCGTTGCGCTCAGAATGGCTCCGAAGGTGAAAAAGGTTACCTCGAAGAAGAGGAAGGAGACGTCTTCTTCGGGCGCTATTGAGGCTGCTGCCGCCGAAGGTATTCCTTGTCTGAATTTTTAATTCCTGTGCAGGCATGAATTGGTCAGGTATTTCTCGTTTGACCCCTTTCGTCGTGCTGTTATTGTGTTTCACAGCCCAAGAAGAGGTGCCGACTGCCGAAGAGCAGGCGGCCGAACCCATTCTGATTTCCGACGACGAGTCTGAGGGTGCGGTGACTTCCTCCGAACCAAAGCCCACTCCGACACCTGATGCCGAACCCTGCCTTGAGATTCTACCCATCGCGGCGTTCGCTCCGGGTCAAGAGCCTATTTCTTCCGATTCCTCATCTTTACAGGCCCACCTTGAAGAGTTCGAGAATGCGGTGAAGCAAGTGATTTCTCTCGTCAGTCTTGGCATGGGCAGTTTCGACGGCTTTAGGCAATCTCTCCTGGACCGCGTGGTCGACCTTCGGCGATCGGGCGAAAATCGGATTGCCACGCGTTGCATGCAGAAGCTCCGTCTTTTGGAGTCACGCATGATGAGGCTAGAGACGTTGTTACGAGAAGGCCCGGAAGTTGATATGGAATCTTTCCTGGTTCGTGTCAGGCGTCAAGAGGCCTGGGATCAGGAAGTTCGCTCTAAGGAAATAGCAGATCTGGAGTCTAACCTCGCCTCCTGGGTGGGTCAACAACACTTACTAGGATAAAGGATAGGCGACGCTACTTCCATTGTAGCCCACCTAAAGACCGAGTTGGGGGAGGCGGAGTCGTCTCTGAGGAAGCTTCAATCCGAGAGGGCAAAGGTCGACAAGGTCGTTGAAGAGAAAACTCGGAACATTTTCACGCTACGCGAGGAGGATACTGTCGCTAGGTCAAGCTTCGAGGGTTGAGTGTGACAAGAGGCTGAGGACAAGGCCAGGGAGGACCATGCAGGAAAGATAGCCGTGGCCAAGGCAGATCTTGCGTCCTTTAGTCTGTTGGATTAGCTCCCCCTGTTTCTGAAAGTGTGTCAAGATATTTTGCTTTATTTGCTTTCTTCTTTGAATGTTATGACTCTTTTGTTGTAAAGTCATAACTTTGTTCAAATGTACTGTTTGGAAGCATCTAATGAGGTTTGTGTCTGCTCATTGTGTGTACACTTTTTGATACGTCGCCTTTCAGTGTTTTGCCCTGTAATTGCCGACAATCTTGTGTTGCAAGCAACGTTCCTCGCGTGACGACGAGTTTATTTTAAAGGCCAAACTCTATTCCGGCGAGTTTACACCGTTGGCGAAGTTAGGGCGACGGCGAGTTCGCTTAGATGAAAAAACTCGACTCCTGACGAGTTCACATTGCTGTTGAAGCTCAATTGATTGGCGAGTTCGTCTGTAGGCGAGACTCGATCGCGACGAATTTTACTCAGGGGCTAAACTCAACTGATGGCGAGAAGGCCAAGCTCGACGGACGGTGAGTTTACTCTGCAGGCGAACCCGTATGATGGTGAGTTTGAGTTGAAAGCCAAACTCGATTGATGGCGAATTTACGCTGCTAGCGAAAAACGTATGATGGCGAGTTTACACGACCGGCGAAACTTTTGATGTGTCGAATTCGTCCCACAGTTAGAGATCCAACTGTGGGCGACACTTGTGCCACGCTTCTGTCTGCGGGCCCAAGTGCTTGCCAGCTAAGGCTCTGCGGGCGCATTAACGCTCATTAATGGCGAGGCGACAGAACGCTTCGCCTCCTGGGCTCAATCCGATCGGTCGGTTTGGAGTCCCGCGAGGAATGACCTTTATTGGCGTTGAGCTCGAAGCGCCACAGGACACCTGGACCGTTCGATCGTCTGAGGGGACAGATCATGACCGTCGAAATTTTTTTTTGCTATATACATATAATGTACTTGCCGTCTTTTCAGCAAAGTCCTCTTTCTTTCAAGATAATTCACTAAAAGAAGAAAACTGCTGCAGGACTTCTCTTTGACCCATGGCTTCCGACTCCGACCATAGCGTTTCTGAGGGTGTTGGGTCTTCTGCCACCGTCGTCGACGTCGGTGCTCCGCCCGCTTCCCCCGTGAACTCGGTTCAGGGGTCTTCTGCCCCAGACCCCACAGCTCACCCTGCATTGGAGGGTTTGGTCCACGGCATCGGCATCTCGGTCGGCGTGGGCGACGGGAGGTATTATGATGTGCTTCCCCTCGTGGAGTCGGGTCTAGAGGCGGTCCGCCACGCGGGTGGTGCCTCGCTCGCACGGCGATGTGAGCGGGAGCTTGGCCGCGTGGAGGGGCTGATGTACCGCCTCGAGGAGCTGGCGCACGACGATCCTTCCGACATGCCACCGCCCCTCTCGCTGTGCCTCCTGCTCGAGCGTGAGGAGCGAGCGAAGCTGATTCAGGCGAAAGAGGCCGAGCTCAGGCGTCTGCGCAAGCAGCGTAAGGTGGTGTTGGCCCGGATGGACGCTTATCTGGATGCCGCCTTCTTCAAAGACGCTGGATCCCTTCGTGGCGAGGCGATGCTGCTGGAGCTTGAGCAGGAGAACAGGGCAATCTGCCGTGCTGCTGAGGAGGTGGATCGAGCGCTTCAGCTCCTCTGCCAGGAGGAAGAGGACAGCGAGGCTGCCTTTGCCCAGCTTCGGCAGAAGCGAAAGGAGGAGGCGAAAGCCCAGCGTGCGGCGGCTCTTGCGGAAGTCAAGGCTAAGATCGCCGGCTTCTGCCTGCTGAAGTTCCTCTGAGGCTTGCCTCCTCTTTTTTTGTAACTTAGTTGATGCCGTGCCACACACAACTTGAAAACTTATGCATGTAAATTTTGGCCCGTAATGGCCTTTAGCTTTTGCTTATCTTTGCTTCGCATGCACAGTTTTCTTTTTTCTTTGTCTGCGCTGTTTGGCATTTGAGTTGAACTTGGTGAGCCTCTGGCTATTTTGTTTTAGACTTAGTCGTTTTAGGCTCTTATTCTGCCCTCGGTTGCTCACAGCGTGGGATCGGGTTAACTCCGATTTTCTTTTCGCGTTGTAGCTCAAATAGGATCGAGAGAGCAACACTTGGCTTGCAGCAGAGAACAATCGTTCGCTCACACGGCCAACCGAAGAACCCAACTTCGACTCGCCACTCAGCGAGTTGTTGCTTGGGGAACCGACAGACAGGTCGTCTGCCGAATCGCTCCGAATCGTTCAGGGATGTAGGAATGTGACGATTGATTGTTGTAGGAGCCATCGCGTGGTAGACTACCACCCATTAGTTACCCTAAGGGAATGTTAGAATATCTGGAATAGGTCAAGTAGTTCAGGGACGTAGGAGTGTGACTATTGACAGAAGTAATAACACGTCGCGTGGTAGGCTATTACTTAGGCTGTGTTACTCGTAGGAATAACGGCGCCAATCATCAGAGGTGATCATTAACAGAAAGATTGTCCAATGTTGAAGAATAAACAAAAATCAAGTTATTTCAACAACTTCAACAATATTCAAAATAACAAGAAGAGGAAAGCAATGGCGGTCACTTGGGATGATAGTGATGAATCATCCTCAGATGAAGAAATTGAAGAAAAGGAAAGTGCTCACATGTGTTTCATGGCACAAGATGATGTAAGTGAAAATGAAGAGCTTTTAGATGCTTTTAATGAATTATATGAAACTTTTATAAGATTAAAAATTTCACATAATTTTCTTAAAGGTGAGAATAAAAGGTTACGTGAAGAAATTTCAGATTTAAATTCCTCTACTTATACTAATTCTCAATTAGTTGAATTAAAAGAAGAAAATTTTTCTTTACTAAAAGAAAATGATAATTTATCTAATGAAAATAAATATTTAAAATCAGAATGTAATAAGTTAAATATTCGAATTAATAGTTTAGATAAAGATATTTCTTCTTTTAAATCAAGATATGAAGATATATGTTTAAATGTAAGCAAATTTAATAAAGGAAAAGAAAATCTTAATAATATTCTTTCTTTTCAAAGAGAATCACAAAAGACAAAAGGATTAGGTTTTCAAATTAATAAAAACAAATCAAAGAATACAATTTTTGTAAAACCTTCTTGTGATTTGCATGATTATAAATATGAAAATTTGTATAAAAAGAAATCAAAATTCTTTTCTATTTGGGTTCCAAAAGAATTATCTTCTTTTAATAAGAATTTTTATATTTCTGATTTTATTAAAAATATTTGTTTATCATCTAATTATTTAAGTAAATCAAACTCTTCATGGGTTTGGTTTCCTAAAGGCTAATTTAAAGGACCCAACATAGTATGGGTACCAAAATGTAAATGTTTATTTTTTCAGGTACCCAAGAAAGATAGGTGGATTTTAGATAGTGGTTGCTCTAAACATATGACTGGAAATATTCAATTGTTGTCATCTTTTCAAAACAAGGATGGAGGTACCGTTACTTTTGGAGATAACAACAAAGGAAAAGTCATCGGTATTGGTTCCGTAGGTAATCCAAACAAACCTATCATTGATAATGTTTTATTAGTTAATGGTCTTAAACATAATTTACTAAGTATTAGTCAACTTTG
This sequence comes from Asparagus officinalis, assembly GCF_001876935.1. Lineage (NCBI taxonomy): Eukaryota > Viridiplantae > Streptophyta > Magnoliopsida > Asparagales > Asparagaceae > Asparagus > Asparagus officinalis. Next base: position 75,647,920 of record NC_033794.1, on the reverse strand, counting down.
TGATAAAGGTTATAAAATTGTTTTTGAAAAAGAATCATGCTTAATTTATGATATTGATTTAATAACCATTATTTTTAAAGGTTATAGAAAAAATAACATATATGTGTTATCAATGAATAATATTTCAAATGAACATTGTCTTATTGCATCATCTAATGATTCTATTTTATGGCATAAACGTTTTGGACATGTTAACTTTAAACATATGTCTAAGATTTCTAAAAATGATTCAGTAAATGGTTTGCCTAAGATGTCATTTAAAAATAATTTTTGTGATGCATGTCAACAAGGAAAAATGCACAAATCTTCTTTTAAATCTAAAAATATAATATCTACAAATAGACCATTAGAATTAATTCATATAGATCTTTTTGGTCCATCTAGAGTAGCATCTTTAAATGGAAGTAGATATGCATTTGTTCTTGTTGATGATTTTTCTAGATTCACTTGGGTAATTTTTCTTAAACATAAAAATGATGCTTTTAATGAGTTTTCTATATTTTGCAAGAAAATTCAAAATCAAAAATCAACTTCTATTATCTCTATACGTAGTGATCATGGAGGTGAATTTGAAAATGAATTATTTGCAAATTTTTGTGATAAACATGGTATATCACATACTTTTTCTTTTCCTCGTGCTGCTCCACAAAATGGAGTTGTAGAAAGGAAAAATAGAACCTTACAAGAATGTGCTAGAACCATGTTATGTGATAGTAATTTACCAAAATATTTTTGGGCAGAAGCTGTATCAACAGCTTGTTATGTATTAAATAGAGTTTTATTAAGACCTATTTTAAAGAAAACCTCTTATGAATTGTTTTATAACAAGATTCCTAAAGTATCTTACTTTAAAGTTTTTTGTTGTAAATGTTTTATTTTAAACACAAAGGATAACTTAGATAAATTTGATTCTAAATCTGATGAAGGAATTTTTGTTGGATATTCTAATCACAGTAAAGCATAAGAATTATATAACAAAAGAACACTAGTTATTGAAGAATCTTTACATGTTTCATTTGATGAAAATTTTTCAAAATCACTAATTTTTTTATATAATGATGATGATATATGAAATTTTTTCAAAATCACCTATTATATTAAATAATGATGATGATATAATTGATACTATTCATGATACTCCTATGATAGATATTACAAAAGATGATAATTTACAAAATAATTTACCTAAAGATTTTGTAGAAGTTAAAAATCATCCACATGATTTAGTTATTGGAAATATTTCTGATAAAGTAACTACTAGATCTCATTTTAATTTGATTGCTCATACTGCTTTTATTTCAACTATTAAACCTAAAAATATAAAAGAAGCACTTCTTGATGATTCATGGATAATTGCTATGCAAGATGAACTTAATCAATTTACTAGAAATAATGTTTGGGATCTTATACCTAGACCTCAAAATAAATCCATTATTGGAACAAAATGGATTTTTAGAAACAAATTAGATGAATTTGGTCAAGTTGTTAGAAACAAAGCTAGATTAGTTGCTCAAGGTTATAATCAAGAAGAAGGAATTGATTATGATGAAACTTATGCACCTATTGCACGATTAGAATCAAATTAGAATTTTACTTGCATATGCATATTTTATGAATTTTAAATTATTTCAAATGGATGTTAAAAGTGCTTTTCTAAATGGTTTTATAAAAGAAGAAGTTTTTGTAGAACAACCTTCAGGTTTTGAACATGAAAGTTTTCCAAATCATGTTTTTAAACTTAAGAAAGCTTTATATGGTCTTAAACAAGAACCTCGTGCTTGGTATGATAGATTAAAGAAGTTTCTTTTAACTTCAGGTTTTGAAATTGGAAAAGTTGATTCAACATTATTTATTAAGAAAATAAATAAAGATATTTTACTAATTCAAATATATGTAGATGATATTATTTTTGGTTCTACTAACAATAATCTTTGTCAAGAATTTGCTAAGAATATGCAGGATGAATTTGAAATGAGTCACATGGGTGAACTAAATTTCTTCCTTGGACTACAAATTAAACAATTGAAAGAAGGAATATTCATCAATCAAAGCAAGTATGCAAAAGATTTACTCAAACGTTTCGGAATGGAAAATACAACTAGCAAACCAACACCAATGAGTACTACTACATCACTTGCCAAAGATGAAAATGGTAAGAATGTTGATCAAAAGCTTTATCGAGGTATGATTGGAGCACTTCTTTACATTACTGCAAGTAGACCTGCTATTATGTTTAGTGTATGTTTATGTGTTAGATTTCAATCTAATCCTAAAGAATCACATCTTAAAGCAGTGAAAAGAATTTTAGATATATTAAAGATACTACAAATTATGGTTTATTTTATCCAAAACATAGTTCTTTTGATTTAATATCATATAGTGATGCTGATTTTGCCGGATGTAAATCCGATAGAAAAAGTACAAGTGGAACATGTTATTTTTTAGGACATTCACTTGTATCTTGGTTTAGTAAAAAACAAAATTCAGTATCATTATCAACAACTAAAGCTGAATATATTGCTGCAAGCCTTGCATGTGATCAAATATTATGGATGAAACAAACATTATCTGATTATGGCATAAATTGTCTCATATCATCCATTATGTGTGACAATTCTAGTGCAATTAATTTATCTAAAAATCCTATTTAACATTCACGTACAAAACACATTGATATTAGACATCATTTTTTACGTGATCACGTGCTTAAAGGTGATATTTCATTAGAATTTATACCTACAGATAAACAAATAGCAGATATATTAACAAAACCCTTAAAAGAAGAAATTTATGTTAAATTAAGAAGGGAATTAGGTATGTGTTCAATTGAAGATTTAAATTAAATTTTAAAAAAAAACACATATGCATTTATACCTTTAATAGTTGACTAATTTGACTTATAGTCGACTACATGCACAAGTCTTCCATATAAGTTTTTCTGTGAATTAAAGTGTAGTCGACAACTTGCTTCTATAGTCGACTACTCTATGTTAAAATCTTAAAATCAACTTTCTGTTGTTTACAGTGTAGTCGACTACAATACAGATTAGTCGACTACTCTGAGTTAAAAACTTAAAATCATCTTTCTGTCGATTACAGTGTAGTCGACTACTTTTACTATTAGTCGACTACTGATTCTGAACTCTCAGTTTTACAGTTTTAAAGCTTATTGGATTTTTACTTAAATTCAAACCCAAAACCCAATACCCAATACCCGTTTCAGTTAAGTAAAACTCATCTCAACCATAGATTTTTAACTCTATCAATCCTAGCCACATATCTAAGATCAAATCTTAACCCTACATTTAATTCACTATCAAATCTGAATCATACATTGTAAATTATTTTAAAAGATAAAATAAAAATCTAAAAACTACCCACTAACCTATCTAAAAACCGACTATCTTCTTTCTCCCTTCAGATCTGTCGAATCCAGGTTAGGGCATCTTCAATCTTCTCAAATTCTTCATCAAATTCTTTAATTTTCTTTCATATCTGTCACAGCATTCAAGATCAGTAGTCGACTAATCCAAGCTATAGTCGACTAATCTAGGGTTTCAAACAGTTTGGGGTATATTTCTAAACTTGATCTTTGAATTTTTGGTTATTTATCTGTTTCATCATGTCTAGATCTAAGAAAGCTAAGCAAACCCATACCTCTGTCAATGATGAAATCATCATTTATTTAAAAAGTCCTGATTTATTAGAAAAATTTAACAAAATATCATCTTTTGAAGTTCTTCCAGAACGATTTGTGAAATTTGATGATTTTATTCCCTGGAATTTTGGGTCATATTTTAAAAATGTGGGATTGCTTGAATTATTCTCTGCTGAAAATAAAAAACCCACATATCCATTTCTTGTGCAACTGTTCTATACTAATATAGAACGTGTGGGAACTATAGGTGGTTCTGAAAAACTTAAGACTGTTGTTAAAGGAATAGAGATTGACTTAACTACAAAGTCAATTGGAAAAATCTTCAATATTCCTTATCAAGAAGTTTCTCTTAGGTCAGTTAGGATGAATGATTATGATCTTTTATCTAATCATATATTTCTTCCTGGATATGGCAAACCTTTAAATAACTCAAACAAACTTCGTCCAATTCCTAGGTTCATTGCACGAATCCTAGCTTATAACCTATTTCCAAAAACTGGGAGTTTTTATTTCATTTCCCTAGATTTAGCAAAAGCTCTATATGCTATAATGGGAAATATTCAAGTTAATTGGGCTGAAGTTTACTTTGACAATCTTCTGACTATTCCAAGAGGATTTCTTCCTTATGGTGCATTCCTAACTAAAATCTTTGACAAATTCCATGTCGATCTCCAATCTGAAAATTCTGTTGTCCGATCCATTGAATTTTTTGATTCAAATGCCCTAACTAGGATGAAATTGACAAACTTTGAAATTCAAGAACAAAATCCTCAAAATGAACCTGAACCTCATCAAGAAGAAATTCCACAATCTTCAACTCAAGCAGGAGCTTCTTCAAGTCAACCACCACCATTTCCTAAAGAACCCTCTTGCTTTTCAGACGTGCAATACAACACTTTGAGTGCACGTATCCTTGAACTTGAAACTGGTCAAAGAGCTCTATATGCACAGAATTCATATATCATTAGTAATCAAGAAGAGCTAATCAAGAAGTTTGAAGACTTGGACACAAAGCTTAATACGTATTTTCAAGGACAGCAACCTCCTCCAGCACCTTAAGATGTTTTTATGTTAAGTATCAAAACAATTATGTTATTATGTTTAAGTTTCAAAAACTATGTGGTTGACAAAGGGGGAGAAATAGGTATTGTTATGTATTGTTATAGACTTAAATTTGCATATATGCAGGGGGAGTAAGTATGGTTATTCCATTATGTTTAAATCTGATTATAATATACATACTTATGCATAAATTATTTTTTATCTTCGAAAAGGGGGAGAATGTTGAATATCATATCTCCATGATAGTATTTTGATGATAACAATTTATACAATGTGTTATCATATCTCCATGATAGTATTTTGATGATAACAATTTATACAATGTGTGCACTAACTTTTATATGCAGATTTCAATATCAGAATATGAACAAGTGCAAGTTGATTTCAAGACATTATGAAGTGAAGTGCAACTTGAGTATAAAAATCTTTTATTCCATGAAGTGCAACTTGAGTATAAAAATCTTTTATTTCATAATTTCTACTCTTAGTAGTCGACTAATTAGAATAGTAGTCGACTACTCGTGTATAAAACTTAAATATATGTTTCTGTCATTTTACAGTATAGTCGACTAATGTAGATTATAGTCGACTACTCAAGTGTTTGACAGAAACATAAGTTTCTGTTATTTTACAATATAGTCGAATAATCTACATTATAGTCGACTACTGAAGGTAAATTTTATTTTACTAGTTTCTGTTAAAATACAGTGTAGTCGACTAATGAGCATTGTAGTCGACTACTGAGAAATTTTCTGAATACACAGAGTCTGTTTGAACTCAATGTAGTCGACTAATCTGTATTGTAGTCGACTACAGATACAGTTTTTCCAGATTTTAAAGTTTAAATTTGTGACTGTTTATAGCCGTTTTTAAACGTTTTTAAAGTTCAAAAAATTATCTTTTCAAGGGCTATAAATAGGTTATCAGTTCAGAAAAAATGCAGAGACTTACATACCCATAAGCTTTGATCTTTGTCCATTTTTTCAAGTAAAAAATATTCAGATTTTGAGAAAAAAAAAGTTTCTGAAATTGCCTCTGAACATCATTCAAATACTTATTGTTTAGGCAATTTACAGAAGTTAGAATCATTCCTAAGCCACTACTACACTACACTACAAATCAAGGCTTATAGGAATTGAAATTGTTGCTTCAAAAGTTCTCTCAAGTTGTGAGAGGTGTTAATCTCTTGGTTTAGAGATTGGTGTGCAAATTGGCATGGTGTTTGTCAATTGGTGTTGCAATTTGCAGGGTCTTGCAAATTGGTCAGGTTTGCTTTTTGATTTTGTAAGTTTATTCAAAATCATAGTGGAAACTCTCAAGCGGGATTTGCTTGGGGACTGGATGTACACCGGATTGGTGGAACCAGTATAAATCCTTGTGTTTGTGATTGTGAATTTCTGAGATTGCCATTTTTCTTTACAATTTATAATCTACTTTGCATAAATTTTAAAAGAACACTATTCACCCCCCTCTAGTGTTCTAGTGTATCTATTTCAGATCCTACACAACCACTATCCAAAATCCACCTATCTTTCTTGGGTATCTGAAATAATGAACATTTATAATTTTGGTACCCATACTATGTTCGGTCCTTTAAATTAGCCTTTAGGAAACCAAACCCATGAAGAGTTTGACTTACCTAAATAGTTAGTTGATAAACAAATATTTTTAATAAAATCAGAAATATAAAAATTCTTATGTAAAGAAGATAATTCTTTTGGAACCCAAATAGAAAAGAATTTTTATTTCTTTTTACACAAATTTTTATTTCTATTTTCATACAAATCACAAGAAGATTTTACAAAAATTGTTTTTTTCGATTTATTTTTATTAAATTGAAAACCTAATCCTTTTGTCTTTTGTGATTCTTTTTGAAAAGAAAGTATATTATTAAGATTTTCTTTATCTTTTTGAATTTGCTTACATTCAAACATATGTCCTCATATTTTGATTTAAAAGAAGTAATATCTTTATCTAAACTATTAATGCGAATTTTTAAATCATTACATTCTGATTTTAAATAAATATTCTCATTAGATAAACATTCATTTTCTTTAAGCAAAGAATATTTTTCTTCTTTTAATTTAATTACTTGAGAATTAGAAATATTAGAGGAATTTAAATCAGAAATTTCTTCAAGTAATCTTTTATTTTCACCTTTAAGAAAATTATGTGAAGTTTTTAATCTCACAAAATGTTTATATAATTCATTGAAAGCATCTAAAAGTTCTTCATTTTTACTTACTTCATCTTGTGCCATAAAACACATGTGAGCACTTTTCTTTTCTTCAATATCTTCATCTGAAGATGACTCATCACTATCATCCCAAGTGACTGCCATTGCTTTCCTTTTTTTGTTATTTTGAATGTTGTTGAAGTTGTTAAAATAACATGATTTTTGCTTATTCTTCAACATTAGACAATCTTTCTTCATATGACCTGGTTTATTATACTTAAAACAAAGAGGGTTATTTGAAATTGAACTCTTAGATTTAAAATTACATCGTTTTATAAATTTTCAAAATTTTCGTGCAAACATGCCTATTTCTTCATCATCATCATCTGAATCTTCTTTATCGGAAGTAGTATTGAATGCAAGTACTTTCTTGTTCTTTGTTTCTTCATCATTCTTTCTATCTTCAATTTGAACTTCATACGTCATAAGATTTCCGATAAGATTTTTAACCGTAAGAGTTGACAAATCATTGGCTTCTTTGATTGTGGTAACTTTCTTTTCCCATCATGGAGTAAGTGATCGTAGTATTTTTCTTACCATCTCCACTTGTGTGTATATTTTTCCAAGACTAATGAGAGAATTTGTGATGTCGGTGAATCTTGTGAACATTTCTCCAATAGTCTCGTTTTCCTTCATCTTAAATAATTCGAATCTGTGTACAAGAACAGAAATTTTAGATTCTTTAACTTTATTTGTACCTTCATGAGTTACCTCAAGTGTATGCCAAGTATCATATGTAGATATGACCGTTGACACCCTATTGAACTCATTCTTGTCAAGTGCACAGAATAGTGCATTCATGGCTTTGGAGTCCAAATTTGCATTGTTCCTTTGACATGTAGTCCATTCTGAAAAAGGAGTTGTAGGCTTCTCATATTTTGTTTCCACAACATTCCAAAGTTCATAACAAATAGATTGAAGGTAAATCTTCATTCGGTACTTTCAATAGTTGTAGTTCAATCCATCGAACTTTGGTAGACGATTTGTAGAATGACCTTCTTTAAATTGTGATGTATTTGTAGACGCCATCTTTCACCTTGCTCTGATACCAAATGTAGAATCTGAAATAGATACACTAGAACACTAGAGGGGGGGTGAATAGTATTCTTATAAAATTTATACAAAGTAGATTATAAATTGTAAAGAAAAATGGCAATCTCAGAAATTCACAAACACAAAGTTTTATACTGATTCCACCAATCCGGTGTACATCCAATCCCCAAGCAAATCCCGCTTGAGAGTTTCCACTATGATTTTGAATAAACTTATAAAATCAAAAGCAAAACTGACCAATTTACAAGTCCCTGTAAATTGCAACATCAATTAACAAACACCTTGTCAATTTGCACACCAATCTCTAAACCAAGAGATTAACACCTCTCACAAACCGAGAGAACTTTTAAAACTACAATTTTGATTCCTATAAGCATTGATTTGAAGTGTAGTGTAGTAGTGGCTTAGGAATGATTCTTACTTCTGTAAATTGCCTAAACAATAAGTATTTGAATGATGTTCAAAGGTAATTTTAGAAACTTTTCTTTTTCTCAAAATCTGAATGTTTTTTACTTGAAAAAATGCACAAAGATCAAAGCTTATGGGTATGTAAATCTCTGCATTTTTTCTGAACAAATAATCTATTTATAGCCCTTGAAAAGACAATTTTTGAACTTTAAAAACATTTAAAAACAGCTATAAACAGTCATAAATTCAAACTTTGAATTCTAAAAAAAACTGTATCTGTAGTCGACTACAGGACAGATTAGTTGACTACACTGAGTTTAAACAGAATCTGTGAAGTCAGAAAAATTCTCAGTAGTCGACTATAAAGTTCATTAGTCGACTATACTATAATTAAATAGAAACTTGAAAAAAGAATTTTACCTTCAGTAGTCGACTATAATGTTAATTCGTCGACTATACTGTAAAATTACAGGAACTTATATTTCTGTCATAAGCTTAAGTAGTCGACTATTATCCTTATTAGTCGACTATACTGTAAATTAACAGAAACATATATTTAAGACATATACATGAGTAGTCGACTACTATTCTAATTAGTCGACTACTAAGAGTTAGAAAATGATATGAATTAAATGTTTTGACACTTCATTATTAATTATAACTCTAATGGTTAACATAGGGGATTTCTATAGTTAACCAATACACTAAGCTTGTGTTAGTGTGTTCTAATATATATATGTGTGTGTGTGTATGTGAGTGATCAAAGCTTGTACAATAATTCTAAGTAAAGAAAATGTAAAATATATTATCTCATATGTTCTTCATCTTCTTCACTTCATAATGCCTTGAATCTCAACTTGCACTTGTTCATATTTTGATATTGAAAGCTGCATATAAGAGTTAATGCATTTGTATAACACATATTGTATAAATTGTTATCATCAAAATAATATCATGGAGATATGATATTCAACAAGCAACAGTAGCCACAACAACAGGCGACAAAGCAGCAATCACCTTAGTGGCAGCAACGACCTCAAAGGCAACAGAAGGCTTCTGAGCCAAAGTTCAAAGGCAACAGAAGGCTTCTGAGCCAAAGTTCCAGAAGGAATACTCCTTCAAGGAAGATAAGGTCCCCGATATCTTCAAGTACCTATTGGAGAACAACAAGATCAAGCTACCCCCAATCACCAATCACGAGGGTGCTAAGAAGACTACCTATCCACGATACTGCGTATTCCATAGGGCAGTTCATCATCCCACTAAAACATGTTATGCCCTCAAAGATAAGATTCAATCCTTGATTGATGTTGGGATTATCACCGCAAAGCAACCCAAGGAGAAGAAGGTGGGTGAAAACACAGTGAGTATTAGCTTCGGCTCTATTCCCCTCACTTGGTTTCGTCCAGAACCTGTGACGAAAGTAGAGATGAAGACTGTCAATGAAGACCCTCACGGGCAATGCCAAAAAGGCCTAGTGCTACACACGGTCTCCAACGACATAATCCTTTGGGTTCATCCTGATCTATTTCAAGATGAGCAATGGACAGGGTCTCCTTCCAAGAAGAAATTGAAATCCAAGGGCAAAGGAAAATCTTATTGTGCTACCACAACAATTCTGGAGGAAAATGACGAAGGGATCCCTACCTTCCCACTTTTCAATGATGAGCATGAAGCTTTTGCCACTAGAAGTGAGAACGAGTATCGGTTCAACTATCTCAAGGTGGCCGATCAAGCTAAGCAGGGGGTGGTTTCCACCACTACCAAACCTACTAAAGAAATTCCTTAACAAAAGGAGGTTACAGCTAAACGGAAGGATAAAGAGCCCCAACACCAAGAGGTTCAGAACCTGAAGCAGTCTTGATTCAATCGTCTGATTGGAGAGACAAACCGGGAAGTTCGAACGTTCCATACCGCTTCGATGCTATAGCCTTACTGACTAACATCCCAGCAAGGATAACTCTATATGAGTTATTGCGTCTATCTAAAGACACCCGGGAGGCTTTGCAAGAAGCTTTAGCCGATTCTGATGTGTTTCTCACTCAGGTCAAGCCGATCCCTGAAGAACCAGAGTCGTTAGCTCAACATTGCAACCTCACAGCCAAACAATTCCCGTGCATCACTTTCACTAAGGAGGACATGCAAGTGAGGAATTTGGAGTATGACAGACTGTTGTATTTCCACCAGATACATCAGTTCCAGCGTTGTCAACTAGATCCAAGTCGATTCGGGTTCCGCTATCAGCATTATGCCACTCCGATTGATGTACAATCTCAGAATTCCCACTAGCAAGTTAGCATCCATAGGCACTATTATCTACGGATTTAACACCAGTGGATCTAGGCCATTGGGTAAAATCTGGGTGAAGTGCCAGCTCGGAGATTGAAAATTAGAGGTCACATGCTATGTTATCGATGCTGAGAACTCTTATAACTTATTATTGGGTCGACCCTGGATCCATAGTAATATTATAGTCCCCTCCACCCTCCATCAATATCTCAAATATGTAGACGCTAATAGTGAGGTCAAGACGGTGATCACTAATAAGCAACTTTTTAAGGGATTGGAAAATTATTTTACTGACTCTCTTCTTTATAATGTTGACTCTGATACTGAACCATTAGACCAAGATACGGACAGCAAAGAAGAAGCCGATACCGAAACTAGGCTTGATTACGATGGTGGTTTTGTATTGAATGACATTGTACCCTTTTTAATCAATCTTGACGACGGAGAATCATCAGACGGTAGTTGTAATTGGCAACTTGCCGAAACTAAAATAAAAAACGATTTAGAATACTCGTGTTCTCTTAATAAGGTAATGAAGGGGTTATACGATGACCTCGACTTACACATGCCGCTCCATTTATCTTGAGTGACAAAGAAGCGTATACAAGACACATTTGGGATGACCCTAGTCATTCCTGCCAAGAAAAAGGGTCAAAAGGAGATAATTTATGATAAAGGGGAAATGTGTTCGCTACCAGACCATTGTTCAAGGGATAGCAGTGACGATGAAAAGACTGGTCCTCACTTATCTAAATACAGCTCAAAAACGCGTAACCTCATGAAAAATAGGGATACAATCTCGCACTTAGGGAAGGACTTTGCTTCGGTCGAGGTGCTCGAGTTCCGACTAAGGCTGCTTATGTTCCAAAGGGGAAACCTGATAATTACTATGCATATAGAAGAGGTCTAGGCTATGTCTCTTCATCCGACGATGAATGCTGCTAGCAAGCTATTGACCAGTTAACGAATAAAGATAGGTACTCGTCTGATTCTTCAAATTAGGACTCTGACGTCAGCATTGGAAAGATGTTCAAAGGCCTAATGTCGAACATGGCCACTGTCGACCCACCACAATGGGGGAAGATGATCAACTACTAACTTGGGAAGACCCATGGATCCATCACCTAAATATCTAATATGGTGACTGATTCGAACAAAGAGAACCTCCCACTAAGGATAAAGTGGTTCAGGTAAACATGGATGACGAAGCTAACCAGAAGCCCATATTCGTCAGCGACAACCTCCCACCAGAAGGGAAGGAGGAGTTAATTACCCTCATCAGTGAGTACATCGACGTCTTTTCCTAGAACTATGAAGATATGCCAAGACTTGATCCAAACGTGCCAATACACCACCTTAACATCAAAACGGATGTCAAACTTGTCAAGCAATAGCAAAGACGGTTTTGTCCACAGATTATAGAGGCAATCGAAACTAAAGTTAAAAAGTTAATTGATTTAGACTTCATCCGGGAAGAGTAACAACCTGATTAGCTTGCGAACATCGTTCCGGTTCTGAAGAAGAATGGGAAAATAAGGATCTGCATCAATTTTAGAGACCTGAACACCACATGCACGAAAGACGACTTTCCTCTCTTTATCACAGATGTCATCACTGATAACACATATGGATTTGATAGAATGTCCTTCATGGATGGGTTCGCAGGATACAATCAAATCAAGATGTGTTCAGATGAAGAAAAGCATACTACGTTCAGAATGCCCATTAGCATCTTCTGCTACACGGTTATGCCCTTAGGCTTGAAGAACGCATGCACCATGTGCCAACGAGCAATGGCGAAGATTTTCTAAGAACACCTCTGAAAGACCATCGAGTGCTACATTGACAATTTGTTCATTAAAAGTCGTAACAAAGATGACCACATTAAAGACTTGAGGATAATGTTCAATCTCATGTGGAGTCACCAATTGAATCCTACCAAATCTTTCCTCAGAATTGTTAGACCCTAGAGGGGGGGTGATTAGGGTCTTATGCTAATCTAATCCGATTTAAATGCCAATTAAAACTTATTAACAAGTTATCCTAGCAAGTATGAAATACAACAATGTATATGAGCTAGGATAAGTAATATGAACAACAAAGAGATATATCCTATATGATGAATATGTATATATGCAAGGATATATAAACTAACACAAGGGGTAAACAATCTAAATAGGATAGTGGATGAAATGAATGAGCAATGCACAATTGGCGATATAAGATGAATGCAAAAATAAATATGCCAAAGACAAACTCAAACAAGCAATATGATCACGGAGTTCGGACCTTCCGTCCTACGTCTCCGCTCCCCACTCCCGGGGAGAAATCCACTATCACAACCGGGTTTTCTACGTTCACCCGAACAACGTTTACACCTCACAGTATCGGTTTTCAACGCTCACCGATCAACGTCACTCCTCACAATCGGTTTTCTAGTTCACCGAAAACTTCACAACACACTCGGTTTCTAGTTCACCGAAAACCTAACAATCTCACAATGTAACAAATATAAATTGTTCTCTAATATGGATGAGAACACAATTAAAGCACAACTCAAAGTTACAATCTCTCACCACCCAACTATACTATGTATGCAAATACTATAAGCTCAATGTGGGTGTGTGTAACAATGAGTAAAATAAAATCTAACTCAATTAACAAACTAGCAATAATAAGAATATAAAAATCAATAATGAAATTGCTAGAGAAAAGAGTTAGAAAACTTCTCTAAGAACACAAGAAGAGGATGAAGGGGATTGAGAATGAATCCCTCAATCTGCAGTGAAAACTTCCTCCTTTGTAAACAGAAACCCAAACTCAAAACAAACAGTAAAACCCTAAACCCTTGCTTAAACTTTTCTTTTCTTTTAAAACATTTCTTAGTTAGCTTGAGAGTTGAAGACAATGGGGTATTTATACCCTCTCACAACTCAGCCAAAAACCCCAAGCAAAAGACAAAAAACACAGCCCCAAGGCAACGGTCAAAAAACTAGCCGTTGGAAGCTGAACTGGACGGCGTCGGTCGACCGAAAATTTCGTCGACCGGACCGGTCGACCGACAGACTTCTGTCGCCCAGGAAACTTTTGACCTCAGGTTCGGTCGACCGTACCGGTCGACCGAAAACTGACACTCAAAAACCTGATTTTAAAAGGCTGTTTAAAAATATCAAATAAATTCCAAAAAATGTAAAACTTTGGGGAATGATTGTAGACATGATAATAAACATGCTACAATGACTGGTTATCAAAAAGGACTTCCCAAATGAAAAATATCATCATTTTACAAACTAGTCCAAAACATGAAAATATGAGATACTTGAATTTTGATGTTTTGACATAAACCAACTTTTGAAACTTTGTGAAATGTTTTTGTAGACTTAGTAAAACATGTATAAACTGATATTGAAGTCTATAAACTAAGAATACAATATTTTCACAAAATTGCATATTCTATGCAATGTTTTCAAAAACATAATAGAAAATATGAAATATAGAATTTCATATATATAACCATAAAAACTCAAAACATATGTATGTATATATATAACTATATATATGCATAGAAACCAAAACTTATATATATATATATGACTATATATATATATACGAAGAAACCAATAAATGTGTGTGTATAGATAATTGAGCTTAGAGTATATAACACACATAATATAAACTCCTAAACTAAATTACCCAAGCAATGATCTTGATCTTCAAATGCCAAAAATCACTCACATTCAAGAGATAATGAGAACATATATAAATATATCAAGATGAACATATTGTCTCATATCATAAAAGCCAATATATAAAATAGATTTATGAAATCAAAATAAGAGAAACATGAGAATCATGTAAAAAGTTTTCAAATGAAAACAAATCAACCAATTTAAATCATAAATCAAAGTTTAAATCATAAAACCAAATCATTATTGATTTTTAAAAATCAAGAGAGGCAACTCTATCTAGCTCTTGAGCTAGTATTAACCCATATGAACATTTTAGCATCCGGTAAACATGATTTGGGAATAAACACCCAATAAATCCGGAGGGTTATATAAACATAGTCCTCTCATCAAAACAAAACAACTAATCATGAAAACAAAAGATTTTATAAATTATAAATTGTTTTCATATAGAAAGATTTCAAAGCATAATTTTCAAAACCAAGATAAAGAAGGATAAAAACATTAAAATTCTTAGTTTGAAAATCAAATTTGTTTTGGTACCCAAGAACTCTTGGTACCAAAAGATTTAGGGACATGACCCCTATCATTTAAGCTCAAAGCCCTAGGGTTATGAACCCTCTTAGGCACATATGGTGCACTAACATGGTCAAAACAATATTCATTCAAATGACCCTTCCGATTGCAATTTGTGCAATGAAAGAGATCCATTTGTTTTTGTGGACCATTAGCTCGTGCACGGGAATCATTTGCAAATAAAGATTTTCTTTTAAAATTATTTTGCAAATGAGAAACATCATTAAACAAAGGTGGTTTACTTGAGAAATTTGGCAAGTTTGAATATTTATTCAAATCATAACAAAACTTCGCCAAATGGCCAAATCTACCACAAGCATCACATTTAAACTTTTGTGGCTTAATAAAATCATTTGGCAAAGGTGAAGTCTTTTTCAAATCATAGCAAAATTTTGCCAAATGGCCAAAACGTCCACAAATATCACATTTAAACACATTTGCATGTTTATGATGTGCATGATAAGCATATGCATGTGTATGTGATGAGGAAGCTACATGAGATGCACAAGAAAGATTAATATTCTTATGTTTTTGTGCATCATAGCAAAATTTAGCTAGATGGCCTTTACGGCCGCAAATTGAACACTTATAAACTTTGCTATATATGTGTGCATGATGAGTAGATGATGATTTAGACTTGGCACACATATCCATAAGCTTCTTATGATTATTGATGCATGTTTTCAAAGTTGAATCTAAAGATGAAATGCATTTTTTCATAAGATTCAAGTCTTCATTTTTTGGCACATATGCACCTTTAGAAGTAGAACATAAATAGTTATCTATAAAAGAAGCCGTATCATTTTGTATGTTTTTTACTTCTAACATGGCATTATCTCTTTCATGAGTTAAGCTAGAAATGGATGATGTTAATTTTTCATTTTCTAAGTTTAACATATCATTGTTTTCTTTAAGATTTTCATTTTCTTTAGCAATGATATCAAACTTGGATACTAGCTTCTCATAATCGGATTCTAAATTATCATGCTTGCATTTTAAATCATTAAAATCTTTATGCAATTTGTTGTAGGCATGCAATAATTTCTTAGATGCACAAACAAGTTCATCACTAGATAACTCATTTTCGGGTTCGAACTCGCAAACCTCACTAGGGCTATCGCCTAGTGGCCGTGTGCATGATGCTCCACATGAACTTGAAGCCGGATCCGCCAAGGCTTGTTGGATCGCCTCCAAGTCCCCTTGATGTGCTTCAATTAATTTCCATAAGGTGTAAGCACTATCAACATGAACAAACTTGTTAGACATAGATGAGTTAAAAGCATTTAACAAATATTCTAACAAAATGTTGTTCATAGTAAACATGCGATGATCATTTTTATTCCACTTGGATTTCTCCATAGTGGGCACAATATAGGCATCATCTATAATTTCCCATAAATCAAAGTGTTTAGATTGAACAAAAAGTTTAAATCTAACACACCATTGGGCATAGGGGAAATTATCTAATCTAGGAGCAATATTGATGGCATAACCTAAACCATGCATATCCATAATATAAAAGGCAAGCAAGATACAAATAAAGCTCAAAATTAGATTAGCACAATAAGCTAACTTGGATCTTTAACTCAAGGCGATTAGACCTTAAATCAAAGAGCACCAAGCTCTGATACCAATTGTTAGACCCTAGAGGGGGGGTGATTAGGGTCTTATGCTAATCTAATCCGATTAAATGCCAATTAAAAACTAATTAACAAGTTATCCTAGCAAGTATGAAATGTAACAATATATATGAGCTAGGATAAGCAATATACAATGAGATATATCCTATATATGCAAGGATATATAAACAACACAAGGGTAAATAATCTAAACAAGATAGTGGATGATATAGATAATGAGCTAATGACAATGGCGATATAAGATATGAACATAAATATGAATGAACGCCAAAGCACACTCAAACAAGCAATATGATCACGGAGTTCGGACCTTCCGTCCTACGTCTCCGCTCCCCACTCCCGGGGAGAATTCCACTATCACAACCGGGTTTTCTACGTTCACCCGAACAACGTTTACACCTCACAGTATCGGTTTTCAACGCTCACCGATCAACGTCACTCCTCACAATCGGTTTTCTAGTTCACCGAAAACTTTCACACCACACTCGGTTTCTAGCTCACCGAAAACCTAACAATCTCACAATGTAACAAATATAAATTTGTTCTCTACAAGGATGAGAACACAATTAAAGCACAACTCAAAGTTACAATCTCTCACCACCCAACTATACTATGTATGCAAATACTATAAGCTCAATGTGGGTGTGTGTAACAATGAGTAAAATAAAATCTAACTCAATTAACAAACTAGCAATAATAAGAATATGAAAATCAATAATGAAATTGCTAGAGAAAAGAGTTAGAAAACTTCTCTAAGAACACAAGAAGAGGATGAAGGGGATTGAGAATGAATCCCTCAATCTGCAGTGAAAACTTCCTCCTTTGTAAACAGAAACCCAAACTCAAAACAAACTGTAAAAACCTAAACCCTTGATTAAACTTTTCTTTTCTTTTAAAACATTTCTTAGTTAGCTTGAGAGTTGAAGACAATGGGGTATTTATACCCTCTCACAACTCAGCCAACAAACCAGAGCAAAAGACAAAACAGCCCCAAGGCAACGGTCAAAAAACTAGCCGTTGGAAGCTGAAGGAACACTCGTCGGTCGACCGGAAAATTATCTGATTTTGAAATACTGTTTAAAAATATCAAATAAATTCTAAAAAATGTAAAACTTTGGGGAATGATTGTAGACATGATAATAAACATGCTACAACGACTGGTTTCGAAAAAGGACTTCCCAAATGAAAAATATCATCATTTTTAAAATATGTTCAAAAACATGAAAACCTGAAAGTTGATATTTTGATATTTTGACTTAAACAACATTTTGAAACCTTATGAAATGATTGTATAGACTTGATAAAAGATATAATATGTTGTTATGAAGTCTATAACCTAGAAATGCAATATTTTCATAAAATTGCATATTCTATGCAAATATATTCAAAACACTAAATATGATTTTATTAAATATAAGCTTGTTAAAGGGGAAATCATATATAGGCATATAAACATGAAACAAAATAGTATTTTCTAATTCTATTCATTTGTTTCATACTAAAACTTGAAAACTATCAAACCAAAACCATGCATGTATATATATAACTATATATATACATAGAAACCAAATACGTGTGTGTATATTATATTGAGCTTAGAGTACTTAACACACATAATATAAATCCTAAACTACATTACCCAAGCAATCTTGATCTTCAATAAGCTCTTCTAGGTAATCTCGCGGATGAAGCTTTAACTTGGATCTTGAACTTTGAATAGCAAGGCTTCACCGACATTCTGCCAACCTCCTTTGGATATGATCGTTGAAGCTCTATTCCATCCATCCTCCAACAACGTTGTTTGTCTACAATAAATACGAAAACACAAATACTAGACAAACAACATTAGTAGTAAATTGTTTGTAAATCATCATCAAAACAAGAAGGCCAACAAGAATGTCTAGCGACAATTCCTCAGATTTGTTGTCACAATGAAGGACATCTATATTGATCCCGACAAAGTAAAGGCAATACATGAATTACAACCCCTGAGAAACCTCAAAGAACTCAAGGGACTACAAGGGTGGCTCGATTACATTCGGTGATTCGTATCGAACCTATCCAAGAAATGCCAACCATTCTCAAAGCTCACAAAGAAGGGCGTATCTTTTATCTAGGATGATGCCTGTCAAAAGGCATTTAAAGATATCAAAGCATATATCTCAAATTCTCCTATTCTCGTAGCACCAAAGTCACGTAAACTGTTCTTGATTTATATCAAAGTGATAAACCACTCGTTAAGTGCTTTACTCGCACAAGACAATGACAATGGTTACGAGCAGGTGATATATTATTCTAAGTCAAACTTTGGTGAGTACCGAATCTCGTTACCCAATGATCGAGAAGGAATGTCTCGCATTAGTGTTCGCCATCCAAAAGATGCGGCACTACCTCGTGGGGTAGACGATTTACGTCATCTCTAATATTAACCCAATCTGTGTATTCATGACGCAACCAGCCTTTATGAATTAGCATCTAGAAAAATAGGCCTTGCTCTTATCCTAATACGATCTGTACTTCAAGCAATAAAAGTCAGTTAAAGGACAGGCGATTTGTCATCTTCTGGTGGCTAACCCTACAACGGACATAGCTAAATTAAATGAAGATTTACCATATGAAACCCACGAAGTCAACACTACCTTGCATCGCCAAGTGTGGCAATTGTACTTTGATGGTGCTTCTCGAGCGACCAATGTGGCGAGTGTTCCTGGTAATTCTAAAATCTCTACGGGAGTCGGAGTTGTCCTAGTTTCCCTAGAGAAGCATGTGATACCCCAAGCCTACTCATTAATTGGAAAATGCTCCAACAATGTAGCAGAGTAGAATACGCTGCTCATTAGACTCAGTTTCACCAAAGAGCTGGGGGTCGAGAATCTCAAAGCTTTTGGTGATTCTTAATTAATACTCAACCAAATGCGTGGAGAGTATAAAGTCAGAAACCAGAGCCTGATTCCGTACCACAAGGCGGCCTTTGAGATGACAGACTCGTTTGAAGGATTTTTCATCGAGTACATCCCGCATCTCCAAAATGCATATGTAGATGCACTAGCGATATTAGAAGTATCTCTGGCACAGCTTCCCGAGATAGATGAATTGGTTACGGTGAGAACTCACCAACATTTTATACCAGATTGTGCTTTAGACACCAAAGAAATGCACTTAACCAGAATTGAACTCGAGCCTCGAGATTGGTGATTCCCAATTATTGATTATATCTTGCATTGTATTTTACTGAAAGATATAAAGGAAAGGGACTCAGTCCGATGAAGAGCACTGAGATTCTATTATAACACAGTGGCTTAAATAATGTATCGTCATGCATATGACGGTCTACTACTTCGGTGTCTTTCAACTAAAGAGGTAGAAGATTCACTCAAGGAAGCGCACGACGGAACCTACGGTGCGTACCAACCCGGTCCCAAACTCTACGATCAACTCAGAAGAATGGGATATTATTGGTTAACCATGGTCAAGAACGCAGTTCACTATGCCCGACGATGTCACGCATGTCAAGTACATGCAAATTACACACACCAACCCCCGGAGCATTTGCATCCTTCGACCATCTCATGGCCATTCGAGATATGGGGAATGGACATTATCGGTCCTATTTTCCCACTGTCGGTTAGAGGTGACTGCTTCATCCTGGCAATTACTAATTACTTCTCTAAGTAGGCCGAAGCAATTCCACTCAAAGAAGTGAAGACAAACGACGTCGTCAAATTCATCAAACACCATATTATTTATCGATACTGTGTTCCGAGGAGAATCGTGCATGACAACTGCCCTCAGTTTGTCAGTAACGCTTTCATCAAATTCTGTGGGAAGTTAAAATTGAAGATGTCTCATCAACGACATATAATCACACTGCAAACGGATTGGCTGAGGCCTTCAACAAGACAATCAATAAGATTTTGTCGAAGTTCGTGAAAACTAACAAACGAGACTGGGATGACAAACTTGACGAAGCTCTCTGGGCCTATCACACCATAGTCTGCTCGCCTACTGGGGCAACCCCATATTCTTTGGTATATGGGTATGAAGCCATCCTCCCGTCTGAGATTCAAATTTCACCCCTGTGTATTGCTCTCGCAATAGGGATGACGACCGATGAATAACATCAAAAATATCTCGAAGAACTTGAGATGTTAGATGAAAAGTGCTTTGAAGCCCAACAGCCAAATTCAATTTTATCAAGCCAGAATATCCTGGGCTTTTGATAAGAAAGTCCGACAGCGAAGCTTTTAGAAAGGAGACTTGGTCCTTGCCGTCGGCGACCAATGATACTCAATTCCAAGAAGAAAGGCAAATTTTAACCAAATGGGAAGGACCATTTATGATAGAGATAATCTACTCAAATGGTGCATATTGCTTGGTCACCCAAAACGGTGACAAACGTATGATGCTAATAAATGGGAAGTTCCTGAAGAGGTACTATCCCTAGTACATTCGGGATAACTTATTTAATGGAAAGTTCCTGGAGAATGCTATCCATGGTAATTTTTAAGGATAACCCAAGATTGACTGATTAACCAATCATCCAAATAATTCATTCTTAATCATAATAAAATGATTAAGAACTTCCTACTATGGTTATTTAATCAGTTCCAGGATGATTAAAACCATCCCATTGTGACTTTCCAGGCACTCTTTCATTAAGATGAGATTCAATGACCTTATTTGGCCAATCCTCCCTCACGAAATTCCCATGATGCACATGTGGAGTGCTTGATTCATGGTTCTCCACTACAAAGTCTCTCACTGATCAAGTTAATAAACAGTGGGTCCACCAAAATTCTTTCGGTGTAGTCCATCCAAACTCCTACTTTGTTTGTGTACTTAACACTCCTACTATTAAAGTCCTAACACAACACTTAAAATTTTAATCTACTAATCGATGACGATTATCAAACTCATTCATGTTAAGTCCTAGCCACTTGACACTGAAAACCCCCACTGAGTGATTTGTATAAATCAACATTCTCACTATTATTTGTATTTTCACTCCCATTGTTTCTTGGTCAGACCTTCCTACAGTTAGGGTCAAAGCCAAAATCCTATCTTGATTCCTTTAATGAACAAGAGACCACTTTCAAAATTCCCTTTCGGTGAACGAAAGGCATCTACCCAAATTGAATGATCAAACCTACAAAAGTTAGGATCGTCTCAAGCCCCCACTAGGTTAAACCTTCCCACGGTTTGCACCAAAGTTAGAATTTCATCTCAATAAATGAGAAATTTGTCTTCAGATCGAGTAACCAATCCTATAAAAGTTAGGGTTGTCCAAATCTCTTCAATTCTCGGATTGGGGATCCCACTCTTAGTTTCACATTTCCGGATTCTCGAAGTGGAGATCTCACTTTGAGTTTCTTTTGTAGCAGGAGATAGGATATAAAATTCTTCCTCTCTGGTATCATTTCGATAAACGAGAAATTTGTCTTTAGATCGGGAGATAGGATATAAAATTATTCCTCTCTAACATCGGGTTCATTTTTATCCCAAAAGAAGACCTGAAGATAGAATATAAAATTATTCCTCTCCATCATCGGGTTCGTCTTTACCCTAAAAGAAGACCTAGAGATAGAATATAAAATTCTTTCTCTCCAACATTAGGTTCATCTTTACCCCAAAAGAAGACCTAGAGATAGAATATAAAATTCTTCCTCTCCAGCATCGGGTTCGTCTTCACCCTAAGAGAAGACACAATCTCTTAACATCAAAAATCCATGCTCTCCTGCATAGGAAACTTTATCTCGACTCCTAAAAAGAGATAAGCCTACACCTAACATGCATTGTCGGTTAGTCTTTTACTGTGAAAAGACAAAAGCCAACATATTTGACATTATGGCAGGTCGTTATTAATAACATCAAAATCTGTGCCTTACACATACGGGGAATTTTATCTTGAATCCTAAGTAGAGATAAGTCAATGTCTAACACGCGTTGTCGGTTAGTTTTTCACCATGAAAAAGACACCAGAATTCATTCTGAGGGATTTTATCTCGAACTCTAAGTAGAGATAAGCCTACACCTAACACGCGTTGACTGAAGTTGTAATGAGTTCCGTAATGAATAAACCAACTTTTGACGCGAACAATTTGTCATCCCAGTCTTGTTTGTTAGTTTTCACGAACTTCGACATAATCTTTATGATTATCTTGTTGAATGCCTCAGCCAATCCGTTTGCAGTGGGATTGTATGTTGTTTACGGGACATCTTTAATTCTGAACTTCCCGTAGAATTTGATGGAAGTGTTAATGAAAAACTGAGGGCCGTTGTTATGTATGATTCATCTCAGAACACTATATTAGTAAATAATATGGTGTTTGATGAATTTGACGTTGTTGCTTGTCTTCACTTCTTTGAGTGGAATCGCTTCGGCCCACTTGGAGAAGTAATCAGTAATTGCCAGGATGAAGCGGTCACCTCTAACCAACAAAGGAAAAATAAGACTGACAATGTCTATTCTCCATGTCCCAGATGGCCATGAGGTGGCCAAATGGTGCAAATGTTCCGGGGGTTGGTGCATGTAATTTGCATGTACTTGACATGCGTGGCATCACCAGGCGTAGTCAACTGCGCTCTTGACCATGGTTGGCCAATAATATCTTATTCTTCTGAGTCGATTGCAGAGTTTGGGAGCAGATTGGTGCGCACTGTAGGTTCCGTCGTGTGCTTCCTTGAGTGCCTCTTCCACCTCTTTGGTTAAAAGGCATCGGAGTAGCAGACCATCATATGCATGACGATACAATGTTTGAGTCGCTGTGTCATAATAGAATCTTGGTGCTCTTCATCGGACTAAGTCCCTTTCCTTTATATCTTTTAGTAAAATACCATGTAAGACATAATTAATAATGGGGAATCGCCAATCTCGAGGCTCGAGTTTGATTCTGGTTTAGTGCACTTCTTTGGTGTCTAAAGCGTAATCTGGTATAAAAAGTTGGTGAGTTCTCACCATAACTAGTTGTTCTGTCTCGGGAGGCTATGCCAGAGATATTACTAATGTCGCCAGTGTATCTACATATGCATTTAGGAGATGCGGGATGTACTCGATGAAAAATCCTTTAAATGAGTCTGTCATCTCAACGGCTGCCTTGTGGTACGGAATTCGGCTCTGGTTTCTAACTTCATGCACTCCACACATTTGGTTGACTATTAGTTGAGAATCACCAAAAGCTTCGAGATACTTGACCCCAGCTCTTTGGTGAAACTGAGTACAATGAGCAGCGCATTGTACTCTTTGGTTGACTATATTGTTGGAGCATTTTCCAATTAATGAGTAGGCTCGGGGTATCACATGCTTCTCTAGGGAAACTAGGAAACTCCGACTCCCGCAGAGATTTTAGAATTACCAGGAACACTCGTCATATTGGTCTCTCGTGAAGCACCTTCAAAGTATGATTGCCACACTTGGGCATGCAAGTAGGTGTTGACTTCGTGTGTTTCATCCGGTAAATCTTCATATAATTCGGTTATGTTCGTTGTAGGGTTAGCCACCAAAAGATCACAAATCATTTGTCCTTTAACCGACTTCTATTGATTGAAGTGCAGGTCGTATTGGAATAAGAGCAATGCCCATTTTGCTAGATGCTAATTCATAGAGGTTGGTTGCATTATGAATACCCGGATTAGGTTAACATTAGAGATAACGTAAATTGTCTGCCCAACAAGGTAGTGCCACATCTTTTGGATGGTGAACACCAAAGCGAGACATTCCTTCTTGATCATTGGGTATCGAGAT
Source organism: Asparagus officinalis (assembly GCF_001876935.1). NCBI lineage: Eukaryota > Viridiplantae > Streptophyta > Magnoliopsida > Asparagales > Asparagaceae > Asparagus > Asparagus officinalis. Next base: position 75,623,571 of record NC_033794.1, on the reverse strand, counting down.
TCGGCACCCACCAAAGTTCGACTTAGGTAATATATCGTCTGCTCGTGACCGTTGTCGTCGTCTTGTGTGAGTAAAGCATATAATGAGTGGTTCATGGCTTTGATGTAAATCAAGAACGGTTTACCCGACTTTGGGGCTATGAGAACAGGAGGATTTGAGAGATATGCTTTGATATCTTTAAATGCCTTTTGACAGGCGTCATCCCAGATAAAAGATACACCCTTCTTTGAGAGCTTTGAGAATGGTTGGCATTTCATGGATAGGTTCTATATGAATCGCCAAATGTAAACGAGTCGCCCTTGTAGTTCCCTGAGTTCTTTGAGGTTTCTCAGGGGTTTCAATTTATGTATCACCTTCACTTTGTCAGGATCAATATGGATGTCCTTCGTGGTAACAACGAACCTGAGGAATTTGCCACTAGACATTCTGAGGAAAGACTTGGTAGGGTTTATCTTCAATTGGAGACTCCGCATGAGATTAAACATTATTCTCAAGTCTTTAATGTGGTCGTCTTTATTATGGCTTTTAATGACCAAATCGTCAATGTAGCACTCGACGATCTTCCGGAGGTGTTTTTAGAAAATCTTCGGCATTGCTCGTTGGTACGTGGCGCCTGTGTTCTTCAAGCCAAAGGGCATGACCGTATAGTAGAAGATGCCAAGGGGCGTTCTAAACATAGTATGTTTTTTATCATCTGGACACATCTTGATTTGATTATATCGTGAGAACCCATCCATGAAGGACATTCTCCCAAATCCACACTTTTTATCAATGATGACATTTATGATAGGAAGAGGAAAGTCATCTTTCAGGCAGGTGGTGTTTAGGTCTGTAAAATCAATGCAGATCCTGATTTTCTCATTCTTCTTCAGAACCGGAACGATGTTCGCAAGCCAATCAGGATGTTGCTCTTCCCGCATGAAACCTGAATCAATTAACTTTTTGACTTTAGTTTCGATTGCCTCCATAATATGTGGGCGAAACCGCTTTTGCTTTTGCTTGACAGGTTTGACATCCGGTTTAATGTTAAGGTGGTGCATCACCACGTTTGGGTCAAGTCCTGGCATATCTTCGTAGTTCTAGGAAAAGACATCGATGTACTCCCTGATGATGGCAATCAACTCCTCCTTCTCTTCTGGTGGGAGACTATCGCTAATGAATATGGGCTTCGGGTTGGCTTCGTCACCCATGTTTACCTGGACCACTTTATCCTCAGTGGGAGGTTCTCTTTGTTTGAACCAGTCATCATATTAGCTGTTTAGGTGGTGGATCCATGCGTCTTCCCAAGTTGGTAGTTGATCATCTTCCCCCAATGTGGTGGGGTCAATAGTGGTCATGTTCGACATCAGGCCTTTGAACATCTTTCCAATGCTATCGTCAGAGCCCCAATTTGAAGAATTAGATGAGTACATGTCTTTATTCGCTAACTGGTCAATGAATTGCCAGAAGCATTCATCTTTGGATAAATAGACATAGCCTAGACCTATTCTGTATGCATAGTAATTATCAGGTTTCCCCTTTGGTACATAAGCAGCCTTAGTCGGAACTCAAGGACCGTGACCGAAGCAAAGTCCTTCCCCAAGTACAAGATTGTATCCTTATTTTTTCATGAGGTTATGCGCTTTTGAGTTGTATTTAGACAAGTGAGGACCAGTCTTTTCATCATCGCTACTATCCCTTGAACAATGGTCTGGTAGCGGAGACATCTCCCCTTTACTGTAAATTATCTATTTTTGACCCTTTTTCTTGGCAGGAATGACCAGGGTGGTCCTGAATGAGTCTTGTATACACTTCTTTATCACGCAAGATGAATGGAGCGGCATATGTAAGTTGGGGTCATCGTGTAACCCCTTCACTACTTTTTAAGAGAAGTCGAGTACTCTAAATCGTCATTTATTTTAGTTTCGGCAAGTTGCCAATTACAACTACCATCTGACGATTCTCTACCGTCAAGATTGATTACAAAAGTTATAATGTCATTCAATATATTACTATGGATCTAGGATCGACCCAATAATAAGTTATAAGAGGTCTCTGCATCGATCACATAGCACGTGACCTTCGATTTTCAATCTCCGAGCTGGCACTTCACCTAGATTTTACCCAATGGCCTAGATCTACTGGTGTTAAATCTGTAGATAACAGTGCCTATGGATGCTAACTTGCTAGTGGGAATTTTGAGATTGTATATCAATCGAAGTGGCATAATGCTGACAGTAGAACCCGGATCGACTTGGATCCGGTTGACAACATTGGAACCGATGTATCCGGTGAAATACAACAATTTGTCGTGCTTCGAATTCCTTACTTGTATGTCCTCCTTGGTGAAAGTGATGCACGGGAATTGTTTGGTCGTGAGGTTACAATGTTGAGCTGACGACCCTGGTTCTTCAAGGATCGGCTTGACCTGAGTGAGGAACACATCAGAATCGGCTAAAGCTTTTTGCTATGCCTCCCAAGTGTCTTTAGATAGACGCAGTAACTCATATAGAGTTATCCTCACTGGGATGTTAGCTAGTTAGGCCATAACATCGAAGAGGTATAGAACGTTCGAACTTCTCGGTTTGTCTCTCCTAATCCAACGATTGAATCGAGACTGCTTCGGGTTCTGAACCTCTTAGTACTGGGGCTCTTTATCCTTCTGTTTAGCTATAGCCTCCTTTCGTTGAGGAGTTTCTTTAGAAGGTTTGGTAGTGGTGGTAACCACCCCCTACTCAGCTAGATCGACCACCTTGGGATAGTTGAAATGATACTCGTTCTCACTTCTAGTGGCAAAATCTTCATGCTCATCGTCGGAAAGTGGGAAGGTGGGGATCCCTTCGTCATTTTCCTCTAGAATTGTTGTAGTAGCACAACAAGATTTCCCTTAACCCTTGGATTTGGATTTCTTCTTAGAAAAAGATCCTGTCCATTGCTCATCTTGAAGTAGATTAGGATGAACCTAAAACATTTTGCCGTTAGAGACCGTGTGTGGCACTAGACCTTTCTGGCATTACCTGTGAGGGTCTTTATTGACAGTCTTCATCTCTACTTTCATCACGGGTTCTGGACAAAACCACGTGAGGGGAACAGAGCCGAAGCTAATACTCACTATGTTTGCACCCACCTTCTTCTCCTTGCGTTGCTTTGCAGTGATAATCCTAACATCAATCATGGCTTGAATCTTGTCTTTGACGGCATAACATGTTTTAGTAGGATGATGAACTACCCTATGGAATGCACAGCATCGTGGATCGGTTGTCTTCTTGGCACCCTCGTGATCGGTGATTGGGGGTAGCTTGATCTTGTTGTTCTCCAATATGTACTTGCAGATATCGGGGACCTCATCTTCCTTGAAGGAGTATTCCTTTGGGAATTTTAGCTCAGAAGCCTTATGTTGCCTTTGAGGTTGTTGCTGCCACTAAGGTGATTACTGCTTTGGTGCCTGTTGTTGTGGCTGTTGTTGCTATTGTGGTTGTAGCTGGAAGGTCTGGTTACCATCCACTACATTTGCTTATGCCTTCCCTTTACCACGAGAGACGAAGTTCTGCTTTGGGACATTAGCCGTTGGTTGATCTCTTTTAGCCTTCTTCCTTTTAGGGAATCATTCAGCTTGCTCCTCGTGCACCTTTAATTCTTTCCAAGTCTTAGATGGTGCTATGCCTATAGCTTCTAGCACATCTAAGAAAAGATTGTTATGACAAGTTTGGAGGATGAATTCCTCCATGACCAGATATCGACAGCTCATTGCCTTATTCTGGAAACGCTTGACGAAGTTCTAGATCGATTCTTCGTCCTTTTGCTTCTCATCAAACAATATTCTGATTAACACCTCAGTATCGTTATCGAAGAAGTTGGTGAGAAACATGCTCTTCTTATCGTCTCAGCTGTTGAAACTTCCTGGCTTAAGACAGTGGTACCAATTGAAGGCAGCTCCGCGTAGGGTGCCGACGAATGACCGGACTATCAAGGGTTCATCGTCAGAGATCTAACCCAGGTAAGACTTGAAGTAAATAAAGTGCTGAGTGGGTGAACCTCTTTCGTCGAACGGTATGAAGTTGATTAAGTTGAACTTCGTCGGATACGGAATTGATTCCTACTCTCTCAGATAAGGATATGTGATGCATGTCTTCTTCACCTTTTGAGCAGACATCAAAGCATTGATCTTGCTCTCAAAGTCTTTCATCTTCACATCTTCGCCTACATCTCTCTTTTGGTGATTTTGGGGAAGACCAATAGGACCACCCCTAGTATTGGTGTTGTTGATGGGGTCACCCCCAATGTTGGTATTACTATTGGGGTCACCCCCAGCATCTTTATCGTCGAGGGGGGTATCAGCGTTGATATTATCCTCCACTTCTGGGTCGTTATCTATTTGATTGGTAGTGTTGTGATGACTAGATTCACCATACTGATTTGATAACTCTTGAAGTTGTTGGGAATGTTAATCCTTGACCCGTTGTACGACCATTTCCATCTCGATTTTAAAATCTTTCTTCAGTTTGGCCAAGGCCTCTTGAAGGAGTTGAGCTATCTGCTTAGTAGTGATCATGAATGATTCTTGATTTTATACCACACTAGATACCATATTGTCTGAAGTGATTGTAGAGTTCGCATCTGATGCTTCATCATCTGAGGAATGCCTTCTCCTCGGTCTAAGTCTGATAGTCCCGGACCGCAGCCAAGTGAGATGCTGAGATGCCTCGGGCAAAGGATCAGGACTGGAATGCCAGGTTGACTTCCCGTTATCGGTCATGTTGATAGTGACCCCTAGGAATTCATCAGCTTGACTGGTTGATCTTCTTTTACGGAAGCGTCTTGGCTTGGGTTTGGACGCTTTAGTGGAGATCCTTTCAAATACCGAGACCCTCCATGGAACAGTCTTAGGGAAGCTATATTTTGATAATATTGCCTTGATTAACCTCTCACAAGGATAGTGAGAGTTTGATCCTGGAGTACTTCTCTTTCGAGATTTGTTCGTACCACCAGTCTGATAGTACAACTCATCGGCGTTGTGGCCAGAGCAAACTATCGGTTGTTTACTTAAATTTTTAGGTATAAGGTCGTCTTCTATCAGACACATTTTCTTTTCTGAATAGGTAACACCATGCTGGCATTCGCAAGAGTCACACATCTGGAATCACACCCTCATGAGGGTGAAACCCTAACATGCTCCTGATTCGTGACACACATCCCCAAGCGGGTGGTTCTAGGAATCAATTTTTTAGGAGTGTGCGTACGACCCCCAGTCTAAATAGTTGCTAGGGATTTATTCAGTAGGCCTAAGCGTTCTTTGAAAGGAGTCTTGTCTTAATCTTTGTGTAGAGGACCCAGGCGATCCTTTAACGGAATTCTCATTTTGGATAGATCCATGCTACCGTAGGGCTTCACCGGAGCAACAGGAGAGGGATTGGAAATTAATGGAGGCTGGGAAATAGCCTTGGAGCTAGAATTAGATGAGAGACATGACTGGTGTCTCTCTCCAAGTGGAGGTATCTTGGCTATTTTTGATGCCGTTTTTAGCACTGTTTTGGCCTTTGGCACCCAAACTTGCTTAGATTTTGGTGATTCTTTGAGCACCTCTTCCTTTTGCAGCTCTTGTGCCCTTTGCACAAGGATCTGTGCTTGCGCAAAAAGTTTGCGGTGCTTCTGGATGCGCTCCTCAAGAGTAGAATAAGTTTGTTTGACACGAACCCATTTGTTAGTTGACGATTGGGAGGAGGACCCAATTGCTTGCTGTGGCGACGGCTTAATAGTTTCGCGCCTTCTAAATTCTAAGTCTGCTTGATCATGGAGTCCATCCACCTGCTCTAGCGTTTTGGCAAACTAACGGGCAAGATGTTAGCTCCACCTCTGATGAGCCCTCTTTGTCAGAATTGGTGCGCTTTCAATGGACAACTCCTTCACTTATGAGGAGTTGTCATGAGCATCAGATCCGGCTTCCGGAGGCAAATTCGAAGACCAACAAACCTTCTTTAGGGAAGTGGTCTTCCTGCGTTTATAAGGAGAGGAAGATTTGGAGGAGGAGAATGAGACGTACTTCTTGAACTTTTGCTAGTCAAACTCGTATTCGACCTCTTCATCCACAGGGATCTTGATCATTGGCTATGGCACGACAGCCTCGGCAACGAGTATGTTGGCTCCTACTATGGTCGCCAGCATGTTCATGTTGAAAGTTGGTTTATTTATTGCGGGACTCATTACAACTTTAGTCGTTATAATAATTTTAAAAAAAGAAAGAAAGACTTTTTATAAGTCTCCTTACACAATGAAAGTAAAAAAAAGATTACAACTTTCTTAGAGACACACAAACAGAGATTGTTTATCGGTCTTCTGCTTGTGCCAGATCTTTGCCGGTGCTGGGGTTTATCCGTGGACCACCAAATATTCAGATCCGATTGATTCCATTACCTCTCTAAGGAGACAAGAAATTGAAGTGATTATCTCAGCAACGGTGAAATAAACACTCTTCTCAAGATCACAACAACGGTGCGATCTTAAGGGAAGCGGATGAACAGGGCTGAAAGAACTGTAGATCTATCAAACTTTCCTCCTTTATGTTGAAGAACTCACCAAGAACTTGCTTCCTCCTTGCTAAAATTCATGCTCCTCCACTCTCCAATTCGACATGGCTTCGTTGTTTGCTCAAAATTCGAAATCCTTATGAATGAAGACCCTAGGGCTGTATTTATAGGCTTCAGAAGTTCTGTTTTCAGATGGAATAAACGATTTGATCTTATCCTCAGTTGTAACCACTTAACCATGTTTAAAGATAACCTCAAATCAGTTGGAGAGGCTTTAGACTGAAGGAATCCCGAAATCTTATCGAAAAATAGGTTCTCGGGAGGCTATACGGGCGAAAATAGGTTTTCTGGGTGTGAGACAGCATTGGCGTCTCAGCCTTGGTCGAGACACTAGTGGTGTCTTGGTGATTGGTCGAGACGTCGTTTGGCGTGTTTTAACTGTTTTGCCTCTAGTTCTCCTGTCCGATCTCAGAATGACGTGATTCAAAATGCGATGGAAAGCCAGAGAAGAAACCTACAACTTCCAATGGATGAAACACATATGGACCAAGCAAGATATGAGTGGCACTCTGTCTTTTGTGGGTAAAACGTAACTCTCGATCGAGTCGTTTCTTCGTTATTTCACCATCCCGTTGATTTGTATGCTATGCCAACTCACTTCATGTGCTTGTTAGCGTCCGTATGATATCAGATAATCCTCTTCGACTTGGATAATGATGTTTATCATCTTTTCTTTGTCTTGAACTGCGTACGGGAACCTATAGGTAATTTTTGATGCCTACATGTTAATGTCGTACCCACATTGGAAAAATCCAAGTGGAGCAATAATGATAAATAAATATTTGCAATGAACAAGTTATTGTTAGAATTTATGCTTAATGCTTTTGACTCATCTATTTATAATAAACTTGTTCATTTTGATAGTATTTATAAATTGTGGAAATATATAGAAGCATATTATGACAACTTAGAGGAACTCCAACGCATTCTGACGGAGTCCGCTTCAAGTGAGTTTGGAGCTTCATCGTACACACGGCCACTAGACGATAGCCCTAGTGAGGCATACGAGTCCGACTTTAAAAATAAACTTTCTATTAATGAACTCGCATGTGCATATAAAAAAATAATGCATGCCTACAATAAGTTACATCATAATTTTGTAGATTTAAAAATCAAGCATGTAAATTTAAAATCCGATCATGATATGTTAGCATCCAAATTTAATATCATTACTAAATAAAATATGACACTTAAAGAAAACAATGATAAATTAATTTTGGAACATAAAAATTTGAACTCAAAAATTGCTAGCTTATCGCATGCCAAGAATAATGCCATGCTAGAGGTAGAAACAATAAGAAATGAGTTTAATTCTTTTAAAAATGATCATGATTGTTCTACTTCTAATGTTAATGCTAATGTGCCTAATGATGAGTTGAATCATAAGAAAAATCATATATCTTCTCTTGATTCGACTCTAACTAAATGCATTGATAATAATAAGAAACTTATGGATATGTGTACAAAGTCACTAGTTAACTCTTCCAAAACACCCTCTCACTATGCACACATATATAACAAAGTTTACAAATGTACTATTTACAATCGTAAAGGCCACCTTGCTAAATTTTGCTATGATGCACGTAAACTCACAAATTCTAACACTAGTGCTTGTTGTGCATCTCATATAATTTCTTCTCAACATATACACACACATGCACCCATTGCTCATCATAAGCATGTTGATGTGTTTAAATGTGATTTTTGTCGAAGATGGCTATTTGGCAAAGTTTTGTTTTGATTTAAGAAAAGTTTCACATTTACAAAATGCTTCAAAGAGATCACCCTTGTTTGCAAATATTTCTCATGCACATTCATATGGTCAACAAAAATAAATGCATCCATTTCATTGCACTTATTGCAATAAAATGGGTCATTTGTGTGATTATTGCTATGACCGGTCACGTGCACTAAATACGCCAAAATAGGGTTATAACCCAAAGGCTTTGGATTTTATTGATAGAAGTCATATCCCTAAACTCTCTGGCACTAAAAGTGTTTAGGCGCCAAAATATTTTTGATTTCAAAATTAAGATTTTTTTCTCGTGTTTTTCATTTTTTGTTTCTTGGTTTTGGAAAAACATATTTGGAAAATGTATTTCTTTGAAAATACATATATTGATCAAATTTTACCCAAATGATTGCTTATATTGATCAATATTTTTTGTTTTCATTACATACTTTGTTTTTAAAATAGCCCTATTGATAAAGAGGTCTATATTGAGCAACCCCCTGATTGTATCAATACTTAATTTCCAAATCATGTTTATCGGGTTCAAAAAGTTTCTCCTAAAAAAATCTTATGTGTGCTTAAACATTTGATTCATGAATTCTTTATCTTTTGATATGTGCTACAAAATTGGATTTTCATTTAGACTTTCATGAGTTTCATAATTTCCCTTCATTTGATTTCATGATATATATATATATATATATATATATATATATATATATATGTCTATATATTATGTTTTTTATATCTGTGAATTGAGACACCATTTTCATAATGATATATCCATATGTGATCTTTTGAGGCACTTTGAATGTGAGTTGTGTTCAGTATATGTTTTTATATCTATAATTAGTCACATATATGCCTTATTATATTTTTTATATGCTTTAAAGCTTTTTGATAGAGGGAGCCTTCCCTGTCTTTTTTTTTGTTTATACTCACTCGTGCTTATATGTAGGGGGAGCTTATTGCTCTCTTTCTTATTATTTTTTTCTCTATTTTCATGTTGACTAAGGGGGAGAAACAAGTAAATTGTGAGTATATCATTTTCTATCATGCATGAGGATTACAAATTGTATATTCATTAGTATCATGTATGTTTTATATACTCTTTCTGTAGATTATTTGTCATCATCAAAAAGGAAAAGATTGTTAGGTCTCATGTTTATGAGCCTATTATCTAATCTAGTTTTGATGATTAACAAATAATTTCTAACATTGTTTATCGAGTGTTTGTATTTGATTGTTAGGTATCCTACATAAAGATCCTATGTTGGAGATTAGAAGGATAGTGAAATAAAACCGTTGCTATTCAAGTCAAAGTTAATATTACTTCATCCCCACAACCAAGACAAGCTATATAAAGAATCCTTGCTAGTATAGTGTTGGTAGTTAGGTATTTATACTTTATGTGTTGATACTTAAAAGCTCAAATTTTATACATACACGTTATTTTGTTTTACGACTTTCATTGGTTGTTTCTCTTTGCTAAAGATATGTTTAGCCATACAAATACTTTAAAAGATAAGTTTTATCCATATAAATATGAAACTAATAGATATATTCATATACATGCACATGTGTTTCATATTTATCGCATTATACGTTGTTTTGAAAAAATAACACGTTTAAGGATTATAGACTCAATAATAATATTTACATCTTTTCATAAGTCTATAAATTCATTCAACAAAATTTCCAAGCTTGTTTGAAATCATTTTGTCAAAATCAAGTATTTAACAAACTCGTATTCTTAAGATTTTGCAAAATGATGATTTTTTCAAATGGAAAATGCTATTTCAGAAATTTTTTCTCTAACTTGTTTATGATCATATGAACAAACCTTTCCCTAAATTTTATTAATTTTGGAGTTTATTTGTTATTTTTAATTAAATTTATAAAATTTAGTTTTTTGAAAAAAATCTGTGTATCTGAAATTCCCAGTTTCGGTCGACCGACACTGCTCCATCAGTCCACCGATCATACTAGTTTTCCAAAGTTTTTTTTAAGCTCATCAGTCGACTGATTATTTCATATCAGTTGACCGATGACAAGCCATCGATCAACCGATATGGTTCCACTAGTTAACCAATCTGTGTGGTTTTTCAGCCTTCGGAATTTCAACCGATCAGTCGACTGATTGTACTCAACCAGTCGATTGATAACGGCTATATTCTGCATAACGACTAGTGTGGCTGGGTTAGTTTTTGAGTGTTTACAAATAGCTTTTAAGTGTTGTTTTGGTTTTACTAAGTTTGTTGGGCTGTTTTGCAACAAGTTTTAAGAAAATCAAGTGTTTGTTTATGTGAAGAAAGTTTCACAAAGAGGATGATTTTAATTTCATCTTTAATGAGTTCAACCTCAATTCTTCATCCCTCTTTGTTTAGAGAAGATTTTCTAAACTCAACCTCTAGCTATTTAATATTTTATTTCTCATATCTATGCTAGATTGATTTGAGTTTATATTACATTTTAATTTCATATTACTTATTATTTCACACATAACCATTTGAGGTTTAGTATTTCACATATTGTATATTTAGGTTATGAGTGATTCTTTGAGAGAGATTACATTTTAGTTCTCATCTTGTTTAGAGAACAAATCTTGTTATTTGCACTTCATTGTTAAGAACACATTATAATACATGTTGATACTTAGAAGAGTGGTTGGTAGTGATGGGGCCAATTCCAAGAGGAGTGGCTTGGTTATAAAAGCTTAGGGAGAGGTAGTAATTCCAAACACTTGAGAAAGGTAAAATGGATAGACTAACACTTAGAGGAGTGTCTTGTGGGATTAACAATGTGGCTTACTCTTATTTGTTTGCGCTTGGCTTGGCCTACTCTTATTATCTCATTATTTATATCACCTATTACTCATTGTATATCCTTACACATCTTATTGTATATCATATTATCAAGGATAATTAGTTTATAAAGTTTTAATTTAGCATTAAAATTGGATTAGATTAGCAAATACCCTATTCACCCCCCTCTAGGATACTTTCATCGATACCCCTATCGATACCGGCATCGGTACTAGTATTGATACTTGTATCAAAAATCTGACTTGATAGATGGCTTTGTCTCGTTGATATAGGTCATTTTCATATATTATATGTTAAATTCTGCCTTTCGGATTGAAAGATATCATTATGTCTTTACGGCCAACCATCTTGAATATGATATTAGATTTTTATTTTCTCCGGCTTCTGTAGGCTTCTTGGCTTGACCTTGGGCTTCAATAAAATGTTATAAAATGAGAAGGTTAGAGCTTTTTGGGCTTTTATTCATTATTTCTTCATTAACCTACAAATTAAGATAAGAATAATTATTAGTAGTATATTTATTCATGTAAAATTGATAATGAGGGTATAAAATCATAATAAAAATATAATTATCAAATACCCCCACACCTAAATTTTTGCTAGTTCTCTAGCAAGGAAAGACAATGAAAAAGAAAGGAAAAAAATCCTAACTCACTTTTGTAGGAATCGCGGTTGTGTTTAGTGTATACATTAAGCATTTAAACCCCTACGTTACCCTAATGGACGAGTTGTAGTCTTATGAGGGTTTGTAGTGAATATACGCACAAAATTCGATCAACTTGCCAATTTAAAGAAGTTAGTGTATAATTAATTTACTGAATATATTTAGATATTCTAATTGAAGCTAGTTATTACTCATGAAACATTTTTATATATAACTCTAAGGTAAATCTCCTAGAAAATCTTTTCATTATAGCTATATAAAACCAAGTCTAACTTAGAAATTTAATTTAAAAGTTTTGAAAAGAACATTCTAACTCTTTATTTTAAACAATTTTCAAGTCTCTTAATAAAAATCATTTTCCAAGAATATATATACAAATATAACTATATATATATATAAACAATGTTTATATATATATATATTGTGTGTGTGTGTGTGTGTGTGTGTGTGTGTGTGTGTGTGTGTGTGTGTGTGTGTGTGTGTGTGTGTGTGTGTGTGTGTGTGTGTGTGTGTGTGTGTGTGTGTGTGTGTGTGTGTGTGTGTGTGTGTGTGTCCTAAAAAATATGTAGATCAAGATAACTTAAAAAATTATTTTTAACTCTAAGCTAATCATGTAAAAAATGTCATTATTTTAATTAAAAGTCTAAGTTAATGCTTAAGTGAAGTATACTATTTTGAAAAATTATTTCTTAAGGAATTTATTTAGAGTTATCATAAAAGGTAAACTTGAGTATAAAACTAACTAGGGATTAGAAAATTTAAAATTTATCAAATAGATCAATTATTAATTAACTCTATTAATTTGGTAAGTGACAATATTTTTATGATTTTTTGGAAGGAAGATAAAAATTATGACACAGAAAGAAGAGAAAAGGAATAAAAAATAAAATAAAGAGGAACAATAACTAGTCTCCACCCTCACACCTAAATTTTACATTGTCCTTAATGTAAACTCTATGATGCACAAAGTAAAGTAGATAAGAAATGAAGCACTTATATTTATTCAGTTGATATAGAATAATGATGATAAAAATCTGCAATTACCTTTTAGGTATGAGGAGGAGGAAATCAAAAATTTATTCTTCTTCTTTTTTTTATCGTTTTTCAGAATTTTTTTCATATCTTTTTTATTTTTTTCATATATTTCTTTTTTTATTTTTTCTTTTTTCTTTTTTATTTATTTTTTTCATTTTTTTATTTTTTTATTTTTTTCTATAAAAGAACAAAAAACTCTCAAATGAGAGAAGAATAAATTTTTTTTATTATTATGAGACAAAACAGAAAAATGTAGAATGAAAGATTCAACATGAAAAACTCATACTCTACATTAAATCCTATCTTATTGTTAAAAGTTCTACCCTAGTTTTTGAAGAAATTCACAATAATATAATCAATGATGTGTTTAAATTCTGCATTCTTCGAAGGTTTCAATAATTTTTGTAGCAATTGAAGGTACGTATCACTGGTGTCATGCATTTTGAATTTCTTATTAAACTTATATTCTTTATTTGTGAAGGTTTGTCCTCTAACAACCAAATCTTCTTAACAATTTCCTCAACCCCAATATTCATGATCGAGGCATGAAAATTTAGTTGTTTATTTTCCAAGAATCTAAGTTCATCAAGAAAGAGTTCTTAAAAAGTTCGGTTAAATAAGTATGTATTTAACACGGTTTCCTCATTCTAAAGGACCTGATCTGATTTTTCTCATATCTCCAGCTCCTCATCAAATATTTCCACAAAACTAAGATCTGACTCATTCTCTTCTCCTTCTATTGGTCTTTTCTCAATGTAATTTATTTCTAGAGGTTGATTTTTTGGTTGGTTCCCTGGATTAAAAATATTAAGATCAGCAATTAAATTCCCAAAAGACAGCTTCATTTGACCAGTTTTATAATTAATGAGAGTATTAGAAGTGGCTAAGAATGGTCTTCCTAAGATAACATGTATATGTCCTTTAGGATTGGAGACAGACTGTGTTACCAAGACCACGAAATTCACTGAAAAAATAAAATCCCCAACCTTAATTAGAACATCCTCTATCTTGTTGGCCTCATGTTTATGAGCCTACTCCCTAATCTTGTTTTGATTATTACAATTAATTTCTAACATCGTTTGTCTAGTGCTTGCATTTGTTTTGTTAGGTAATCCACACAAATATCAATGTTGGAGGTTGGTTGGATTGCGTCTACATGATCATATCCATTGGAGGATGGAAGAAATATCAGAATGAAGCAATTCGCAATTCAAGTCAAAGATTCAAGTTCAATCTTCATCTATGTTTACCAAGACGAGCTTAATTGAAGATCAAAATTGCTTGGGTAAAGTTTTTATAGTTTAGGGTTTATACTTGTATGTTAATACTTAGAGCTCAATCTTATACACACATAAATGTTTTGGTTTTATAGTTTTTAAGTTTGAATATAAAACAAATTTACTTATTTATATACATGCATACATGTTTTATATTTATCATTTTTGGTTTTGGTAAACAATGTGTTTAGCCACATAAACATGAAAACTCAATACATATATATAAATATATTTTCATGTTTATATGTGCTTAAGATGATTTCATTAATCAATAAGTTTAAAATCAATGAAATCATATTTATTTGCAAAAATATGTGTTTATGGATTAAAGACTAAATTACACCATTTTAGATCTTTTTCTAAGTCTTTTAATCCATTCAAAATGAATATGCAAGTTTGTTTGTCAAAAACATGTATTGTTAAGTTTTTATGTTTTTGGACTATTTTGCAAAATGAAGAGTTTTCATAATTAGGAGATGCAATTTAAAAAATTCTTTTTGTAATATGTTTATTTTCATGTTTATAATCATTTTTCAAAGTTTTACATTTTTTAGAATTTATTTGCTATTTTTTAAGGCACTTCAAAAATTAGATTTCATACATGAACAATGCATGTGCATATTTAAAAGTCGACTTATGTACTGTAGCAAGTCAACTTATAAACTATTCTAAAAATTGTAGTTGTTATCTGTTGAGTCGACTTATATACCCAGCAAGTCGACTTATGATAAGTAGACTTATAAGTAGACTTATAATCTGTTGTGCAGTTTATTGTTTTCGTCTGCTAAGTCGACTTGCAGCTCATACAAGTCGACTTATATCAGACAAGTCGACTTATAAGTCAACTTATGAACTAGTCGTTGCACAGTAATAGCTAGTTTTCAAATTTTGTTTATTTTAATGCTTTAGGGGTTTTTTTGTGTTTTCTTGGGCTGGGTTCTTCTACCCTATATATACCCTTTTGCCTTAACTATTTTTAACTACCAATAATGTTTTAAAAGAGGTTTACAAAGTTTTTAAGGGTGTTTTAAGTTTGTTTCTCAAAAGTTTTCATGTGAAGAGTTTCACAAGAGGAGATCAAATTCGTTTGGGCTTTCAATCTTCAAATCTCCCACTCTTATTATAGAGAAGTTTTTCAAACTTAATTATCTAGCTTGTTTATCCTTCATTTGTTATATTTATATTTGCTAGATCAATTTGAGTTTGATTTTGTTATTTCTCATTGTTTACACACACAACTATTGAGCTTTAGTATTTTTACACATATTGAATAATTGGATTGTGTAGGTGTATCATCGAGAGTGGGCTACATTGAGTTCTCATCATTTATAGAGAACAAATCTTGTTATTGTGCTTATTGTGAAATACACTTTGTAATACACCTGTACACCGAGAGGAGTGTGAAGTCGATTCCAAGAGGAGTAGCATCGGTAGTAAAGCCTAGGGAGAGGTTGTAAATCCGAGCACTTGAGAAAGGTGACACGGGCTAGAGACCAACACTTAGAGGGTGTAAAGTGTGATTGCAAGAGTGTGAGTTGTGAAAGTTTTTTGTGAGATAAAAAACCGAGATTGTGAGGTCTAAACGTTTTTGGGTGAACGTCGAAAACCCATTGTGATAGTGGATTCTCCCCGAGAGTGGGAAGCAGAGACGTAGGTCAGAAGGACCGAACTCCATGATCATTTTCTTGGTTTTGGATTGCTCATTTGTCCACTATCTTGTTTATATCATTTCATGTTTATTTGCCATTAGTTTACATATCCTTGCAAATAATTCATTATATATCAATCTTGCTAGGATATATTTGTTAATAAGTTTTAATTGGTATTAATATTGGATTAGATTAGCATCAACCCTATTCACCCCTCCCCCCTCTAGGATATTTCATATCTCACCCAAGAGGACTTTGACAGATCTATCAGCTAATTGCAATGTGCATCTGGTTGGTTTCAGTTCACCTTCACCTTGTTGGTATTTCCAATGACACATGAAATGATGGGACAACCTAGATCTTTACATTCCAAAGGTATAGGCTTTAAGAGCATATCACTGATATTGGCAACCAAAAAGACTTTCTTTGGAACATTTATTCTTCTCTTCTTAGTGCACAAATCTTTTAAAAATTTTGCATAAGACGGAATTTGTTCAATTACATCAAAGAGAGGAATGTTGACCTTAACCTGCTTAAAAGTTTCTAGGATCTTCTCCTGCTGAGAGGAGTGTTTCCTAGGTCTGAGTCAATCTGGGAAGGGAGCAATTGGTTTAAACCTATCAAAATTAGGTTAAGTTTCGAGTTTGGGTTCTTGGTCATCGGAAAGGGGTGATTTGTGAATCGAGTTATAAGAAGGAGAAAGAATTTAATCTGGTTCAAGAGTTTGACTTGGAGATGTTCTAACTTGATTATCAACATGTTTTCCTGACTGTAGTGAATGGGCTGCATTCACTTAAGCTTCGTAGGATGCACTAGATCATGTGTCCTTAGGGTTGACCACGGGTTAACTCAAAAATTTTCCTTTCTCTCTTTCACTCATGGCACTAGCTAGTTAACCAAGTTGGGCTTTTAACCTAGCTATGGTTTGAGTGTTGGAGTTGAGTATTTGTCCGGTTGATTGCATAAAGGAATTCAAAGAGTTGGATGTTTAAGTCAATATATTTGTGGTTTGTGTAGAGGCCTTGATTATGATTTCCAAAACATTGAGACGTTTATCATGATCTGAATACGGAGGAGTGTGATTTACAGCTTGATGATGAGGAGACTGATTTGAATATGGCAGACTTAGTTGTTAAAAATTTGTTTAAGAACTGAAAGAAACTGTGTTTCCCTTAGGAAATTGTTGGTTTGAAGAGGGAGTGAAGTTTTGATTTTCGGAGTAGTTTCCCTTATTCCATACAAAGTTTGGGTGATTTCTCTAACCTACATTATATGTTGGAGAAAATAGATCATTTATGGAATACTAGAATGTAGCGTTAACCTGTCCTAGTGGTTGGTTGTTTTCTAAGAGAGGACATTCCTCTAAAACATGGGACGGAGATAGACAGTTGTGACAACGTGAGGTAGAAACTTAATTGATTTGTGCTAGGGCTCGTTCTTTGATTTCTAGAGCTTCTGACCTACGCATGATTGTATCCATCTTTGCTTCAGAGGTAATGTTTATCTCTAGGGACAGACCACTAGATTTGGATTGGGAAACTGATGAAACTCTGTCATCATAGTGTTCCCATTGCATGGTTTTCTCAAATAAACTCTCAAAAATTCTCAAGCTTCATCAGCATTTTTCTTCATAAAACCCCCTTAACACATTAATTCTAAAGAAGTTTTTGAAGAATAAATCAATCCTTCATAAATAATTTGGCATAATCGTCATTTCTCAAGACTATGGTGAGGACATTAGATAAGAGGATCCTTAAATCTGTCAAAATACTTCCAAAATAGCTTTCCTAGAACAATCTTAAAATTCTGAATGTTGTTTCTAAGCTTAACCATTTTGTGGATAGGGAAAATATTTTTCAGAAAAACGGTAACAAATTCATCCCAAATTGAAATAGAATTTGTGGGTAAGTTATACAACTATTTTTTAGCTTTGTCCTTAAGATCAAATAGAATAAAGATATAAGCGTCTTTGGTTTCATTTCCTAAGAATTTTGGAAGCATGTTTATGCAATGCGGTCTAAGCTCAAAATTAGTTTCCATTAACTTCAAGTAGCTTAATGCAAGATGGGATTGCATTCCTATTTAGGTAAGACATATCTTGAAGAACTAGTGGATTAGAATTGATCATTTCTTTAAATAATTCAAAATGGATTAAACAATTGGTATTATCCCTAATCCAAGTTTGCATTCACCCAAAAAAATTCTTTTTTAAAATTTTTTTCTAAGAAAAAAAGTTAGTTTTTTTCTTTTTTTTAGGGAATTAAAAAAAAATCTAAAAGATAATGAGAAGGATGAAAAAATGAAAAACCTAACTAGAATAAATAAAAAACAATCACTTGTGTTAATCCCTCTAAATTCTAGGGTTAAGTCTAAACTCAGCTAGACCAGCTCCTAACCAAAAACTCTGTTAGTGAAAAGATTGAAGTTTACTCGGTCAGTTAACCAGGTAAGGATAGTGTTGGCCTTCTTGTTTTAATGATGTTCAACAAACAATTTACGACTAATGTTGTTTGTTTAATGTTTGTGGTTTTCTTTTTATTGTAGACAAATAACATATTGGAGGATGGATGGAATCAAGCATTCACGATCATATCCAATGAAGGTTGGCGGAATAGTGGAGTGAAGCTACGCAATTCAAGTTAAAGATTCAAATTCAAGCTTCATCCGCAAGTGTATCAAGATAGAGCTTCGTTGAAGATCACAAGCTTGGGTAAATTTAGTTTTAGGTTTATATTATGTGTGTTAGTACTTTAAGCTCAATCATATACACGCATACACATTTTGATTTTGTATATATATAGTTATATATATACATATATGTTTTGGTTTGATAGTTTTCAAGTTTTAATATGAAACAATTGAATATAATTAGAAAACATGTTTTTGTTTCATACTTACATGCATATATATGATTTCATCAATATCAATTTTATTTAGTTCAATGAAATCATATTTACTTTTTAAATGTTTGCAAAATATGCAATTTTATAAAAATATTATTTTCTTAGTTTATGGACTTAATAACAATCATATACATCTTTTCTTAAGTCTATATAATCATTCTGTAATGTTTCAAAACATGGTTAAGCTAAAATGTCAAAATTCATATGTTTATATTTTCATGTTTTGGACTATTTTGCAAAATGATGATATTTTATAAATAGGAAATGCAATGTAACATGTTTATTTACATGTTTATATACATTTCCTAAAGTTTTATTATTTTTGGACATCATTTGTTATTTTTAACAAATTTTTAAAAGTCGGAAAAACATTTTCAAAACTGTCAATTTTCATATATCAGTTTGCGATCGACCGTCACGGTCGACTGTCTTGAGTCCAGAGACTCAGGATAGTTTTCAGAGGCACGTGGTCGATCGTGGAGGTCGACCGGATGCAGTCCAGAGAGTTTCCCGATCGACCACGCATTTCCTACAGTCGACTGCCGATCTGTCATTCAGTCTCCAACGGCTAGTTTCCAGAGCTGTTTTTGAGCTAGTTTTTTGGTCTTTTCTTGGCTTTCTCTTGGCTTTGGGGTTTCATATAAATACCCCCTTATACCTCACTTTTAGAGGTAATCTAAGAAATGTTTTAAACAAGTTTTAAAAGAGTTTAAGTTTGGTTTTAAGTTTGTTTAAGGGTTTGGTTTGTGAAGAATTCCATAAGAGGAAGTGGAGATCAATTCATTGATATTTGAGCTTCAATCCATCTCTCTCTCTTGTCATCTAGAGAAGTTTTCCTAAACTCAATTCTAGCTTTTATTTATAATTATTTGTTAATTATCATTTCTATTAAGCTAGTATTTACATTTGAGTTTAGTTGATTTTATTTCACTCATTGTTTACACACACCCACTTGAGCTTATTGTATTTTCATATATAGTATATTTGGGTTGGTGAGATTTGTAACAATTGAGTGTGAGCTTATATTATATTCTCATCCATATTAGAGAACAAATTAATGGTATTGTGAGCTTATTGTGAGATTCACTTTGTATTACACTAGTACACCGAGAGGAGTGTGTGGTGAGAGAAGGGGTCGTCCCAAGAGGAGTGGAGTAGGTAGTAATGCCTAGAGGTAGGTTGTAATTCCTAACACTTGAGGGAGACACGGACTAGAGACCAACACTTAGGAGGGTGTAAAGTAGGATTACAAGAGTGTGAGATTGTAAAGTTTTCGGTGAACTAGAAAACCAAGTGTGAGGTGTAAACGTTATTCGGGTTAGCATAGTGTGAGCTTATATTGTGTTCTCATCCATATTAGAAAACAAATTAATGGTATTGTGAGCCTATTGTGAGATTCACTTTGTATTACACTAGTACACCGAGAGGAGTATGTGGTAAGAGATGGGTCGAATCCAAGAGGAGTGGCGTCGGTTGATGAACCTAGGGAGAGGTTGTATCCGAGCACTTAAGGAGGAGGACACGGGCTAGGCCAACACTTAGAGGGTGTGAAGTGTATTTGCAAATGTGTGAGTTGCAAAGTTTTCGGTGAACTAGAAAATTGAGTATGTCGGTGTAAACTTTATTCGGGTGAGCGTAGAAAACCAGGTTGTGATAGTGGATTTCTCCTCGGGAGTAGGGAGCGGAGACGTAGGACAGATGGTCCAAACTCCGTGATCATTTCGTGTGTTTGAGTTTGCTTTGGCGCACTTGCTCTTATGTTTATATTTCTTGTTATCATTGTCCATTGCTCATTATTTATATCATCCACTATCTTGTTTATTTTGTTTACCCTTGTGTATATCACTTATCTGTGATGCCCCTAGTTTCAACAAGGCTGCAATCCAAGGTAAAACCAAGAATATTAAACCCACCATGCATCACACCGTGTAATAACATGTTTCACCATCACAGTAAATATCTATCTAGTGGAATCAATAACTGGTGTAGGTACAAAACAGGCAAAAGAGAAAAATACAGAAGAAATATGAAACAACAGATACTCTAAAGAAAACTCATCATCACTGACATAAATGAATAAATCTCTAAGAAGAAAACATCTGAACTGATATAACTGTCTCACAATATGAAATCAAATGAAGTATTACTAAGGCACACTCGCCTTTTTCAAAACTAGAAATAATATCTTAAAATATTTAACAAAATACATCTACTGTGGAGTTCTGACATAACTACTAACACTGTCTATAAATAATGACTAAAGCAAATCCTTCAAGCTACGGCTCTCCGTGCACCTGGCTCGTTACCTGAAAGTGGGGGAAACAACGAGCGTCAAAGCGCTATAGCGAGTTAATCAACTAACCCTAAGGGGAAGGGCTAGTTAGATAGAAAATAACTGTTAATATATATAGATAATCAATCATAAACTCTGAAATAAAATAAGAGTTTGATATTTAGGGATTTACAACATGTGCGTGGGTAACTCAACAATCCCATAAGCTCATATTGTAAAGCCCAATCCAACAACTACGTGGAGTAATAACTCTATCTCCAACCATACCATCAATAATCCGTCATATGACAAAAATATGTCAAACTGTATTACTTAAAGTCCAACAAGAGGACTTTCATAGTTTATAGTCCAGCACAAGGACTTTAGTAGCTTGTAGTCCAACACGAGGACTTTAATAGTTTATAGTCCAACACGAGGACTCTGATGATTATAGTCCAACACGAAGTCCAACACGAGGACTCTGATGATTATAGTCCAACACGAGGACTCTCATAACTCATAGTCCCTCACAAGGACTTCAATAGTTTATAGTTATAGTCCAACACGAGGACTCTCATAACTCATAGTCCCTCACAAGGACTTCAATAGTTTATAGTCCAATACGAGGACTCTGATGATTGTAGTCCAACATGAGGACTCTCATATAAATAATGTCTGAAACAACATCTAAACTGTTCACCCTCATATTCCGGTGAATAAAAATTAAGACTCATGTCTGTACTCAACTTATGTACACAATTCTCAGTGTATAGCAAACCCAAATAACCCAGATATTATGCTAGCCATACAAACCTAAACACAACAGGACAAAACAGTAAAAATTCCCAACGGTCTACCGCTACGGTCGACCACGTAAAAGCAGAAACCCTAGTTTGGTTTCTGTTCTACGTGGGTTCGATCCAAAACTTTTGTGCGATAAATATAGGCATTATTAAACCTTCATAAATGATTTAGCATAACCAGAACATGTGATTTACAGACTAATCACTATAGATAAAACAAATCAAAACTTAAACATGTATATTTCGTGTCGAAACCTTCCACTATAGATAAAACAAATCAAAACTTAAACATGTATATTTCGTGTCGAAACCTTCGAAAACAAATATTATTCTTACAAAACTCTTGTTAGACATAAACTCATATCTAGATCTGTATTAAAAATTTCCTGGATGAGATTTATTAACTGAAAACTCGTTCTCTTTGCAAAATACAACATATAGATCTATTTTTATACAAAAACTAGCATGTTAGGCTCACAAAACACATGAAAAACATTATTAAAACATCTAAAAATATGGGTATATGGTTGGACTTTCACCAAAGAAATCTCCTCAGATCCTCTCCAGTTCCATTTGACTTTTACCAAAGGAATCACTTTATTTCTAAGCTTCTTGTCCTCTCTAGAAAGTATACAAACTGAGATCTCAATCGTAGTCAAATCATCCTGAAGCTCGATCTCTGGAGTATCCAATACTCGCTGTCTCTCTTCATCATGAAGGTGCTTCCTAAACATAGAAATGTGAAATACGTCATGCACACTAGACATCGATGCTGGAAGATCTAGTCTATAAAAAACATCCCCAATACGCTCAACAATCCGAAAAGGGCCAATAAATCTCGGGGCAAGCTTTTCCAGTCTGCAAAATCGCTGCACACCCTTCATTGGCGATATCTTCAGCATAACATAATCTCCCACCTGAAACTCTAAAGGTCGTCGTCTATGATCTCGTAGCTCTTCTGTCGACTCTGAGCAGCTAGAATACGCTCCCTAATCAATGCTACCTTTTCGGTAGTCTGCCTCACCAGCTCTGGTCCAAGCAACAAGCTATCATTTGGCTCTGCCCAACATATAGGGGATCTACAAGGCCTCTCGTACAGTGCCTCATATGGAGCTATACCAATCGTCGCTTGATAACTATTGTTATAAGCAAACTCTATCAATGGAATATGATCCTCCTAGCTACCCTGGAAATTAATAACACAAACCCGTAGCATATCCTCTAACACCTGGTTCACTCTCTCTGTCTGACCGTCCGTCTGAGGGTGAAATATACTGTTATGCAATAATCTGTTGCCAAATGAATTCTGGAAACTCCTCTAAAAGTGCAAGGTGAATACTGATCCTCGATCTAACACAATCATGTCTGGAACTCTGAGTAGTCGAACTATCTCCCAAATAAATATCCTCGTATATGCCTCGGTGGTATAAGTGGTTCTCACTGGAATAAAATGTGTCGACTTCGTCAACCGATCCACTATAACCCAAACTGAATCGTTCCCCTTCTTCGACTTCGGCAACCCTACAACGAAGTCCATAGAAATATCCATCTACTTCCACTCTGGAATGGGTAAAGGCTAAAGTGTCCCTGTTGGTCTCTAGTGCTTTGCCTTCACTTGCTGATAGGTAAAACACTTAGCCACATAATCTGTAATGTCTCTACGCATACCACTCCACCAGAAATGTCTCCTCAAGTCTTTGTACATCTTAGTGGTTCCTGGATGCACTGTATATCGGGTACAATATGCTTCATCAAACAACTCCTTCTTCAGCTCCACACTGGCTGGCATAACTAATCGACCCTTTATTCGAATGCTTCCATATGCTCCAATGGTCCAATCATCCTTGGGCTCTTTGGAAATCTCCTCCTTCCGGATTTGAATCCAAGAGTCCTCTAACTGAGCTCTGACTACTCTGTCCCTCCAAGATGGCTGCACTGATATAGATCCCAAATATACGCTGGTCCCGCCAAACTCTAGCCTAAAGTCGAACTGGCTAAGAGTGAGAAGATCTCTATATAATGAGCACCTCAAAGTCGCAACCTAATGTCGACGTTTCCAACTCATAGCATCTACTACGACGTTCGCCTTCCCCGGATGATACTGAATCGTGAACTCATAGTCCTTGATGAACTCAATCCGTCGCTGCTGCCTCTGATTAAGTTCCTTCTGGAAGAAAATGTACTTCAAACTCTGATGGTCTGTGAAAAGCTTAAACTGCACTCTATATAAGTAGTGTCTCCACGCCTTCAGTGCGAATACAACCGTTGCTAACTCTAAATCATGAGTGGGTTAGTTCTGCTCATGAACTCTCAACTGTCATGAGATGTATGATACTACCTTTTGAGTCTGCATCAGAACACCGCCCAAACCTATTAACGATGTGTCCTTGTACACAACAAATGTCCTGTCATTGCTCAGAATAGTAAGAACTGGTGCCGTAGTCAACTTAGCCTTCAAGGTATCAAAAGCCTTCTGGCACTCCATGCTCCAAGTAAATTGTACACCCTTCTTTGTAAGGCATGTAAGGGGCATCGCAATCTTCGAGAAGTCCTAAATGAACTTCCTATAATATCCGACCAATCCTAAAAAGCTACAAATCTTGGTAACCGTTTTCGGTAGTTCCCAATCAAGTACTACTAAAACCTTAGCTGGGTTTACCGCTATGCCCTCTCTGCTAACAAGATGGCCAAGAAACCTGACCTTAGAAATCCAAAACTCACACTTGCTGAACTTAGCATATAGCTGATGTTCACGCAAGGTCTACAAAGCCAAACGTAGATGCTGCTCGTGCTCCGACTCCGATCTCGAATAGATAAGAATATCATCAATGAACACAATCATGAATTGGTCCAAAAATGGACGGAAGACCCGGTTCATCAAATCTATGAATATCACGGGTGCATTGGCCAACCTAAATGGCATAGCCAAAAACTCAAAGGACCCATATCGAGTAAGAAAGGCGGTCTTGGAAATATCTATCTCCCGGACCCGTAACTGATGATAACCAGAACAAAGATCAATCTTTGAGAAATATTATGCTCCCTGCAACTGATCGAACAAGTCATCAATCCGATAAAAATGATATTTATTCCGGATGGTGATCTTGTTCAACTCACGGTAGTCAATACACGATACAATACTATCATCCTTCTTCTTCATGAAGAGGACCGGCGCTCCCCACGGAGAATGACTCCGATGAATAAAGCCCTAAACTAATAACTCATCCAACTGGGTCTGTAGCTCCCTCATCTCAGCAGGTGTCATGCGATAGGGTGCTCGGGTGATACGAGTCACCGTGCGAGCACCCTTGATCACAGAATTATCAAGAGTGGGTTGTGAAGAAAATAACAGAAGAACACACAAAAGAGTTGATTTGGACGAAGGAAAATACCTTTTCTAGATTATGAGAATTAATAGATTACAAATCTCTCTCTCACAATCTCTCGAGATCAAAGAACAACTCCCTGATCTCTTTTCTGATTACAATCTGGTTTCCCAACCCTAGGAAAGTTGTGTTTCTATTTATATCAAATAAAAATCCTAAACAGTACAGGAAACTAGGCCTAGGCCCAAAACTACATCGCGGTCGACCGCAAAAGTATCACGGTCGACCGTGGCTGATTCACACCGAACCAAAACCCGAGAGCAGTTTTGATTAAGTCATGGCGCGG